>NC_045483.1:27278492-27601771 GCF_009650955.1 Corvus moneduloides | reverse complement strand
TTATCAATCTGTACATGTGTACCTGGCCAAACCAAGCACAGTGTGCTCAGCACAACTGCCTTCCCAGCAAACCCTCAGGAGGAAAAACACAATGGGCAGAAGAACTGCTGCACTTCGTAGTGCAAGAGTTGTCAGTCTGACATGTGTTCACCTCTCGTGGTAAGTCCAATGAAGACACATTCCTCCTCACTCCAAGCTCAGAAGGGCATCTGTTGCTCAGAGCAACAGGAAAAAGCCAGGAATTAACCACTACTAAGTATCATGGGCAACACGAGGGGCTCACACGCACCAGAAACACTTGTTTTCACTAACTTTTCTAGGATGAGCTGCTATGGAAAAAAAACAAAGCATATAATAACACAGCAGCATTAAAAATTGTCAAAACAAATGTATACTTAGGCTAAGTCAGTTTGAATTAAGACAGTACTCATGAGTATGTCAAAAACCTTTAATAAATACAGTAGCAGTTTCTTAAAAGGCAGTATGAGCCAAGTTTGAACTTGAAGAACATTTTCTATCCAGTTAATAAGGCCTCAGCAGTTTGAGTCTGAAATGGCTTCCTTACCAACTGGTTTCTGCTTGCCTGCATGCTTTGGCCCACTTGAGAGGCATGCACCTTACAGGGTTTTTTCTTCCACAAGCACTGACCAACTGTTTTGAATGCAAAGTTATTTCAGCTTTTTAAACATGAAAACTAAGCAGCAGTCAAAAGTATGACCTTTTAAAAACTAACTGCTCATCGTACAAGTCCATGAAGAAAAAATGATTTTAGAAGTATGGATCACAAAATTCACTGTTGTATAGGAAAGGGCAATTACAGATTAAGGGAAAAAAGTTTCATGTACTCTGTACATGGACATACATAGTATGAACTGCCCTGTCATTAGGAAAAATATGTTGCAGAGATCAGATTCTTTCCTAAACACTGGGGTCTTTTTTCTGTATTGCCATTTTAGCAAACAAGTATAAACACTGAGAGTTAAACAGAATTTCAATCATTTCAGACTTTTGAAAAACACCCCAGGAAAAAAACCAACAAGCCACCACCACAGAAGTATCAGAGGAAAAAAAACCAAAACAATAATCACACCAGTTTGAACATGTGCTACTGACACAGTAAGAAAACTCTGTATGCAGGGGGAAAGGAGTATCTTCAAAAGGGGAAAACTTACCAAAAGCAACTAAAGAAGAGAGGAGCTGTGGACAAACCCCAGCTATCTGCATACCCATCATAACTACTGCCATCCAAACAAACCTCGTAACACTGAAATTCTGCGGGCACACATATTTTCTGGCAGACCTTTCCCCTTCTCTGCTATCAGTTTCTTAATGCTTTGACCCAGCCAGAGCACAGCTGCAGCCCTTTTTAATCATGGCTGCTGCCAGCTGTCTCCTAAGACTGCCAAATGCTCAGACCTCATTCAGGTTCCCCCAACTCTGCTCCATGTTTGGACAGAAAATGACTAAACTGGAATTCTTTCTCACAAAGTAAATAACTTACATTCCAAAACTCTGCAGAGGAAAAAAGATACTACTCCAGCCTAACTATTATCTTAAATGTCCATGTCAGTGTTAAACACAAAACAGAAGTTTTAGAGCAATTTGAAAGGAATACCCTGACGAATCTGGGGGCCAAATGCAATTACGTAACAAACCTGCATTTGGGAAGTTGAAACTTAACTCTAAAGACAGGGCTCCCCACCCACATAATCAGGATGCAGAGGCTTTGCACAGAGTCACTAAGGTACTATCAGGATAGTATGTCAGGAAGACTCGATGACAAACCATCTCCTTTCTCAAGTGCATCCATTTTCTGCATTTACTCTGCACTCTCTGTGCTTTTCCAGCAACCAACCACAACTAGATTCTGCATCCTGGGCCAAGAAGTAGTTGAGCACAGCCACAGCCCTTTGCTCCTGCATAAGCACAAGAAGAACTGCACTTGCCATTTTGATTTGCTACCTGTAAGTGCACTGGTCCCAAGTGAAAAATGAGGGCATTAAGAACTACCCAGAAAAACAAAAGAATCAAAGAGCAGTCAACAGACAAATGCTCCCTTACAGCACTAAAAGCAAAACTACTGCCAGAACAAAACCTGTTTGAATATCCGTACATAGTAACAAATGGCAAGATGAGGAATAGCTGTTTTCATTATTGCCCTAAATGTTAAGGGGGAAAAAAATAATAATTTGTTCTTTTAATCTTAAAGAGTCTCAGAGATCACTGGTGACACAATAACCACAAAATTTGTACTTAACATCACAACACAGCAGAAAGGGACACAATTCCTACGCTGTTCTGTAGTCTGGAAAGGTATTTTAAGCCATTCTATTTCTCCACAGCGAGCAAAACACATTTTCAAGAAATAAATTCATAGGCTCTAAAACAAACCAGACTTAATCCATGCTCAATTGAAATACTTCTCCATTAATGCATGATTAAATACCTAATATTTTCACTTAGAATAAATGTAGAAAAGGAATATTCTCTCATACTCCATGAACAGGAACATGAGGTATGCAGAGATGACAAACATTTATCAACCCAAATGCCTTCTCTGTTGAAGAGCATCAAACCCTTTGACCAGACCCTCCAAAGGCCTGAGTTACAGAGCTCAGCACCATGCACAAAAGCAAAAGCCAGCAGATCATCACAGCACCCAGAGTCAAAATCCAAGCTTGCACTACAATGCCAGAAGTATTTCCATAAACTCAAACATCCAGAGTAGGCAAGGTAACTATCCAAAGTGAAACACAGTGATACACAAATATAATTATGAAATGCCATACCAACTCCTAAAATTCATCAAACTTTGACATTAATTTTCATCTGAAAAATTAAATTCAACCTACAAGCTAACAAATATTCTAAAAGAGCAAACTTAGAAAATTTGCTCTGCAAGGCCATGCTTTTATATCAAACCTTGTGTGCAGATAAATAGTGTGAAATACTATTTGGGTTTATGCCTTGAAGAGTAAATTTAACAGTCATGAAAAAAAAATAATCCCACCAGACTGTTTCAAAAATCCAAATATTGTTCTGAAGGTTTTCACCTTACCCTACTGTAAGACTCTCTCATAAAAACCTCATTTTCTAATGAGGTAGCTGCATTTTTGCTTTATATGAATTACCAGTGTGATATTTTTCTAATGACACAACTTACTTTCCAGCTACCAAGTTCTCCCTACCTTCACAAAGATAACCTAACAGTAACTATTAATACTGAAGAGTCCTTCATTATTTCAAATTTACCTAAACCCCTATCTGTAAATTACCTGCTACATACAGGATTACTCACAGACACTCTTCAGACAGCATTAAGTCTTCATCAAGCAACATTAGGGTAAGATTATGAGAAGCTTTCCACATTAAGAGCTTCTCAAAGCCTTTACAATGAGATTGGTACAAGCACTAGCTGACGGCTATTAAAAAAAAAAAGGAAGACCAGTTAAGTTCTACCATTTTAAACAAAAGATACAGATCCTCAACTGTCTTACATGGCTGCACAACTACTAAAACAAACCCCAAAATCAACTGCTTTTTAATACCAAACATTAGCTAAAATTAACTGACAAGGCATCATCTTCATTTTAATGCCTAAAGGAATGGCCACTGAGGCAGGATAGTACAACTGGAGCAGAACTCACTGTACCTCTCAGTCTGTGCATAGCCGTGGTAAGTCACATTTTTCAACTCAGTCTAATTCTCAGCATTATCCTACCTAGGTTAAGAATTAAGATACCATGATGGCTCACACTCTCTGGGAGTCCTGAGACCTTCGTTCATGCACTGTCTAGACAGTATGAGGACAAGGACTAGCAAACTGCACTTTAAAACAAATTAACAAACACTTTCTTCAACATCAGTACCAACACAGCCTAGCTTCCCACACCCAGAGATACAGTGCTGTTATGCAGGTTAAGGTTGAGCTCACATTGCAGTCCCCCTTACTCTGGGAATATCAACATTCTTCTACCTGCCTGCTTCCCCTCCCAGCCCCCAACCCTTTCTTTCCTCATCAGGAATAGTCAAGCTTGCCGTCTCAAGGATCTATAAGCCCTTTGGACAAATCTGGTTAAGCCTGGCAGAGTTCAAGAGTCACCAGGAAGGGTAAAATTATTACAGGGAGGGCGAGGACATGTAAGCAGCTGACGTGGGTACATACACTATAACACTCCTCCCAAGTCCCGTCTTCCTCCAGAACCCTACCCCAAATCAATCAAATTAACTCTCTGTAGTTTTGAAAGAGCCTCCCCATCAAACTTTACGCAACAGTCACTACAACAAAGAAGCCTTTGAAGTACCTACATTTACACTGGCTGACTATATACCACTATCTCTAATTGCTCAGTGCGCCGAGCAACGTCGAGACAACTTTTATTTATTTTGGATCAGTTTACACACAAGCATAACAGCACCTTAAACCATCCAAGTTTTATTTACACTAACTGACAAAAAGAAACACTATCACCAAGACTGCAGTCTTCAAATAAGGGTAAGGAAACCAAAGACCCTCCTAGCACGTTCTGCAAAGATGCATTCTCAGCTGAATTTCACTTCTGAAGAAAGATACTGAAAGGGTTTTTATCTTCATTTGACTGGGTGTCAACAGAATGTAGTCAGAGTCTGAAAGAACAGAACCATCACATCAAGATCCACCTTGTACTTCTGGCTCAACTGCAATCAGTAACAATTCAGAGAATCCTGCAGGAATAGAATTCCTTCAGTAAACTGTTGTTTAAGTAACCTCCCCCTCAGCATCCAGACCACCACCACATTAAAAAGCTGGATGGGCTTATCCACCAAGATGCATCAGCTTCCTTCTGTTCAGAGCTGTGTATTTATGATATACATAGTATTGTCTAGCAAGGAGTTCTAGAATTTAAATAAGCATCAAATTAGTGAGTTTTTCTGTGCTAAATATTGTATTATTTTCCACAGGACTGGAAGCAGGAAGTACCAATGCAACTGCTGAAAGTCTGTTTCTCTTGGCCTTTCACACATTATGAATTTTCAGAGCTCTTTCACATTTTCTTCCCACTGCTCTCTCACTTTCTTTTCCAACCTGAAAAATACTGTTCTGACAAAGGTTGTCTACAAGGAAACCATTTCACTATAAAACCTGTTCTACTACAATCGCTCATTAACAACCAAGGAAACTCATTACTATTTCTTCTCCTACCAAATATTGGGTGATGAACTTACTCCACTTCTCATGAAAACTATATTCAAACTTTAAAATCCCATAAATTTTATTTCCAGAGTGAAGATGAATCATAGTTAGAAACAGCTGCTGAAAATCATATGAAAACAAGAAATATTTTAGCAGCAAAAATAAGATCAAAAGACAACTACCCATCCCACCAATGTGTCTGTCAAACTACAGCTCAAATCAGCATTTCCTGGGTTTTCTTGAATTAGATCCCTAAGACATGTATTACAAATAACTGAACTGTGCCCATCTTCTACCATTTGGTATCTTCTTGTTAACTGCATTACAACTGAACAACTCCACTCAAGTTTCTGATCCTAGGGTTTACTGTATTTGAGAAATGAAAGTTCTGTAAGTTCTTCTCATTAAAATTGATTTTGATAACCCAGAGCAAGTCAGTAGGTGTCATCTTCATCTAGGCATATAATGTGATCTTCTACCCAATTGTAGAAGCTGTGGTTTAATCAGCCCGTTATACAAAAACCTCTCATGAGATATAACATCTGATCTTTTCCAAGAACGACTTGAAGAAAATTACAGTGATGTTCAGCTCTATGGGCCCTGGAAACTCCCCTCTGAAAAGTATTAAGATACCTTACAAACACTCCAGAGCCCAAAAACACCTCCACAAAGAAGTCTGACAGAATTCAGTTTCACAGGTCTGAAGTTTTTTATGTACATATTGATATAGTTGTGCTAATAACAAACAAAAAAATGTTTGTGCAGCTGAAGTTCAGAAACCTACTTTTTCCACCCAAACAACGAAACAAAGCATGTTCTAAGCTGTATCTGCACCTACCTGGCAGTAAACACACACCCACAATAAATTAAAGCATTCTATTACCACTAACTCATCACTATTCAAAATACATGTTTAAAAACCGCAACGGCACTCAGCAATTTTAGAAAAGGAATATTATTATTCAGTTTTAAAGAATAACTGGACTAAGTGGACCAACATACTGCACTGAATCTAAAGCCCTGTATCTCGATCTGCAGACACACGGATTACAGAGCCAAAGACCTCAGACCTGTGTGTAAAATGCAGAATGCTTCTGAGTGCTTTTAGTTAAACAGAGTATCCTCTACAATTGTTTACAATTCAGAATTGCCCCACGGTTTTATTAGAACACCTAACAATCCCTAGAAAACACACAGTCTAAAGGGAGATTAGCAAAAATCAGAGGAATACAGTAATACATGGACAGCTGAGCAAACGTACCTGCAGTTACAAGTTTAGCACTACTGCCCTTGCACTCTCCATCTTCCACACTTCTGCTTGTGCTCATTTCTTTCAAGAGAGGGACAGTATTGTCAAAAGGTATGCACTTACTGGATGCAACATTTTCTCCACTGTCTGGCTGATTAATTCTGCTGTTTGCTTCAAGTAGAGGAGAGAAGTCCTCAGACTGAGCAGCTTCACCCGGTTCCAGCTGAGAGGAGCTTTTAGCCTGTGACACATTCTTTGAAGACACAGGAAGAGATTCTTCATCGCTGTCAAATCCAAATGGATCCTCCGTTACTTCATCTTCAACTTTGGGTTTTTTAGGAACTTCGGAAATATCTGGTTTGACACTGGGCCTCTTCTGTCCTAATTTGGCCATGAAGGTGGTTTCTCCCCATTTTGTACTAAGGGTGGTCCGTTTGTTGGAAAATACTTCATCAAACTTGGAACTGCCATTTCCCCCTTTCCGGCTGTAGGTCTTTCCAAATCGGGATGTCATTTTGGCTCCTGTTTCATATTCTCTGTTGTGAAAGAAAGCAGAAACATCAATTCACCAACCTTCTAGTACAAATGATTGTTACTTCCACCCTTTACCAGGCCAACAAGCAACAGGCATGTACATTCCACACAAGCAACAGATCCATCATCTGCTTCTTTCCAGACTCACTCATTCACATGTGACTGTCATTATGGCAAAAGTTTCTGCATTAACCATCCACTAAAATAAATCAAAATTCAGTTGCTTGCACATTTATAAACCAATGGCACAATGGATCCTTAGGAGAAGTCTGCTAAGAATGGCATTGCTTTGCTTTAATGTTATATTTACAAGTATAGAAAGCACTGTCTTGAGACTTCACAAAACAACTCGGCAGTATTTTCACCACATATGAACATGCAGGTCCCCCCTAGAGCACAGCATTAAAAACCTCTTGCCAGTTAAATACAAAAACTGCCAGAATATTTCAAGTTGCTGTAGATATATTTTAAATACTAACTAATCAGAATGATGACAAATCCATCCCATGTTCTCCTCTCACACTCATACTCACTTAGCAAGTGTTTTACTTGATAACATGATGTGGTTTTTGCCATCTGCATCAGTCCTGGTCAGGACTGGTGCGCAGCAATCCCCCAGGACTAAATCTGACTCATCAAGGGGCAGGAACAGAGGAACTGCTCAATCGATTTCTAAGAACATGGAGGACACCCTAAGCAGGCCAGTGTAAGCTATTACTGTTCACTGGCCCTTATGAGCACAGCCACCTCACAGATAGCTCGCTCAGAAGAGCAGAAGTTTAAAATTAACAGATTAAACAGGAACACATTTAAGAGCTCCTTGCATGTGTCTTCTACTTTTGTTTAAACCAAGAAGGAAGACAGGCCACCTGGGGGTCTTTTACCCAAAACATATACTTCAACTACCAGACAAATGACAACATAAACCCCAAACCCTCATATCTGTTTTGTGAACCACTGTTTCTCTCTTTTTGGCCCAAACACAGATAGGAAATTGCAATTCCTTACAGTCAGCCTGAATCTAATCAAGCCCATCTTTCTCTCTTAAATTCCTCTCCATCCTGGAAAAAAGTGTGTTTAAAAAGACAAAGAGTTATTTAAGCTAAAGCTAAAGAACCAAATAAATCTAACTTTTAAAGTGTTAACTAACTTTATATAAAGTATATGAAAAATGGCAGTTAAAACAATTTTTATTGAACTTTTCATGACCTATTTGTTCAATGCAACTGTTTTTATTATTATTCCCCTGAATATGTGGTATACTGTCTTCCCTATTTTAGTTTTCATCTCAAGAGTCACAGTCTCTCAACCTGAAGTGCCAGTCTTGCTTCTGCCAAAATTGCCGGACCGCTTTCCAGAAATGTCCCTCTATCACTTCATTCTAGCAAGACTGTCTCACTAATAATAGTCTCCCTCTATTAGACCAGACCAACCTTCATTTATCATACAAACTAAGCAATTCATGGGGAGAAAATCCATGAAGAAAATTTTAAGTGAATTAAAATGATCAAATTTGAACTTTAGAAGTTTACCAGGTAGATGGTAATGCAATGCAGAAGAGTGACAGACCACCCACTTTGGGAAAGGCTCTTCTCCCCAGCAGTCCAGCCAAAGGAAGGTAAAGGCAAGTGCTTAGCTACAGAGCAGAACTCTGCTGCAAAAGCCCACTATGCAGAGGGCTCCTGGCTGCTCCTAGCAGACAACGCTCTTTAACCCCATCTCCTCTTTTCCTCACACACATCACTGCCAAACTTCTTTTTTCCTCCCCTGTAGGTAGCTCAAATTTTCTATTTTTTATCTACACATACTTTAGAAAGCAAACAGCAAACTAAATCTAAATTACCAGTTTTACTTTGCTGATGCTTGTAAATATTTGTAATAGTAACCAAAATATTTTAGACCAGAAAGGCCGAGTTTTTGAGGGATAGAAGCTAAAGTAAAATATTTATTAATATCTCATGTTGTTTCTATAAAATTTACAGGAAAGAAAAAACTACCTCACTCACCCCAGCACATTTTCCTCCCCTAAATCCTCAAGACTCAAATAAATATAACTTATAATAAGCATTATAAGAAGTTCTCCAAGTATTTTTGACACATTTCCAGCCTATGTAAAGATAACGACAGATTTAAATTATGGTTTGTAGTCCCAAAGAGAAGATTCCTGCAGTCAAGAGGAGTTCATTTTCAGAAAGTAGAACCCCATTTTCCTATTTATAAATTTTAAAATTAAGACCATCTCATTAGAAGTTTTAAATCAAAATATCAAAACCCAAATTAATACTCAGTATGATGTGCATAGGTTAAAAGACCAGTATAAGGAAAATACAAATATGCCATGCTATAAACTTGTATCTTAGATTGAGATTAAATTTAAAGACATAAAGAGATGCCTCCTTACATGAGAGCATGGACAGAACAAGATTTTTACTCTTTACTTACAATTTCCTCTTGATTTTTCACTCAGAGGGAAGTAAAACACTTGGTCAGTTTCACTCTGTTTCCACTCCCTGCCTCCCTCTCCTGCATTGTGCTGCACCATTTGGAGCAGTGCAAGCAATGTACATACAAGTAAAAACCCGAAACACAGGTCTCCCGCATTTCCCAGCGCTAACTCGGCGGATCAGCTGGAGACAAAAAACCCGGTAATTCCCCAGGAAGCCCATCAGCCACCCCTACTCATCGCTCCTCTCTACACCGCTCCTCTTACATAATCAAAGACAAGAAAAATAGGTTAAATGCACGGAGGCAGAAGGAGCTGATGAAATCCCACGGTGACAGTTTCTTTTTTTCTCCCTCCCCCTGCGGCGGGGGGGTGCGAGCGGAACCGGGTCACCCCACCGCTCCCTGATGTCATTTCCCTTCCCGCCCGGCCGCCTCCCCCGCCCCGCCGCACCACCGGCCCACATTACACAAGTGCCCGGGGCAGCCGCGGCCCGGCCGGGCGACGCAGCCCGCGGAGCCGCACCCCCCCCGCCCCAGCCCGCACTTCACCCCCGTGCGAACTCCCGCCCCACAACTTCGCGGCGGGCCGGGGGCGGCGGCCCCACACGCCCCTCCAGGCGGGACAGCGCCGGTGGCCGCGGCGGCTCCTGCCCGCGGGGTGCGGGGCCCGCTCCGCGGCCCGCAGAGCCCCCGCCGCCCCCTTACCCGGCACCCACCTCGGCGTCAGCGGTGGCGGCGGGTGCCGGGCGTGGGCCCGGCCGATGTGGCTCCGGCCGCGGGTTCGGGCCGCCGATGCGCCGCCTGCGAAAGGCGCTTAGCCGGCGGGACGCCTCCGCCTCTCCGGCAGCGGGACCCTCCCGGAGTGTCGCGGGCGTCAGGGACCCCGGCGCCGCCTCCTCCGGCGCCGCTTCCTCCGCGCCGGGATTATCGCCGCGCTCGGGACGGGCCCCGGGACCATCTCTCCGCCATTTGCCCCCGCTCCTTCCTGCCGTCACCGCGCGCGCCCCGCCCGCCGCCGCCGCGGCCAATCCCCGCGCGCCTCGCTCAGCCGCCCGCGCCGCCTCCGCGCCTGCGCCCGTCCGCGCGGTGCCCGGCGGGAGTTGTAGTTTGCGCCGCGGCGCGGGCCCTGGCGGGCCCCGGCACGGCCCCCGGAGCCGGCGGGCGGGTCCCCGCGGCGAGGCGCCCCCAGCCGGGACGGGACGGGGAGCCCGGCCTGGCGGGACCCGCCGCCTCCCCGCGGCCGCCTCCGCCCGGGCCCGCGCGGAGGCTCTGAAGGCGTGGCCAGCGGGGCCCGCCGCGGGCAGTCCCGTCCGGCCCCACCCCGATGGCGCTCGGGCCCAGGTGGGTCCCCGGGCACGTCGAAGGGTCTCGGAGCAGCCGGGCCACCCCGGCCCGGCTGGAGCCGGGGAAAGTCAGAACCCTGCCCGGGAGTTCGGGAAGGCAGCAGGCACTGAAGCAGCCCTGCGTGGACTCCATTAAAAGTTTGCGGTGCCTCGTCCAGGGCACGCGAGCCCCTTGCGCTCACGGCCGCGCTTGGCTGGTACTCACAGTGGGTGCACAGTGCCCGGCCTTCACATCCGCTCCAGGGAGGAAACATGCTCTGCAGAGAGGGCCCGCGGAACGCGCTCGGTGCACGCTGTGAAATTGTGGCTTTCACATCCACCCACATGCGTTAGATTTATGCACACCTTTGAGGCTTTAATTAATGATACACACTGTGCAGATTAAAAAAACGCTCCACAAAGATTGTGTCATGCAGCAAATACATATGGGCATCAAACAGTCACCAAATCCAACATTTCACATTCTGTAGGCAGTATTTAATAAAATCCTTGTAGAATAGAAAATTAAGGATGCATGACCAGAAAAGCATTTAAAAACAACCTCATACAGATGTAGTTTGGTCATTTTTCAGAGGAGTGAGGATCTCAGAAAAGTCAAATGAAACTACACCCTTGGTATCTAAAATGGCTTCGCAACACGTGCTCATACTCAAGCTGTCATTTGAGGCTTTACAGTACAAGTCTCAAATGCAGAACAACAGAACTAAAGACAAAATCTAAAAGGTTGATTTCACTGCACAGAAGAGGTTAGAGCTGTCTCAGGACCTCTAGGTTTTTTCTTAATTTTATATTTACTTTACCCAATGCAAAATCACTGCCTTTCAGTAAGAAGAATCAAGGCTATGGTTTTGTTTAGTGATCCTGGGAGTAAATCTGGCCTTTCCCTGATCCCTACTGATGCGTTGGAGCTTTCAGGCATTACTTCTGAAGCAGAAACATGCTGTGAACGTGCTCTCTAAAGCCAGTATACAACTAGTGCTGCTGGAGAAAGCGGAGATAAAAACAACTGGGGCTTGCAATGAGAAGTACAAGCTTCATTTGGAATATGGTTGAGGTTTGTGCTGTGTTTCAGACAAAGTTTACAAGCTCATCTGTATCTCACTGACTCAGTTATTGAAGGGCCACCAAAAAACAGGTGACAAACTTTAAAATTCATAATTTGACTATAAAAAGTGAGAATATTGTTCTCCTGGGAGTATTCTTGATCAGAGCTACTAATTAGCTCATTTAAAGTCTAAGAGTAAAATGGATATCTAAACCTGTTTGAGTTTGCATGGTCTTATTTGGTGACTAACTGATCTGTTACACAAAGAGGAAAACACTACTGTGAGAGCTCAAAACACTGAGACTCAGAGAAGTTCTTTACAACATAAAAGTTTGTCCTGAGAAACAAAAAAATTAAGAATATGGCCAGAGTAAGGAAGTGACATCAAGAAAACATTAGGAAATAGTTTCTATTTTGATATGCAGTTAGAAGAGTTAAAATTAAATGTTTCCAGTGTAAAGCCTGGGCTACCTAAGTCACTTATACAGTAATGTAGAGAATTTTACAGTCTAATGATAGTAAGTGGATGTCATTTGAAAGCTTTTACACACCTTATACCCCTGGGCTAGCTTCATATATCCAGCAGTATTTCCAGTCTTTGCAGAAACCCCACACAGAGTAATCCAAACCACTGCAGATCCATGGTCATGAGGGAATTTCCCATGACTACCAGAGGATAAATTAAACTCATTTTTGTGCTGCCTGTTCTATCTTGGGTACCAGCAGAAGTCTGTAAGTGAAGCCTTTTACTAGGATGATGATGGAAAAACAAACCTCATTGTGTTCGAGAACATCAGAGATGTGCCAGTTCTACTGCCCCAACTTTCAGATACTTTGAAAATTTGACACCCTGTATCTTAGTAAGCTTGGTGATTAACATGTTAAGCTTTGCTATTTCCATTTTCATCTGGCTCACATCAAATATGCAAGTACCATGGCAGAGCAAATAAAAGACAAATCCCATCTGTGTTTGGCAGTAGGTATGTTTAATTCTCAGAGAGTGGCATTTAATAGGCATTTTATGCTTTTTGAAATTATATTACTGATAGTCGCAATCTCCCTGCACACAAAAAAAAACCCCAGAAACAAAACACCAACCACACAAATCCTTTCACAAAAAAAGCAATCCATGAAACACTCCAGTTTGGCATTTGTCTCCATGAGAACAGCAGTGGGAGATAAGCAGCCATCTTCAAACTGTAGGTTTTCTACCTTAAAAGTTTTTTGAGAAAGCCAAAGTGAATCCTACGTCTTCCCATTACTGCCCACCCCCCACACCCCCCAGGAGAAACCATCAACTTTGCTATTTATAATAAAGTCAGAAAGCCCTGAAAAACACAGCTCAAATACATCAACTGTACAGATAAAAGAGATAAAAGCATAATAGCAGAAGGAACACATAGGAGGGACAGAACAGTTACTTGGATTCATTTAATCTTAATACACTCTAGAACCCTCTCAGTTCTCATTCTGAGGTTCTGTGCCAGGACCTGTGTGGGGGGAACAACAGAATTTTCCAAATGAGCTGCAGCCTAGTACAGAGCCTTTCAAAAACATTAAAATGTTTTAAATTGTTTCCGTTTCTTCCAAAAGAAAAGGGAGGCAATGCAGTAGGAAAACAAGGTTTCCCATGCAGCAGATACACTTGGGGCTGATGAAGACAGTCATATCCTTCCAGAAGCTGTCAGGAAGGTTTCTCAGTGCTGCCTCATGGACAAAACACAGCATTTGACGGTAATATCAGCTTGAGGGTACAGGTTTTAAAAGGACAGTAGGTATCCTTTATGTCAGGTACATGAATTAACAGTATAATATATATGTAACACCCTTGCTCCAGTCCTTTTCCCACAAAAAGGGAATAAGATCATAATCCACTGCCCTGTTTCCCTGTGAAGCACTACCCAAGAAGGAAACAGTAGCTCACAGGAAGGCTCTCCTCATTACTCCTCATGCCCAGACAGCTCTCCTCACAACTGTGAAAGTCTCTCAGTTCACTTCTTATCTTCTCCTCTGCCTCTTCCCTGTTCCTCTGTATCTTAGCCTAGTCACTGTTTGCCTTCCAAGTTCTGAACTTCCTATGGTATTTCCTTCCTTGCCTCTTGTCCAGGTGGGAACGGATGGGGGGTGAAGAGGATGTCCTGCTGCACTCACAGCTGCTGCAGTGCTTTCATGTCCCAATTAGCACCACTTACAGTGCTAAACATATTGGTGCTTTTTGCTTTTCTTTTCAAAATGTCACCCTGCTCCTGTTGCTGTCCTTCAAATGTGACAGGCACACACGGGTGAGAGCACACAGGCCTTTGCCATTTCGATTCACTGGGGTGAGAATTTCCTCTTTGTTATTTGCACAGCAAAGGTGAGGGGAGGGTAGAGAGACACATGAAGTAACTAATTACAATATTTTAGTCAACTTCTCCAAAAGCAGTGACTTAGACTTTAGTATGGCCATTAACATGCTGCAGGAAGGGCAGCAACATCACCCCCAGCAGCCACACAGGACTGGGCAAGAACAGCAGGGTTGTACTGAGAGCTGCAGCAGCTGCTCAGCGCAGAGGTGGTGGATTCCAGGTGCTCACCAAAGCCACTCTGTCACTGCTCTCCTCAGCTGGGCAGGGGACAAAGGCTCATGGGTTGAGAAAAGTGCAGGAAGAGATCTCTCACCAATTACTGTCACAGGCAAAACAGAATTTACTTGGGAAGATTAGTTAAATTTATTACCAAACCAAGTCAGAGTAGGATAATGAGAAATCTTAAACTAAAAACTTAAACTAAACGAAAGAAACTAAAATCTTAAAACACCTTCTCTGCACCCTCCCTCTTTGCAGGCTTAACTTTGTTACCAATTTTCTTTACTTCTGCCCACCTTTCCCATATTCTTACTCCTCTCTCCGGCTGCATTTGGGCACTCTTCTTCCCTTTCTTAAACCTGTTATCCCAGAGGTGCTACCACCAACACTGTTGGACTCAGCCTTGGCCAGTGGTGGGTCCATCTTGCAGTCAACTGGAATTGGCTGTATCGGACACAAGGGAAGCTTCTGGCAGCTTCTCACAGAAGCCACCCCTGCTACCCAAACCTTGCCATACAAACCCAACAAAGCAAACACTAAAGCAGAATGCACAGGGACAGGAAAGACGAGAGATCTGCAACCCAGTGTACAGCAAAGTATGATTTCTGTCAGGAATACAGCTTTTCTTAGTGAGGTATTTCCAATGGATAATGTACCGCTAATTTCTGACGCTGAACCCTGAGAAGAAGGACTGAAAGGCACTCAAACAGGGAATCTTTATACAGCTTTGGATAATAATTTTCAGTAGCTGCCTCCTCATATGTGGAAGTCAAGCCAAGGCATTAAGTTTAGTAACTGGAAGGTTGAAATGAGCTCTGCTGGACAGAACAAAGGAATGCTTATATGTGTGCAGCAAAGGGCCAGTTCTCCACGATTTAAAAAAACAAATTCCCTGGATCATGGCATTACTGAATCAGACCCAGACAGCAGAAAAAGTTGCGCTACTCCACCTTCTCGCTGGCCTGCACACCCATCTGTTGCAATCATGTGAGTGGCAGCATCGTCCCTGTAATGTCAGAGCCTCTGGAAAGACTCGTTTTACTCGACGAACCAACAGCAGTCATTCACCTACGGCTAATTCTCAGTGGTTTTCTGTGCAGCTTTTTTCCCTAGGTGATCAGTCTGTAAGTCTACTGGAAAAACCTGTGGTGAAACACTAGTGAGAAAGCACAAAGTAGCTTTCACCTTGATATAGTCATCAAGGTCAGAACTTTATTCTGCTATGCAGTATATTCTCAGCAAGCTCTGCTGAGAAAGTAACCACCTGTGTTGTTTCCCACTGAAGATTTTATGATGTGCCAACATGATTCAGGAAAAAAACAACCAAAACAAAGGCATTTGTAGTAAGGATGCAGCCTCACTTTAAAATCCACACAGAAAGTCTAGGTTCCTCTGTCCTTTGAGCAAAGCAAGTTCCCATTGTTTTATAAGGAATAAAAGGGTGCTGTCCCTCTCAAATACCTGAGATCTCTTGCAGCCTTGTAGGACAACCAGATTGAATACCAACCTTTCCTTCTTCCTGAATTTTTTTGGTCTACTTTTAAGATATTACTGTTTCACATCTTTGTAGCAACAGCCCTTAAGGAAAGCTACCAAAGTGCACCAACACAGTGCTTGTTGGGGCAAGAAAACATGGGAACGCAACAAGAAATTGGTTCTTATAACAAGCACATTGGTGCAACTGTCATTGTCCTATTCTATTCCTCCTCCAGCAATAGGGAGCAGCCATTTCTGTTCCTTATTTTGCTACTTTGCTTCCTTCATCTTTTATAAAGGGCAGGTATATGACCAACACTTTGCCTGCCTTTGTTCTCTTAGTTTTGATAATTGGGTCTGCATACGGCTCTCATGTGCAGATGCTGTAAAATTACCTTTTGAGTTTTAATTTATGAAAGTTTTGTTTTCACCTTTGTATTTTCCAAGTACTTGCTTCTACTTTTTAGAAAGAGGCCAGTAACAAAGCACTTCTACAGCAGTTACAAACCATTAAACCCCAGCAATATTGCATCGACAAATCTGTTGGTGCACTAGAACCAGGATGTGTGGCCATTGAGGATTGTGAGCAATGCTACCAAGGACAGCAACCTCAACTACAATTGGAAAAGAAAATCCACAGAGAATTAAAACTCGTGCACCTAATGAGGTCTGGATGGACGTGTCCCTGAACATCATGACAGAATTAATGTACTAGCTAGCAAATTAAGCTGATAAAATGAAAATTGAAAAAAAAATTAAATGAAGATTTCCTCATGGGAATGTAGGAGGCAACAAAATATCAGTTAGTAACTTCATTAGTTTCCTGCCAGAATACAGCCCTGAACAAATTACTTTCACCTTTACTCAGATTACAATGCAGCACCACGAAGAAAGCTGCAATGCCTGTTGCACAAGACCCTGCTGCATCCAGGGCCTTACACTGTGCCAGTTTTGCAAACCTGTTCACACTTCAGGTTCCCTGCATACGATACAACCATGGCCCATGCAATGAGCAAAGATCACACCACAGCATGATAGAGAGCCTGTTACTGAGTGGCAGCAGAGTACACTCAGAAAAGTAGCTAATGATAAAAAAAGGCTAAAAACATCTGTGCATTGACTGGTTCTTTAGACATGTCATGGAAATGACTCATTACTGGATCAGCCACATGTAAGGGCAACAGAGCAGGCAGTGCATTTACAGTCCAAAACCACATTATTATTTTAATAATACACTGGCCTGCAGGCAGCCTCCTTATGCTATACTCTGTTGGATATGTGACCTTGAAATTTTGAGATAAATGTTTATTGTGCAGCACAGTCTTTTTTTGTTTTTTTGGTAAACATTTGAAAGAAATTGGAGGACTTATTGATGCAAGAGTTTAGGCTCAAACTAAGATGCTTTGACTGACTCAAAAACGTCTCCGCAGTGGTTTTCATAATGAATAAGCTTGTACCATGTCTGGGGGAAAACAAAACGTAATTCCCCTCTTATCTTTTAGTGCATGACCAAGTGGCTTGAACAACATGCCAGTGTCTACTTGCTGCTTTTTTGTGCCTTTCAGATATTTAGGCATACTTGAAAGCTCATCTCAATCAAAATACCTTTGCTGATCAGCTGTCAAGCAAACAGAGAGCAGACAAGAACTACAGTTCATTCAAAAGGAAAAAATCATTCCATAATCTACTTCAGCTCAATCCTAAGAAGTCTTCAGCAGCACAGTGCTGTGTCTTCCAATGCAAGGTATAGGAAAGTCTGCTCCTTAAATGCTTTCTCAGTCTTGCAGAGAGCTGTTTTGTGGCTGACAAGTCCCTCCTGTCCCATTCAGTTCCCAGACTCTAATTTTCAACACAGGTCCCAAAAAAAGAGAGAGAAAAAAGTAGTATTTAGGTCTTTTGGCTTGACTTTCCATTTTCTCCCCACCACCAAATGCAGGATTGGGCAAGGGCTGAGTAATCATACAGGCACTGTTAAGTGGTGTCATCTTTGTATAAAATAGTAACTTTGGTCATTATCAGCTTGGACCAGATTCAGGCATGCTGCAGAGAGAAAGATTTCTGATTTTTTTTTCTCAAACCATTGAATTATCCACCAACAGTTTTAAGAGGCTAAGATAGGAAAAAACAGCTGAAAAAGCATTGATCACAGTTCTTCATTTTTATTGTACGTACGTCAGCATGTACAAATATTGAACGTTCCTCTATGAAATAAAGGTTCGATTAAGCAGAAAATATGTTTTAAAGCAGTAATAGCTCTCTGCTGGACTCCAGTGACACCTACTGGTAAATAAAGAAGTTACTAAACGTTTCTTGAACACGCAGCAGCATTAATTTATGCACCTGCCCTTAGGATCACTAATAAATTTTTGGCAGCTCAGGCTATGAACCACGCTACAACTGGGTGTTAGAGTTAATGAAACAGTGTATTTATTTTTCAAAACTGGATTTTGACTCTGATTAATAACTACTTGAAACTGCATTTTTATCACTCTGAAGGTATTGTCAAGTCATATATTTTGCTAATGGCAGCAGTAGATTAAGATAGGCCAGTGCATTTTTGGCTTGCTGGAGTACACTGGGACATATTTCCAATTTTACTCTTAGTATTTCATTAATATAACTATAGTCAAAAAGTAAATAATTTAATACCTCTCCATATGCTTTCCGGTCCATTCCTTTTAGCACAGATTCCAAAAAATGAAAGTCTCCTCAGTAGCACAACTGACTGAGCTCACGGCTTTTCTTCTGACACCTCCTTGATGTTTGTAGTGCTGAACTGGTCTGCCACAGCTGTGTTAGTCTAGCAGGTCATACAGATAGTTCTGACTATAACTTCAACCAGCAGTTTAAGAGAATAAATACCAATAAATCCCCTAAGTGACAGTTTTGGGACCAGAATTCCAATAAAACCTCACATGATGCAAGGCTTTACCCACAGAAAATGGATGCAATATGCATGATGTACACTCAGACACCTCAGGTGCCAGCTGGGACAAGCAGAAGCAACACAACAAGGAAAAACAGTACTACAGCTCTGGGCACCAGACTCATCTCCCTATCTACATTGGGCTCCATTGTGTAAACTAGTTCAGTGTATGGACATGAACATTGCTGTTTGAGACAATCTGGGACTGAGGGACTCCTTATGCAATTGACATGGAAATAACCTCTGCAAGGTTTCCAAACCACAGTCTTACCAAACAGCTGGCAATAAACATGACTGGTAGAGCTCTAGCCATCCCCACTGCATTAGGAAAATTTGCCCTTACTACCTCTGGCAGGCTTAGAATCATCTTAGTTTCATCTCTAACACTGAGGTACTTTCAGATATGGCTAAACAAACCATGAAGTTTTTACCTCTTTGTCCTGCAAATCCTTCCTTTGAAGAACTGAAGCTTCCTGTCCAAAAGTCTATTTTGGTTAAGTCTGACAGCCTCCAGTGCAAACTGTCCCAAGACTACAAAAATGCTGTGTTATGGAGTGGTGAGGCCACCTGGCAATGAACACCCACCACCCAAATCAGCACAACTCTCAAAGTATCAACCCAGGCATCTCAGAACAAAGAAAGCACAGAAATTTTTTTTTTTTTCCTTTGAGTACCAAAGTTTAAGTTGAAAAATCGCTTCTGACAGAACACATCAGCCAGATTTGCACAGGCAGGAATACTGTTATAGGTTACTGGAAAGCAGAGAGATAGGAGCAAGGCAACTTGGTTTTACGGTAGAATATTTGCCAATTAAATGCTTTTCCCAGTACTCAATAACAAAACTTCTAAGCTGGACTATAAAGACAACAATTTCTAAAGGAAATGTAGAAACATTTTTAGAAGTCAGGCTATAAATCTGCTAAGCAATAGTTCAATATTGATTTTACAAACATGTCCATAATAATGGGTTTACAAACCTGTGTACATAATTAGAATAGGTAGATACTAGAGAAATTGCAGTATGTTGCAACTTCAAGATCCGCTCAAATAATGTGTTGTTTTGGTTTTTTTTTAAACGTTATGCATTAAACTTTATCAGAGCAGAACTATGCATGATCCTATGGAAATCAGATGCCCAGATGTCACTACCTGGCACTCTGCATTCAGGCCCTGGGTTAACCACGACTTCTGTGAAGTGCATAGTGTTGACAAACTGATAGGAAGCTATCATGGTGACAAGCAAATGCATATAAAAAGGTACATATAGAAAGAACCATCCCATAAAAATCAGAATTTGTACCTTGGCTAAACAGAGATTCACAAAATATAATCATTATACAAGGATTGAAGCTTCTAGTAAATTAGATGTTAATTTCTCCACATGTAGAACAAAAATATTTAAATGAAATTGAAGAAAATCCATCCAGTCCTTTGTCAAAGATAAGTGGAAAGCTTTCCTTGGCAAATGAGGGAAGCCATGTAACCTGTTTCCAAGTTTCCATTCAAACCCAGTAGTTTACATTTCTCATTATTTAAAAAAGACAAGCTCAAAGCTATCTTTTATGTGAACAGATGCTGTGCTGTCTTCTTGAAGCTGCAGGCTTAGACGCAGATTTTTCATGCAGCTGCAGAATGAAGTCAACAAGCCCACTCTGTTCCAGGGTTGCTATTCAGAACCTTTTGGGCAGCAATGAAAGAAGATCACATCAATTTCATGCTGGTATTGCTGCTCTACAAAGATATGAGCAGCAGACAGAGACACGAATCATGCCTAGATTGCAGGGGAGAAAAATGTGTCAAACTCCTCAGGAAAACAAGGTATGGAAATTTAATAAAGTACAACTTTTACAGATACTTTTTACTTCAGGGTACTTTTGGTGCTACAGCACTGTTTCTGTAGCAGCCTCTACTCTGGCTGAGTTACAGACAATGGGCTCCATGTGCAATTAAGTACCATGAGTAGGGGCCCTGGATCCTGACTAGAATAGATTTGACAGACATTGGCCTCTGTTCCCATCAGCAGCATTTCCCTTGTGGCCCATGTATATTCTCACCATTGTGCTCTGCATCTGACTTTACTCCTGAACCACAATCCAACATGCTTGTTTTACAATATTAACTTAATTGTAATAACAGGAGAAATTCCAACTGCAGGTACAGAAAAACCTTTTCAGGCAGGCAGGGAAAACAAGGTGCCCAGAGAGACTGTGCAGTTCTGATTCTTGAAGGTTTCCAAACCTACCTGGATAAAGCCCTAAACAATCTGGTCTGACCTTAGAGCTGACCCTGCTTTGAGCAGGAGCTTCGATGAGAGACCTCCTGAGGTCCCTTCTGACTAGGACTATTTTATAATTCTCTAATACACTCCATATGCTAGTAGGTGCCCAGTGATTCATATACTTTTCAAAATGACATTATATATATATACACACACACTAATACCTATACATTAACGTACTTTAACTTCAGCTCTCTATAATATTAAGAGCCTAAACCTGAGCCCACAGAATACCTCATTCTGTGTAACACTAATGCTATAGGTTAGGATGGCTGGAGTGCATGGATAGAAAACACAAGTCTCAGCACTCACTGGGTTGTTCATATCAATAGAATAAGTGTGCATGGCTAGACATTGTTCTTGCAGTATTCCAAGGGAGAGGATATAAGGAATTAGTAGCAATCAGGAGGTGCATGGATTGCCTTTGTTTTGCCACTAGTTAATAGCAAGCCCTAACATTCAGGGGTTAGGAGTCTTGGAAGCAAAGCTTGGTAAAAAGCTGTTCACTGAATAGATATCAATGACCATAATCAGAGTTAACCATGCTGAGATGTGAACTTATAAAATTAGGTAAAAGTAGAGACAACAGAGCTAGAAAGGAAGGTATTTAATGGAACCTGTCAAACCCAGTTACTGGTCTTTACCATATCCTTGTCTTTAAGGACTCTCAGCAACCTCAACCAAGTACATTCATATCACATTAAACTTACATCCTGGTTTTTTGTACTGATTTCCCATCTTTCATACTAAGTCCTGGGATCTAATCTGTATTTTTCTCCACAGCACAAGGAAGTCACTGTTAAGCATGTTGCTAGCAGCATTAATTCATCCAGAGCGCCCTCAAATTGGTAACTTGGACATTGAAAGAACAGGACTTCAAATTCATCTGGATGAACTGCTGAAAGGTAACCTCTGATCTGCTTCAGGCCATACTTGTGTGTTTCCTTGATGACAAAGTTTGGTCTGTTTCCAGCTGGAAAGTCTTTCACCAAAGTAGCAACTCTACTAACTCACTGGGGGGTCACACCTGTACTGCAGGCAGGTGTTTGTTGCCTGAGCCTGAACACTCAAACTACTTTGTCAGGTAGAAGATGGGAAAAGCCAGAACTGCCAAAGTGTCCCTCCTGCTGGTACCCAGTGTGGGCAGATGGGAGCAAAGTGGTGTGACTCCAGCAAACCTGGTCTCATATCCCTCTGCAGGAGACACTTGAGAAGGTGCAAGACAAGCACAGATCTCCTTCCTCTCCACTCTTGTTTCCTTGTACTTAGACACATTACAATCAACATTTACCATTCTGCTTGTTGACAAGTTATGACTTGGGAGACTTCAGCACATTCCTTCCCAGAGAACAGGGATTACTATCAGATCTTTTTTCTGACAAGATAAGCAGCCAGTCTCTCAGGAAACAGATCTCTTCCACAAGATGTTGAAGAAGATAGCTTTGTAGTTCTATCACCAGCTACTTGCTTGTTCAAGTACTTGGTTACATGTTTATGCTGACAATTAACATGCCCTCCTGATCTGGACCCCAACTCAGCTTTCTCATTAGACCCTGACACAACTCAGCACTACAGAGTTGTCTCACGATGGCTGTGGCTGCCACTGGGCCTTCTCTGCTCTTCCTGCACAAGTCCTGTGGGATTGGTGAGGCCACTTCCTACACCTGCCTTGCTGTCATTCTCAGCTCCTGGCTCACCTACATTACAGAGCAGACCGTTCTTACTGCTCCCTGATGGCAATCTCTCTTTTGAGCAAAACAGGAAGCTTAAATTTAACCTAAAACAAAACCAAACATCAATTTGGAAATAAATAAGGTGAACTGGAAAAGTCCTTGATGAATGCAATTCTCTCTCCCAGGTCCTTCTCCAAGCTCCATTAAGAAAGCATAAAATACAAGCTCTCATATCTTAGGTACAGAACAGTTCAGACAACTGGCCCATAAAAGCAACACTTCAGAAAACATAAGACCAAGCTTCTCTCCAGCTTTCTTTACACATCTCCTGGCTGGAAACCTGCTGCATGCCCCTAGCAGCTTATACAATGAGTCAGATTCAGTAATCAGTAGGAAACAGAATTAGCAGTGAAGGCAAAGATATTCATGCAGTGCAATTTACAACAAGGCATCTGTCTGTGCATGAATTAGTATTTTCCTTAATTATCTGTAATAGGAAATCCCAAGATTCTCAGCTGGCCCTGTCAGTCAATATTAACTACAGACTTGGAAAATGATACAAAAAATAGAAATGAAATTGAATCCTGCAGAAGCTGCAGTAGCACTTTACAAGGAATGCAAATAGAACTTCACTAGGAACAGTTTCACTATTGGCACTGTTGGTGCCACTCTGCTGCAGAGTTTGCCAACACATCACACAACACAATACAATGTGACATTTAGTTAACTTGCAGCTCTCACACAGTGCAAAGAGACTACCACAGATGGAAACGCTGGTGAAAGCGGCAAGTCCAGAGCAATATGTGATGGTTATCCATCAATGCTCACCTTTTAATGTGCAATGGTTTGCCTTTTCAAAACTCTGAAGATTTGATCATAAAGGTGATGTAGTCCTGCAAAGAACTGTGTAAGGCATACTCCTGATTTTGCCTGGTTGAGGAAAATGTGCAGCTGCTGCTCTCTAACAACAGGGGATCTATTGTTCCTTCTGTCAGACCTGGCTATCTAATAGCCAGTCACTTGCTACAAAAGATGTACCTGCACCTAAGGAGCAGGGACTCCAGGGACTTGGCCTGGGGGAGGATTGTCACTCACACATTAGGCAGTCTCACTTGAGGCTTCAGAGTACTGCTGGCACAGACAATCCTCAGATTGCATGACAAAGTCCATCTGTAGTTGCACAGGTTCAAGAGCACCAGTTATCAAATACAGCAACAATAGACATGGTCTGCAGGCTTCCAGGTCAGCCAGGCATACTTATCTTGGCCAGGCAGCAGATACAGAAGGCAGGACACAAAGCATCTTGCCAAGTGTCAGTCCTCCTGCACAGTCATATCTGTAACTATCCTGAAGACAGGGAGTGAAAACTGGCAAACCCCACACCTCTCCATTACTCTTACACAAAAAGAAAGCATGCAGTCTTTCCCATCATCATTCTTCACTCAGTCTCCTTCATCTGCTCACTGTGCCTCTGGCATTCCACATCCATCTCTCTTTACCACATTCATTCTCTTCCTTTCCTAATTCTGTATTTTCCCCCTTAGCTTCTCTGACATGTTTAAGAGCAGAACAGATGGCACACCAATGCACTCATGCTATGTCTCCATCACTGTACTTAGATTTGATCCAGCTAGATACAACTTTGCTCTTGGGATAAATCAGCAGAAAGTGTTGGTTTTTCTAAGGCAGTGTGGTTCAATTCCTTTAAAGGAAAGCAAGCACAAATGTGAATGAATAAATAAACTAGACTAAAAGCTTTGTTTAGTCCTCACAGGCAAATCCCCAGCACCAGAAGACTGGCCCAGAGCACAGCACCACACCATCATATTTCTTTGCTTCATACAAGCCAATAATTCAAATCAAGCTTACACCTTCTCAAAAGCCAACAATCCTCAGGGATTCATCATCATATGACTGCAACTTACTCAAACATTACTTTATACTTAAAAAGAAATACATTTTATAACAATCCATTCCTATATTAACCAAAAAAAGAGGGCTTTTTTTCACCTCCAGAAGACTCCCACAAATATTTGATTTCTGTTTCAGGAGAGGAGTTAAGTAATTATATTCCAAAAGAGAGCACAGTCAATCTTCATGTAGAGAATAGCATTCACAGTCAATTACTTATTAACAGTGCATTGTGTCACGCTGACTTTGAATATCTAGATCCACTGCCTGCTCCCAACCTCTTCTGTTATATAATTTGTGGCTTGGAAAATGTCCATGCAGGTCCTGTCATAAACCCATAACAGCTCCAAATATCAGTGAGAATTATTTCTATTGGGTAGGCTTGAATGGCTCTGCTTGTTGTACAAGTGTACCTAAGAGCTACTCTGTAAACAGGCCTTGACACGCCAGAGTATTACCCCTTCCACTGTTTGCAATTGTCTGTCCTTATATAAAAGCCTGTGTATATTTAATATTTACTTGATAGCTTACAATCCATCAGTAATTAGGGAGCATTTAAGATAGACATGAATCTAAAGGTTTTTCTACACACAAAAAACTTCTTAGTTCAGATTAAAATAGCAATGAGAACAAGAGACTTGCTTTTAGCTTCAGTTTCCCTAAACACTTAAAAAAATAAAAGCTCCTAGCCAAAGTTAATAAGCAACTTGTTATTCCTTCCTAGGTGTTTTTTTCTTTGTCTTTTATATTCCTTGGGAAAAAACCTGAACATGGCAGTCTGCAATGTAAAGTTCTGCCAGATAAAGAAGCTGTACCTCTCCTGCATATGATCTTTTTCCCTGTCAGAGCAGGACTGTTCCTCCTGATACAGTTATGACAGAGTATGAGACATTAATTCACGCAGAGTATTAGGGACTGAAAGTATGAGAAGAGAAGCCAGGTACTGCTCTGCCAAGGTGTTGGTGTTGCACTAGGGACCACAGAAGCAGAAGAATTTAAAGCTTTCTGGGAGCAGGTAAACAGATCATTCACAGACTGTGGCCCAAGGGAAACACCAAGGCCTTTAAAGGGTTGAAGAAAGGCTCTAAGAAGGTAGAGAACAGCACAAAGGCTGAATGCAAAGCAGTATCCTTTGAGATACACAAGCCTCACACACTGGAAAAACTGGTGATTTCGGTTGAACATTAATTCCTATGACCATGGCTCCATGGCAGATTACACATCATATCAACAGCACACAGAACATTGTTTAAAAAAAAAAAAAAAAAAAAAAAATCAGTGTCTTGTCAGGCAAAAGTGATTTAAAAACAAACTGCAGACAACTTGTAAGAAGAAGGCACTGTGAAAACTGCAGAAGTAAAGGGGGAAAAAAGAAAGTAATTTTCCTGCTCAACGGCAGGGTTCTCCTCTATACTGATGGAAAAGAAATATACTTGACACACTAATCCTACACTGAAAACAAATTCTTCTGTCTCAGGAAGAAGATATCATTTTCCTTCCTTGCCTTTTCTAGAGTATCTGGTAATCAGACAGGGTTGACTAAATCACTTTAAATATTGTCTATAACAACACCTATGAAGATCACCATTAGTATCTCTGAGTGTTAAAAAATAGATTCCACGTGCCAAAACCATCTGGTCTGTTTTGCATAATTATGCTGCTGAGGCAGCTTCTGCTGCCATAGCCTGCACCTAACCAGGCTGTACCTGCTGCAGCATCAGAGCCTTCCAGGCAGTTATAACCAGGAGCTGTAGTTCTGCCTCCAGCTGGGTCATCCCTCAGCAAATTCACACCCACAAACACACAATTTACCACTGACTTCCTCTTTAGTAGTAGCCATAAGGCAGAGATAATTTCCTATTTTCTTTCCAGTATAACATAGCCATCTGTACAAGCAAGGACAGACAGGACTTCTAGACAAAGCTGGGAATCAGGCAGCATCTATTTCTGCTATGGACTTTCTGAATAGCTTTACATAACTCTTAATTCACGTCCAATTTCTAAGCTACAAGGATAGAACTTGGATGTACTTTTTCCTTCCTACCTTTTCTTTCTTTCTTCTGTGTGGTTTTAAAGGGGAGAAAACCCTCTTTTTTGACACTCTTAGAATGGAAACCTCTTGCCCCTTACAGTCTTTTACAGCTTGCAAATAAAAAGAGCTCATTCTGTGGTGAGAAATGTGGCACTGAGGAAAAGGGAATGTTATTACTTCCCTTTTCTCAGTAGCCTGCTTTATGAGAAGAGCATCTGGCATAGCAGGCCTCCCTCATAAAGCATGGTAGGACTTGACTGATGCAACTAGAGCGGTCACATTGGAGTTGCAGTTTGGCCCATAGTGCACCATAACAAACCTTTATCTTCTAACACTTCTAAGGTAAGACAAAGTCAAAACGCTCACAGAGTAATCCAGTGCTATATAGATGGCCCTCTCATTATTATACTCTAGGGATTTAATAACAGGGGCTCCATCAAACACCAAATAAAGTAGAAATCCTCACTAAAACAATTGCCTTGAAATTGCTTTCTAAAGTAATGAAAGCAGCCCAAACCCCTCCAACTCCTGACCAGCTAGGAAGAAAATCACAAGTAGTTTAATAGGTATATCTAAAGAAGCCAGAATAGAGTGTTACATCACTCATATTCAGCCTCCACAAGCTTCCTGTACTCACTTTTGCTGCACTTTATTTTCAGTTCTCTAAACTAGCTCATTGCACAGAAAAGAAGAACCATACCTTTAGGAAGCAATATGACAACACGTTACACAAATGACAAACTGTAGGAACAGTCTGAAGGACAGTAGACGAGAAGAAGCAGAGAGACTTCCGCAAGCTGTAAAGCATTACCAGCACTAAAAAAAAAGACTATATCACGTAGAAATGTAGTCACTGAAGCTGTACAGGCTCAGACCTGAGTTTAAGTAGCACTCCTGGGTGTTAATAAGCAGAGTGTGTGGGTGGGAGTCTCAGATGAGGCCAGTTAGGATCATTAAGCCTTGTCACTCAGGCCTGACACCTCTTCATTCATCTTAAGCAGGAAAAAAAACACAACACAGTGCTTCAGAGAATTCACAGCTAAGCAAACACTGTATTTGCACAGACCTAGGATATATTTGAGGAATTATACTGTCTCAAACAGATATCACAGGCCCCATTGCTCTTACAATTTAATTTTCAAGTGATTATTGGCACAGCTGGCTCTGCACATGACTTGTGCCTACACAGCATGTGATCACATTCCTCACAGCCTTGTGACAGCTCAAAACATTTTTCTCTGCCTGTGCTCACTTGCATCCATTTGGTTTACTGTTCTGAAAATGGCAGGAGCCTTAAAGTGTGAGCCTTGAATCAATGTGGCCAATTGTCTCTCCCTCCAACTGCTATTTTAAAAATTATCCCAAAGCACCTTGCAGAACACACTACATGTGTGTGTTCTTCCCACTACCAGAGATCTTTGTGTATCTAACATCAGGACATCCCAGAGTACAAGTTGGTGCAGATTCTTGACTATTATCCCCATGCATTTTCCTTTGTTATTATTAGTGTCCTATACCATATGCTATTTTGCCATGCAAAGAATCTAAAAGGGGTAAAAGAAGTCATGGAAGAAAGTGCAGCACTACGATTAGAACAGGTAATGTTACTGAAAAGCACTGCTCAACAGCAGTAACTAGCTGGGAAGAAGTGCTGTACTGACATTTCCATTCTGCTTCCACTATCCAAACTAGCACCTCTGCATGGTGCTTATTGTATGGTGTTGACATGTCCTCTGTTTTCTACTTGATTCACAGCATTCATTTGCTCCGTCGATAAAATGAAGGGGAAGCATGAACGGCCTCATGTCTATCTGATCTGACAGCTTGTTAAAGTCCAAGTTACAGAGAGCAAAAGAGAGGCTGAAAATCACTTAACTATAATTCACATCAGGAACTTGAAGAGAAACCATGGTGAATTTAAAGTGCAAAAAGAAATACTTGGGGATGTAATTTAAGTTTGTGTGATCACACTGTAATCTTGAAAGAGATGCTTTCTTTTTAACTTTTTACCTTAGTGTGGCTGGCAAGAAAAGGTAAAAGAAGAGCTATAAACACCAGCAAACCAGCTGCTCTCAGGGGAGCAGAAGTGTTTTCAAACTCTCAGAACCTGGTGTGAACTAACAGGCCCTAATTGCCCTGACCAGCCTCACCTGCTGCACCCACCCACCCCTCCTGATGAGGAGCTCATTTAGCTCAGCCCTGGATGCTCCCTTTCTTTTTTCTCTGCAGGACTACTGCTGGGCCACAGCTGTAGCCCTGCTGTGTCTTGGTGTTTTTTGGTCTTTGGCTCTGGCTTCTTCATTTGACTTTAGAGTAGTTCCCTAAGATGTCTTGCCCTTATTATCCTTGCAAATAATAGTCTAGCATACTTTCTCAGCTTAATATTGGTTCTGCCTTCTTGTCCTTGGGAGTGTGCCTAAGGATTTGGACTCCTGCTGCTCTCCCGCGACCTGGCAGCTTCTCAGGTAATGTGGGGCTGGACCCTGGCTGGTGGAGGTCTCTGTTCTCCTGGTTGTGCTGCTCTGTTTGATTTCCAGTGCTGACCCCTTAGTGTTTTCTGATGCAGACCTTTTAACACCAGCTTTACTTGCTGAAAATCATACTTTGAGTACTTTTTCTGTTGTTTTATATTTATATATAAGTGGTACTAACTTGGTAAGGCTTTTATGAATGTGCTTAATTCAATAATACTTCCATTGGTGATCCATGACTAAAAACATTTTACGTGAAAAGACCTTGATCCTGTGATCCTTGTTCCTAGGGAACTTTGAAAACTAGTTCAGACTATTGCAGTCAGGTCTCTTTAGAAATACTAAGTTAATTTTCATTTAAAGCCTCCTATTCAATTTTTTCAATACTATATTAGCAATGTATTCTTCTATTTATATATGTGAAGCTTTCATTCACGTTAGAAATCACTGTTGTATAAACTGCAGTGATTCTTATATGAAACTCCAATTGGTGTTAATCTTTTTTCTAGAGATAAAATATTAATTCTGTAATAGCTGAAAGCAAGGGTATTTGCTATTAAGTGATAAGTAAATAAACAATTTTATTCCTCCTGGTATGCACCAAACTAGAAATCTCAGCATTTGTTATGATCCTTAAAATTCTCAAGACTGGGAGAAGTAAGCTTTCTTTGAGTTAGTCAACAACTCTGAATTTCAGGGTTGAGATGAAGGTAACAAGGCTCACTAAGTATGCACAAGTCTTCTCAATTTATAATTTTGTGACACATAGCAAGTAGGAATCACTGATGTATGTTATCTTGTGTTGATTTATTACATCTAAAAATTGCTTCTGGCAAAGGCAACTGATAATTATTTCTACTGTTTAAGCTAAAGTTAGAGCCCTTGCAATAAAGCTCTGTTTAGGAAAGGCTATTCATGTTCAAACTTAATTTTTCATTAATTGGTCTCTCTTGTATAGCTCCAGTCTTGTGACAGTGCCCCAGAACCCTTGACAAACAGACTAACTGCTGCTGTCTTTGCTAATTAAAATTTGCCTATTAAATTGGACAATACTGTAGTATGTTAGGAGCAGGAATTTGATGCTTGCCGTGGGTTATAGCAATGGTTCTCAGTCTGTCACTAATGACCCAGATTGTTCACTTCTGCAGCTCCCAACTGAGGAACTTCCTTACAAAGTGAGCTCCTCATGGGTGGTTCACATTTCAGATATTTTGTCTTAACTCTCCTGATCATTACTGTCAGAATGTTCAGTCTTCTCTCCAATAACTAAGAAATTGCTTTGCTGCTTTTTCCTCTTGCTATAGTCAAATTGATAAGCTGGCTAGAAAAACCATATGATACTTTTTCATAATACCTGAACAATTTCTGTCCACTAGAACATGTGGCTTAAAGTAACAGAAAGAGTAAGTGCTTCTTTTAAAATTGAAGGTCCTAGAGATCTACTTAGTGATTAATCAGAATCTAACGGGTAATATAATCTATTCGTATTAAGGAACAGTAGGAGAGTCATGGTGTAACTTGCTTTTCAAGCACTGAGAATTGCTTAGACCAAGTGGCAGTAGTGGAATAAAGTGATGTACAACTGAGACTATATCAAATATTACTTCCAAAGCAGAACCAAGGGAGAGAGGTTTGAGAAACTTGGACCTCTACAGGTTCTGTTAAGGTAAAAGACAAGTTCAACCAGAGAAGGTTACTTTTCTCCCTTTACAGAAGGCTCTTTTATGTCTTTCATCACAACTGATAATCAAGAAAGAGGTCTTTGTTAAAATGCTTTTTGCTGTATTATTATCAGAAAGCCTTTCTTAGTTGGAGCTATCATTTCACTTTAAAAACCCCAGATGTTTGCTATAATGCAACAAATATACACTGGGTATCCTACTGCAGAAGATGGAAAAAAGGCCCTGTAGTTTTGTCATGTAATAAAATAGGTTGTAAGTAAAGGTATTATGCTTGGCAATGCAGTCACATTAAAAATCACTAGCTATTCAAATGAAACTGTACTCAAGGAAATCAAAATTAGCTCTCTTCATGCAGACCAAGCTCTTGCCTATCCCTTCTGTATAAGACACTACTTGGACACAGTTAATTGCTTGTGAAGATATGAAACTTGAACAGCTGCCTCTGGCTGGGCCCTGTGTCTTATCTCAGAAGGTAGTTAATCTTTCTGTGATTGTATTTGCTGGAACAGTGTAATCAAACGAAGGAACAAATCCTAGTTTCCTTGTTTAGTGTTCAATAGACTGTATTAGATTGTAAAACAGATTCTATAGTACTTCAACAAGCTCACCTTAACGCTATTGGTTTAAAGAAAATATTCCTACTCTCCTTGTCTAGCTTCTAAAAGCAGAAGTATGCTGTTCTTGAACTAATTTACAAATAACCAGGTTAACACCTATTTAACAAAACAGCTGTATCTATAAAATAAATTCTATATAACGATATTCTGATAGTACAGGGCATGGACTTCTTTCAAACTGCTGATTATTTTTCAGAATATGCACAGGCTTTTCCAAATTATATTAATTCAACTAGTGCATTATATGCAGCAACATGCAGGAGTGTATCTTTACTCTGGGGGAAGAAAGCCACATTTTCTTGTTTTCATCTTATAATTAAGTAATGTCATTCTCCTCAAAGGAGGCTGCCTTCATTATCAAAAAAACAAATGCCTCTAAGTCTGCACCAAATATTTAAGTGAAAGCTTTTTAAAGGTCTTGTTAAAAAGTCTGTGTCTTTGTTAGCCTGCTGGGTGTGCAAAGAGCTCTTGGACACAGAATTAGAGTGGGACTGGCTGATGTTCCAAGCAATAACTATCCCACATTAGTTTGCTGTAGGTATGGTTCCCTGTTAAGAAAAATAGCTTACTTTTGTGCTTTTCCATTTTCTTACAAAACTAACTGTTCTTCCGCAAAGACTAAAAGATGTTGAAATGAAAAAAAGGATAAGTAAGAGAATGGAATGAATGAGAGATACAGCTTGGGAAAATGGAAAGGAATGAAGGGTGAGAGGAAAAAGAAAAGCTCATTGGTATGAGAAGAACAGAGTAAGGTGAAAAAGGTGACAAAAGAAATACTTCATCACTAAGGCAATATTTATAGTGGAACAAGAACAGTGTAAGCTGGGTAAATGAACTATTGCTTGAACTATCAAGCTTTCACAAAACACTATTTAAAAAGTAACAAGTGTAATATTAGGAGGCCATTTTACTGTTAAATTCTTCCAGTTACACTCAATTTCTTTTCAGCAGGACTCCAACCCCTAGGATGCCATCTTCTGCACTGGTAGATTGGTGTGTGTGCAGTACTGTACCAAGTTATTCTTCTCTTCGTATACAAACTCCTGAAAGAACCCAACCCCTCCGATGTCTGCTATGGTGGGATTTAACATATGTTCAGGGGTGGCTGGAGCTCTTTGGACTGAGAAGTCACCTCGAAGTTTTGCTTTTACCAGAGTGTGCCTTAGTCTAACACAAGTGGGTGTGGTGGCCGGTGAACATACATTACAAGGGACAGACAGTTTTCGGTAAGACAAGTCCCTAGTACCACAAGGACCACTTCATGTTAGGGTGACCAAAAAGGCTTCTCCTAGGATGCTTGTTCTGTTATGTTAATCTGTCCCAGTTTGGATTTCCCGGTTGGCTGTCAGCTTCTACTCCCCCTTGTCACTCCCCCAGAGTTCCCCATTGGTCCCCGTTCCCTAGTCCCGCCTTTTCCCCGCCCCCGGATAAAACTGTGAGCTCGGGGATCATGTTCACATTTGCCTCTGCAACGTCCGACCGTGTAGGAGCAATAAATGCTCCTGCCAGAACGCACGCAAATGCCCTTCTCGGCTCTTTGCTACTGACTGTAACACTGAACCCACCCGTGCTTCTGTGGGGGCACGCGGCACCCCACGGAGCTGAGCAGGGACAGCATTAAGTGGGCTCTGGTCAGACCTGTAGGGATTGAGTGCTGTTAATTATTCACTTGTTTAGCGAGGCTCTATGTTCATTAGTGAAATGAGCATATTAATATTTACTTTCCTGGCCAACAAAGGGGCTGTTAAAACTGGCTATGCCTTAATCTACCACACACATAAAATTAAAATCAAGCTAGCTAACCTATGACAATGAGTTAGCATATGCTTTAGTTTCAGTTACCATAAGCTTTATAACATTATTAGGTTTGATAGAGGTTAAGTGATCCCAGTTATATTAAGCTATCACACTGGTTCTTACAGACCTTCTGCAATCTTATTTTATACCTTTTCATCTATAACTTGCCTAGTTTTTGAAAATAGTTTTGTTAATAGAATTTGCATTAGCTGTGATTTAACCTAATTTGCTTTTTCCAGATAGTTTAGTTTTTAACTTGCCTTCCAAGGAAATGATAACTTTTAGGCACAAAAAGAAAGGACCAAAGGGATAAAACAAAGGGAAGTAAACTAGTAGTGGGGCCATAATAAATCTTTAGAAGGAGGAGGGAAGTAACATGACCAGCATTTGCATTAAATTTTGGAAGTCTCAAATGTCTGCTGGTTGCTTTAAAAATATATTTGATACAGAATTTCAGAATTCATTTTTTCCAGAAAACTATCTTCGGTTTTCCTCCTTTGTGGCTGGTGGCAGTGAGAAAGATACCTCTTCCCTTTCTCTTTGTGTGCTATTCATTATTAGGGATATCAATCTTTTGGTGAGCAAAACCTGCAAGAGACCTTCTCCATTGGCTTTGGACATTCAAAGGCCATTCGTCTGAGTACAGCTGCTCTTCAGAGGAGTCCCTTTTTTGCACAGATCATTCCTGTGACAGACTTGTTTTACAAATTTATAATCGTCTCACATAAATATTATGTCAGAAACATTATTAGGAATAACATATTTTGTGTCACTGAGTGTTCCTTATACAAGATACATTTGAATTATTAGTCTTATAACAGCACTTGCAGTTCTTTTCTTTCTATGTCAAGAGTAAGAAAAACTCTACGACAAAACATTCCTGTAATGGAACAGCCTTTTCTTGTAGATAAAATAGATAAAAGTATTTTGCTTTTCACATAGCTAAAGGGGAAGATAGCAACATGGCACAGTTACTGTATTTCATTACTTCCCATATTAACTTCTGGTGCTAGTTAGTGCTTTAGTAAACTGTTCCTAAATTGTTGTCCCTTAAGAAAAAACAGTTCAATTAGATATTTTTCACTGGTGTAACCTGAAAAAAACCCTGAATATCCTCTCATAAGCTTTTTGAAACAAAGATATTTTTAGTTTAGAAGCTTCAGGCAAAAAATACTGAAAGGGACCTATCAAGAGACTTATTTTGACAGTTCTTTTCATGCAAAAAAACCCCCCCCAAACCCCAGAATTTGCTTTTCATATCACTTGAAGATATAATATGGGGTTTACAGGCAAGGTTGTCCATTCTCTGACTAGTGCTTATGTCAGTGTTTATGCAGGTTGCTTTTAGTAAGTAAGCTTTCCATGCCACTAATGACCTTTCAGTTCCATTAGTCTGCTATGTATTATTGATTTCAGGCATTATTGATTAATGCTGAAAGCAGATTTATTTCTGTTCCTAGAGAGTAAAGGATTGGCACCTCTGTTAGATGAATGGTACCTTACTGCTGGCTTTGGTCGATTCCTTGCTGACCCCTTCCTTTGCTCTTTTCTGTCCCCTTTATGTTTTTTCTAATACTTTGTTAAATGTTAGGTGCTTTCCATCTACCTTCTCTGTAAGAGAAATTTGCTCTAAACTTTGGAAAGTATAAAGTAGTACAGAAATGGGAAACTCATGAACGTGCAGCAGTGGATTTTTTTCAATGTTAAGAGGATGGTGTTTCATGTGTGTTGCTCCTTCCAGAGCCTGACTGTGCCCATGGCTCCTCCTGCTCCCCAGGGATCACGGGCAGCTGCTGGCACTGTGCAGGCTCTTCAGTCATTGAAGCAGCTCCTTATCACACCACTCCCAGGTTCCAGATTCTCTGTAGTGCCCAGGTGTATGGATAACTTGGTGCTGGATTTCACACGATTCATGCAGGGCAATACAGTGCACTTTGGGTTTGTGACCAAGCCCCATAAACCCAGATCCAGCTCTCCAGTCTCTTAAATTCAAAGATTATGAACTTTGACTCCTTTTATCTGTTTAACTAGTAACTTATTACACTGTATGTGTTCTTCTAGATAACATTTAGTTTGCACTTTTGAATTACTTTATATGTTGAATACCTAAACTTTAGTCATTAGCACCTCTGCTCAGTACAAGTTACGTATCTTTGGCTCTTTTATGCGTGCTGTTCTGCAGCTCCCTGATCGCTTATGTCCCTGTAGACTACAGACATTTTACTCTTTAGTAGAGTGTATAGCTCATCACCTGCACTTTAAGTCCCTCACTATTTCTGTTGCATGGCTATAATAATTTGACTTCATATTTCGCTGTCAGCACTGATAATCTACACCATATTTCAAAGTCAGGAGTTTTTAAGTACTTAAATGGCATTTTGGGGAAATCATACTCAATACCAGGTTATCAAATGTCTGTGAGATTCAGTCAAGTTAATTCTCAGCCTTGAGAATGTATCACCTCCATCAGCTGCGGGACAGAAACACAAGCATCACATGCCTGTGTAAATTAAGACTTGGGACTTTCATATAAAAGTGCAGGTGATTGTAAAAGAGGAGTTATAGAAGTTTTAAATGTACTTGGTTTCATGTGTCTGGGTGGTGGTTTTCTGTTAGACCTGTCACCTAATAACCATTATTTTTCTGCAAAGAGACAGAGTGACACACTCTGTATGTAGTGGAGCAGAAAGTTCCTCAGCTGGAGACAAGTGGTTTAAAAAGTTTTCCTTTCTGTGAAGTAAAAAGATTAAAATTAATTTAAATAAACTGAATAGTTTATATCTTTTGGTAAATAAATAGGTTGTATCCTGAATTTAAACAGTGTCAATCTTCTGCCTCATACAATTCTAAGAAAGCAAATTGCAAATTATTCCTCAGAGTTTAGTTGGATAAGTACCCTGCACAAAAGATCACCAGCATCTTTGACGCCTACATATGTACTTTCATAAGAGTACATTAAGTGACCTCACAATAAATATATAGGTGAAGTTCTAGAACCAGGGCTCCAAAATGCACATGCACAGATGATCATTAAAGTACTAAAACAATCATCTCCCTATGAGTGGATGCTTCTCATATATCCATAACTCTACTGGCTACCAAAAATTAAGAACCTCGTCCCAGTAGAAAACTTGGAGAATGAAGAACAGTTTTTTAATAGTCTCCCCTTCATTATTTTTCCATGCTCAGTGAATCATGATGGGTCTTTTACTGCTATAATGTCTAATAAGCAGTAAAAGTAAGACATTCAGAAGCACCATAAAAGTACAAGGAAAGCCTGAGAAACAGCAGTGATTAGAAACTATTCCCAGCATAGTGACTGTTTATGTTGCATTACTGTGCTAGATTTTTAGTTCTATTCAGCTTCTCCATTCTTAGACCTAGTTCTTACACAAAACCCATGTTCCTTAATCTTCAGATAGTCTGGGTGCTTCAGTTGCAGGCACTTCTCTGGAATGTGAATCTCAGATCTGATCATCAAACCTTGAAAAGATGAGCTTTTAAAAAGACTATCTGGGATATTAAAAAAAATAAAATGTTTCATTAAAATTGGTGAAGCAAGAATTCATTTTAAGAGGAATAATTTCTTTTCCAATAATTAGAAGAAAGGAAGGAAAGTGAGCTTGGGTCTCAGCTGGTTCATTCTGGCAACTCTTTTGAAAGGTACTTGCATATCATAAAGAGAATTGCTAAGCTGGGCTGAAAACTGGTTTTGTAGTATGACTGTGTTTTAAATTATACAAAGCTTTCCGAGAGAGGCTGTGTTAGCTTTCAGATTTCTGTGCTTGTGCTCAAGCTAAAGAGCAATTTAGCTTGGACCAAAATAACTCCATGGTTCAGACTGCAGCCTTTCTTTTCTCAGACTTTTACCCTGACAATTGAAACTACGTTCCTACCTACATCCTGAATCCTTTTACGAACCCACAAAAGCCCTATCAATGTTTGATTTAGATCACTGAAATATGGGTTGAGAAGCACGGACTTGCTGAGCTGCATGCTGTTTGAGGCTGAAAGAGTATTTTAGGGAAATCTCACCATATTCTTGCACACCTTCCTGACACGCTGCTTTCAGTCACTGGATGTGGGATTTGACACACCTTTGGACTAACTCAGAATGGCCATTCTCATACTCCACTGTTCATGCTCAGAAAATAGGTCTGAGTTTCTTTGGTATTGAACATAAGAATGCTCCCATGAGGTTTTTTTGTTCATGGAGTAACCAACTATTATCACTATTTACTTGCTGTCTGCAATATACTAGAGCAGGCTGAGATCTCTGCAGTTTTCTAATGATGGTAACAAGTTCCAATTACTGCCCAAGGATGTTTCTCTGTGAACTGTGAGACAAACAGCCCTGCTCTCTCACTCTAAAAGAAATCCAAGGAAGTAATTGTGCCACAAGTCAATGAATTTGAAAACAAAGAGACTTTGTGGGCTTTTAAGTATGTCCATAGTCAGGAATATAATAGCAGGAGTTTGTACTGATTGCATGGTTAGGATGTGTTGAGCTTCATTTAAATTTGTGAAGACAGAAGTGACTTTATTTTGTTTACCTCTTCTCCCTGACAATTAGTTACTGTAAATGAACACTAAAAAAGTAGCATTTTCACCTCCTGAGTCAAAGGCAGCAGCAATGCATTTGTATGTAAAATGTATCTGTATTAAGGGCAAAGGCTTAACTTTTTGTCTGGATAGAGTTTTGATTTGGTGGGGGGAAAAAGAGAGTCAGAATAATTATTAAATTACATTATGTAACTGAACCTGCAAGAAGGGGTAGAAACACACAAAGAAAATATTTTTGTGATCAGGGAGAAATGCCTCTCAATGTCCATTTTTTGTTGAGGTGTTCTGTGGTCTTAAGTCCCATTACTGAAACTCTGCTTAGAAAAGAGCACATTAATTTTTCTCCCTAGGAAAAGAAGTACCTGAGTCATTCACTCGGGAGTGAGATAAGGCCTGTCTAAATCTGATGTTCCTCACCATGAATCCACCTGTTTATTACACAGGGAGATGTCAGTCACTCCCTACTGGTGACATCCTTAACTTTCAGTTTGTACAAGAAGGAAACTCTATGGTGGTGTGCAAAATTGCTCAAGTGTCCTGGGGACTCAAGTCTATATTCAAGGCTGTATGTTGTTAATGTGTTTTCTTTTTTCAAGCACATTTGTAGCCATCTGAAAGAGCAGGAAGAGTGCAGTGCCCAGCTTTCCCAATCACATATATGAATTTCAGGATATTATTTCAGTGAAAAATTCTTACAGTAAGTAGAGATGACATGTTTGTCTGTGTTTGTCTGCTGTGCAGCAAAATTATCACCCAATTATGTTTTTGTGGTTTGCAACATCATCTGCAAGTCATGAGCAGGAATGCTAGTTCTGAAGGGAGTAGGCAGAATCATAAAACTAAAGTGAGAAATTGTAGCTTGACTTTGAGGATCAGTGCCAGTGTTTATCACTTCATACAGGTTTGCTTTTGAGATGTTTGTTTACTCAGAAGGCTTACTCTTCTGCTTTTTAAACTCTGAAAACCATTTTCAGCTGTCCACGTTTTGATTAAAACAGAACACTGACATTTTCTTGTAGTCATACTGAATTATTCACAAGTTCATCACCAAAAAAATTAAGCAGAGTATATTTGTTAAGTGAATTCACGGCATTGCCAGAAAATGGAAGTCCACTACATTTGCATTATTCTGATGCTTAGAAATGTAAAGCAAGTCCAAACATGATCCCAGCATAGAATAAAAAGTCTCTGCTCCAAAGAGCTTGTTATCAAGTACAAGGAGACAAGAAATGGAGGTGTACTGGTAGGAAAGGGGCAGATAAAATCGGACAATATATGTTGGTGGTGTCAATATGGCCAGCAGGTTGTGTGTGCCTGCAGCCCAGCTATTATCAATGTCTCTCACTGCCACTGCCACCAGCATGCAGAACTGCATGGAGACAAGCAGATCATGCATGGCAGAAACTGTGTTCAGGGAATGATGGAAATGGGCATCACTGGCTGACAGGATGAGAGAGCTGGCAAGCCAGAGCTGTCTGAAAGATGATAGCTAAGCTGAAGATAAAGAGTGAAAACCAGAATATGTATCTGATTTGAGATAAAAGAAAGGTGGAGAGATGTCAAAGAAAGGGATGCAGGGCAACAACAGTTAAAGAAAGGAGCTGGGAGAGGATAGGATCAAAATGAAAAGGGCTTAGACTAAGTTGAACACAGTCTCACTTGCACACTTGTATCCTGTCTGCAACCTTGTGATAACTGTCCTGTACTTTCCATTAATTAAGGTTGGAGTAAAAGGATGTCATGGCAACTGAACTAGAAGTCACTGAGGATCCAGAGGAGGCATTTAGCAGAGTAGGTATTAATAAACGTCACACCACAGAGCTAAACAAAGAAGGATCTGTTCATTTAGAGGCCTCATGTGGACACTTGGGAAATCAGAGTCCACGGTGATAACAGGCTGGATGACAGCCCTGGCAGAAGAGTTTATAAAGAAACAGGCATATGGCTTTACACTTCTGTACACTGAGAAGCTCTGATAGTAGATCTGCACTGGATTCTGCTCTAGCCTAAGCATTAGGTCTCTTTGATTTCAGACTTTGTGTGAAGTTTCAAGTTGCAGCAGGGACAAACTCCTCATAATGTCTCTGTTCTCAGTGGCCATTATAGAATCCTGCCCAAATCTTGAACACTGTTGCAACTGAAGCAGAATTTGGTGCAGGCTACTGCTGGCCCTTTTGTTTTGTGTACAACACTGAAATCTTGTACAGACTCAGCTAAAATATTCCCTGGCAATTTTAATTTTCACTCAGTCTGCAGGCTGTTTTTAGAAACAATTCAAATACAAGATTTTGAAAATTTGGTGATGTTAGTGAGTGGTCTTCCTTCTCGTCCTGCCCCAATTCCTGAAAGCACAGTGCAGTCTAGAACAGCAAAACAGGGCAGCTGCAATGGCTGGGAGTTGCTGAGAGTTAAGACACCTGCTTATTAGTGCAGCAACAGAATTTTCTCTCACCAGTGGCTTGACAATTGTGGTTTGCATTTTTCCCCATACATAACCACTGATGTTATTTCTAGAAATGATAGAATTTTTTTCACAGGGATGTTGTAAGACAGACAGTATGTGCCAGAAAAAATAATTGTAGAGACATCAGGGCAGCATATGTATTCTCTGCAGATCATTTGTGGACAACAGTGCTGTTATCTAAGGAGGAAGACGATAGTTCTTTAATATTCAATGACACCACGATTTGTTTACCCTCTTGTTATTGTGAACTATTATTTCTCAAATGTCAGTGTTTTCATTTTGATTGCTGTGTGTGGGTACAAATTGCTTTATGCTGTTCCTTTTTCTTTAGTCTATTCATCAAAGATCTGGCTGTCTCCATGACTGTCCCCTGTCTTACATATTTCTGCAACCCCTCCCATGAGAGGCTCGAGTCACTGAGTTCTTTCTATTTCAGAAGTAACTACCACATAAGCAGATGGGAGTAAAAAACCAACAATCAGAAACCAAACGGTACCAGTAGTTCTTCCTGAAAGCAGTATAAGCTCTCTGCCACTGCTGACCAAATCCTGGCACTGCTGTCTGCCACTGGCCACTGTGTGCACCTCTAGTGGCAGCTAGCACTTCAGCAGGGGAAAAATGCTTGATACGATTTCTCTGCAATTTTACTTCTTACCCCTTCTCTGTCAGTAATCCTCCTCTTATTGGAGTGGTATTGTAGCTGGGAAACACACAATTCTGCTGCATCTCTGCATAAGCAAATCTTTCATAATGCCTGTTTTCAGCAAAAATGACCAAGCAGCTTGGAGACCACCAAGTGCTGACCCTACATTTCAGCCCACTGTAGACTGACTTGTCTGTGATAGACATATGGTTTATTAATAGGAAGAGCGTAATAAGGGAAGTTTTCTTTAAGTTTTGTATGTAACAAAAATATGGGGAGGTTCTTTTTTTCTGCAATGATACAGCAACTTTTCAATTGTTTTTTAAATGTGATTTCTCCCTGACTACAGTAGGTACTAAACTGCACCAGCACAATCGGCTTTAGTTCACAGATGTAAGAAGGTGAGAGCTCTTATTTGGGAACTGGAAGTAGGGAAGCTTCCAGCTGAAATTGTTTGAAAAGAGTTTGGCTAACCAGAGTTCCTTGGAGAAGGGTAGGCTTTGCACAGAGGGTAAGCCATAGGAGACAGAGAAGGGTGAATCTGGGAGTTCAGTCCATAAATCAGAGTTAAGAAGCTTTTTTGGAGGCACTGCAAATCCAACTTGGCTGGTCTTGAGAGCTCTTTGTGAACTACTTTGTGTTCAGATTCTGTGGGGAAGAACAAGAGGAACAGAGGTAGGCTGACCTTTTCAAGCTACCTGGCCTTGAAGCCATAAACCCCAAGAGGAAGCTGGAAATACAGCTGGAGGAACTAAGGCAGAGCAGCTGCTGGATTGTGCCTTGCCACAGAGTTGCAGCCTAATGCCATTTACAGGGCTACGTTCAGATTGTTGGAGAGGTCACTGATAGAATCTTTTCATCTCAGTGGAAAAGATTTTGGTTTTGCTACATATTATAAAAAAACTTGTGTTTGACGGGAGTTTTCTAAACCATCCTTTCTGGTCTGGCCCTTGTGTACTTCACCCAGCCCTGGGACACTCCCTCTCCTGCTGTGGGGCGGAACAGCCCAGTGTTAGAGCTTGCTGGCTGCGCCCTACAGTTTGTGCCTTTGCTGTTCACCATAGATCTTGGCTACCCTACAAAATTAGAACTACCCATGAGGTGAATTATTCACTTCTACAGCACAACAGAAACCATGTTGATTTGATTTACTGTTTTCTATTTTGTCTATTGATTTTTGAGTAGTCCCAAGAGTATGCTCCCATGAAAGGCCACACAGAACTTTGTACTCAGTTTAACAATTTTATTTCCAAAGGGTCTTCTTGCCTCCCGTCCCCTTGCCAAGTTGCTGCAGGCACGAAGAACTATATTTAATTTTTATGATTAATAGAGCACACAGAAGATATATATTACACAATTCTCTCCCTGCCTTGTTGTTTGGGGTGCCAAAATTGCGGTGCACTCTCTGAGAGCAGCTAAGAAGTGGGAGAGCTCCCCTCTGACAGATCTTTGCTGTTAAAAGGCAAAAAGAACATATATGGTTGAAACCAGAGTTTCGTGCAAAATGAGCAAACAGTTTTTACCTGCATATCTAAGCAGATATATTTGTTGCAGGTACCAGTACAAAAATAGGGCCCTAAAAATGCTTCTGAGACAAACATCTTTTCAGATGTTGCAGCCACTGAGAAGCAATATTAAACCAGAGACCCAGGGCTCACACTGTACAGGGGAGGGTGTGTAGGGAAGGCTTCTATGGACTCAGATCTTACAGTGTGATATTGCCTTTTGAAAGGCAGGCACTGCAAATGGATGGACACTCAAATGAAAAATCAATAGTTGTTCTCTGTATCCCATCACTTATACCATTACCTAGCATGCCTAGTGGGCAAGCAGAGCATATTTTGAGCATTGAGAATTGCCTTCCCCAAGATGTTTTCAGGAATTGTCACTATCATTCCCCACATGACAATGGGGAAAAAAATAAAATCACTCAACTTATTAACAATACCCAACAGCTTTGTTCTGTGCATGCCTCCTTTGTGGTAACTCAAACCCTAGACCTGTGTCTGCACTCAAAGAAAAGTGGGACTTTACCTTTCCAATTTCTGAGTAGTCTATTCCTCTATCCTCATGCTGGCCTTGGAAACCTAGGTGATCTTTCAGATAATTTAAAGAAGCCCAGGTGAGCCTTTGTAAAGATGTCTTAAAGTCATTAATGCCTTGCTGACTATGCCCCTGGTCTTTTAACTCTCCTGGCATTTCCCAAAAACAGTCTGTTTATCTTGTAGGCAGCAGAGTACCTGTTCTTGCAGTGCACTCTGTATTCCTGTAGATGAGCTAAAACCTAATTCCACCCACAGCTCCCCACCAAAGAACAGGACAATGAGTTCTTTTCCCATCATTGTGAAAGAAATCTTATACTCATTTGGACTTTAATTAAATTTTACCCAGGCATTATCTTTCCCTTTTTCTGTTAGACAATTTTCTCAGTTTCCTGGAAGGGTCCAAGAGTCCATGGTCTTTCTGCTATTTTTGCCTGTAATTTATAAAAATCTGTGAACAGAAGTAAATTATCAGCAGCAAGAGGTTGCCTTGGGTCTGGGTGAGCTGGAGCTCATTTTCCACATTTCCACATTCCTCCCTGAGCTGTGCTGTGTTGGTACCTAGAAAGGTGCTGCTCACACCCCAGTGTTTTGGCTATGGCTGAGCAGTGCTGGTACTGCAGCAATGCTGTCTCTCCAACACTCCCCTCTTGCCTGTGGGCAGGCAAGACCTTGGCAGGGGCCATAGCCTGGACAGCTGATCCAGCTGACAGAAGGGATATTCCATACCATACGATGTCTGCTCAGCAATAAAAGCTAAGAGAAAGGAAGAGGTGGGGGGCATTTGTTCTTTCAGTGTTTGTCTTCTGGAATAATTGCTGTGCCTACTGAAGCCCTGCCTCCTGGGAAGTCGCTGGCCAACTCCTGCTGATGGGAAGTAGAGAGTAAGTCTTTTCTTTTCCTCTGCTTCCACACACACCTTTTCTTTCGTTTTATTAAACTGCCTTTATCTTGAGTCACAGGTTTTTTCCATCCTATTTTGTCCTTTCCCCTCTCATCCTGCTGAGGAGGGGAGGGATGGAGAAGCTTGGTGGGTAGCTGACATCCAGCCAAAGGCAGGACTCTCAAGGTGGGAAGGTTGCTTTCCCCATAGTTCAATGTGACAGAATCCCGAGAGATTAATATTGGATAGGTTTTCCTTTTTCTAGAAGTGACTGGAGGGCAATTCAGAGCTGGGCCATAAGCCAGGTGAACTTTCTGCATGTTTCACACACAAAACTTGTGGCAGAAATGTTTGAAAGCTTTAGGATGAGCTGATGCCTTTGGAAAGAAAGTACCTGGGTCGTAAACTGATATGTTTTCTCCATTAGGCTTCCCAGGAATACAACTGAGGTAAGCTTTTGGTAGAGAATAAACAAGGGACACAGAGAGAGAGAGAGAGAGAGAGAGAGGCCAAATTTCCCTCCAGATCCACAAGTGTAATGTTTTGATAACTTCAAGTGAAATAGCCTTAGCTATAAAGAAAAAACAATTATTGCTCAATGGAATACTTTGAACTGTTCTCTCTGGTTTAACACTGCATGTAAAGCAAAGCAAACCTGAGAGAAAAAAGTTTTGTGAATGATTTGCTATGTGTCTCTGTCTGACTCCCCATGCCCTAGGGACAGAGAATGAGATGTCTCATGCTTCACACCTTATACTGTTCTAGGATGATTCCTCTTCTTCCATGGAAGCTGCATTATCACACATACAACAGGGCAGCCAAATCACCTCTAGCAATTGGCCATAATAAAGGATCACGCAACTACCATCGTGTGAGAACATCTCCACTGGCCATGAATCTGAGTGTTAGGGTCCAATTTTCAGAAATAAATTCCCTAGCTTGCAAGTGCCTAGCATTCACAGAAACACAGTCCTAGGGCTAAGGAAGGATACCAAATGAGTAGCCCTCTTTGGACTAGCATCTGCTTCCCAGTGGAAAATTTCCTTTCTCTCCTTTACACTGCATATTCATTCATAATACGCTCTCAGGAACTGGTGAACTAATCAAAGTAATCTCTCTGCAAAGGCATGTACATTAACACCAAATCTAATGAAGCAAGAAGACAGCTTCTATAATGTCTAATTTACTCTAAAAAAATATTATATTTATTCTGTGATTTCATTACTCTGCCAAATATATTATGGGCTCTCCTAAAAATGCCAAAAAAGTCGATGCTTCCAGGCTAACTGGAAATGAAATATTTTCAGTGTATTGACTTGTTGTTGAGAGGAAATAAGAAGGAAGAAAAATGTCATCTGTGACTCAAGGAAAAGGAAAACTTTATGCACAAGCTGTAGGTAAACAGATTGAGTGTTGGCATTGTCCAAAACTAAGACATAAAGCAGAAAACGAAGAGGATCTAAGCAAAGAAAATGAGAATGTCAAGTCAAAGATCATATCTGATCTAGCATTTATGCTTGTCTTGAAGATTGTATGTCTCGAACTTTGTCCTATCAGTTTGACAAGATCAGGATGTAACTGTAAGCAACTCCTTTGAGCAGAGAGTTCACACATGGGAGACCTCCCATTGTCTCATTTCTCTGCACGTCAATCATTTATGTACTTTCTGCTCTACTCCCTCAATAAGCTTCATTTGAAGATAGTATGAGCCTTTGCCAGTTTCATATTGTGGCTTTCTCTAATGACGTCTCCTGACTATTTAGTAGTAAAATGCAAAATTATCTTCCAAAAAGGTTCTGTCCCTCAAAATGTCCAACACCATTGTTTGCTGCAACATCCTTACAGTGCAAGCACTGTGTATGTGCTTGGGATGGATTTCGAGTTCACATTGATGTCTTTTGAAGTTCATACCATTAATGTCACATCCACCATTGCCCTGATATTCATGTGTCTGATGTCACACACAGAGAAGGGAAAAGCACACTCTAAAAAGTGACCATAGAATCTCAGACATTGGCAAAGGTCAGTCGATCAGCCACCTCTGCAGTTCTGCCACAGCTGGTTGAAATCTTGCTTGGCTGTGTCTACCAACACTGCAGGGCAGGGACACTCAATGAAACCTCTCTGCCTTTCATAATGGGCCTGCTAATTACTATTCTTAAGGTGTCACAGTTTGAGAGCCTGTAGAGTCTAAGGGGCATCTGTGCTGGTTAATGTTCAGTGGCCTGGTGACAACAAGGATGGCTTCCCTCCTTAAATGACTATCAAGGGAAATGCAACGCTATAGGTGAGTGCCTTTCATTAGAGGCACAGCTCCCATTCATGCAAAAAAATGCAATCCTTCCGTTTATGGTTAGGTAATGCAGGTGTTCATTTAAGGAAAGGTACATGTGCAGAGCTGGGGGAATGCAGTTCCCACCATTACTAACACAGCCTTCTCAAAAAGGCTTTCCAGGAACAGTTCACGTCATCTATTTTTAATACCAGCTGCAGTGAAGCTAATAGTTTGCATCAGGGTCATTTTGACAGTGGGTGGAAGGCCTAAATTCTGTAATACTCAGGCTGCAGTATCTGCTAGAAGAGCTTTGTCACACACTGTGACTAATTCTCTGTTGCAATTAAACTTCACTTTACAACAGTAATGGGCCTTCAACTGGGAATACAGCAATTCATCTCTCTTTGCACAGTGGAATGTAAAGCCAGATTTGTGTGAATAAGTGTCTGTTCATGTGTACTTTACATAAACACAACTGAAAAGAAAGCAGGCAACTCTTGACACAGGTGGATAGTTGCTCTTTTCTGCCTAGGGTATTTGTGTGGGTTGGTTTGGTTTGGGTTTTTTTAACTAAAGAGCAGAAAAGAATGATGTCAGGTTTTATCCGTATGTTTTGTTTATTTTTAGAAGTGGACCAACAAACAACCATGACCTAAATTCTACAAGACAGAAGTGCACACAAGCACATTGTTAAATATCAGAATCTATTTGAGTTCTGACAATTTCAGCAGAACTGTACACATGCATCTTCTTTAAAAGCAGACTGCAAAAAACTAATTCCCCAATACAGTGAAAAAGAACCATAAGGTTCAATATTTAAGACTCCACCTTTTAACTTCTTTGTCTTCATACAGAGATAGTATGGTTATAGCATTAGAATTCAGACATAAATTTGTCAAAGGCAAAAAACCAGATAACAGCACTTTTAAGTGAGCATCAGTTTTATACTGTCATTAAAGTGAAGCTGGAATCAGGATGGAGCAAGCTTCAAACTGGGCATGTGCGGATTCTGCCCTCTCCTGTATTTAAATGGAAGCTGCTGCTGCTGCCCTTTGCTAAGCTGATGATGGACTGAAGCAATCTGAAGCTCTAGTGAGAAACTCTGCACTGGATCTCACACCATTCCAAGGAATCTAACAACCTGCTTCACACACACACACACACGAAGGTAAAGTGGCTGACTTAAATTCAGAGGACAGCTCTTCTTTCTTGGTTTTTGCTTAGATTCTGTTCACCTGAATAATCAGCCCATTCAGAAGGGGATCTCCTGTCCCTCTGAAGACGCCAAGAGCACCAAAACTGTGGAGTCCTTCAATGCATGGAATGACTCAGAAGCCAATGCCTACACCCTGATGGATCTGCCTCTTAGACCCCCAACAGTAAGTGTTTTCTGTCACTTAAAGCTGTAGCATGTAGATCTCTGGCAAGGCTGGCATTTATAGGACTGTAAATGGACAATTAAGGAGCGTGTACACATTTAATGCTGTAGTGCAAAAATGAACAACATAATGAAAATTTTTAAATCTTGTTTTTATTCCTTTAACTATTTATTTAATTCAGAAAAGGCTGTATAAGCAGTGTTTTTCAGTAGATTTGCATGGGCAGAAGACAAGCAGGAATGTCTAACAGCAAAGTGCATCAAATATGTTGCAAACTATCAAAACAAGATGTTCTTGTACATTATAGCAGTTCAAACATAATGCTCTCTTGTGTGGTTATTCAGGGTGGAAATCCCCATAATTTCTGTCATAATCTGTAAGTGCAGTGGAGTGCTTATGTAAATGTTAAAAGAGTTGTTACATGCAGTTACCCAAGAAAGTTGTTTGGACCATTTTCTCAGGTAAGTCCTATCAAAGCTCTTTCTGAGTTTTTATATACTAAAGAGAAAGAAATTTTCCTTGGAAGTGGGAAGGTGAGAATCTGTTATGATGACACTTCAGGATGGAATTTTTTGGGTTTGCTAAAAATTTTCTCTATCCCACCCCACAAGCCTGAACCAAAGGAGTTCAGAAGTCCTCTTTCTGACTTTGCCTCTCAGAATATTATTAGGACTGCAGGTTTTGTTCATGTGCTGTTTTTACAAAAGTCTGTTTAAAAGTTTATAATAAAAACACAAAGCAACCTAATTTTTCAAGTTTTTAAAATCTATTTTTTAATAAAACCTGGATATCTGCAGTATATTACAGAAAAATAGTGTCCTGAGCCAAGGCGCTTACAAGACTAAATTAGATGGATAACACATGAGAAAGGACAGCAGAACATAGCAGGGAGAGAGAAAGGGACTGGAGAGCTCATGGCAAAATGGAAAAGCATTCTGGGGACACAGTGATTTACACTGGAAAATTAAAAATTGATCTTGTCCTTATTCTACTGAAAGATCTAATTAGTTGTCCCTTTCCTCTCCCTAGGACAAGTGTCTGTATTGCCAAAATTTTACATTTTAACTTGACATAAAGACTGGCTTAAGAGAGTTTCAGGAGTGAAAGCAGTGTGTGCTGCTTGTGGCTGAGATTAAATCCGGAAGATAGGATACAAAATCTGTTATCCAAATTGCTCAACAGGACAAGCATCATCTATGGAAAGCCCTGCTGTCTACTGGAAAGAGGGCTTAGCAGTTAGCGTCACCCTGCTGAAACCATAATTGAGGGGGGATTACACTCCTCTCTGTGCTGCCTGTCGTCACAGAGCAAGTGCCCACAGAGGCAAGCTCAGAAATCAGAGCAAAGACCTGTAAAGGAAAGTAAGTGCTATCAGTTGTTTGAGGCCTCTTGTAGGTAGGCAGTACAAACACCACACAAAGAACCCCAGGAAATTACAGTGTTTCTGGTCAGATAATTTTTCTAAACTATGTAATTCGTTGTAATGTAAAAGGCCTAACACTATCATTGGCTGTGTAAGTCATACTGTGTAAGTGGCTTCCTTACCTGGGTTTGTAGGGAAACAAAGACACTTGTTATATTGCCAAAGTTCATCCCGGACGTCCAAAACTTGCAATGTTTTGGAACTGGGCTCTATTCCATTATAACATTCTGCAAAACCAGTAACAGTTTGAAGTTAGATGAATTCACAGAAGCAACCATATAGCGCTCCCTATTTTCTTTTCCCTTTTGTTGTCTTGTTTTACACCAACTTAGATACAATCCATCTGCCATGTTCAGGGCAGAAGTAGCTGAAAAAGTGTCCTTGACAGAGTTTTTCTGCTCCTGGCTTTCAAATTGATGTCATACAATTAAATCAATCAGAATCAGCACTGAAATATATTCAAATGCCCAAATGACCTTATGACAAATTCTTCTTTCCCTGTAACCATAACTCTAAACCTGATCTTATATTCTTGCCATTGTGAGACTGTGAGGAGTGGGCTATATCACGTATGATTTATATTTAGCATGAGTATTTGCTTGCATGGCCTTGCTCCTGCCATCATCACTGTTAGCTTTAGTAGGACTTCAGTAATAAATACCTCCAACTGAATGGTAATTAAGTGATATGATTCTATTCCCTCACTCTGCAAAAGAACAGATGTTTTTTCTCAATAATAGTTGAATTCAATTCTTTGCATGTTGTCCTTTTATCACTTATACAAAAATATTTTTCTCATGCTATGGGGATGTGTGTTGGACTTTCAAAAATGGTATATCTTCTACTAGAAGTTATTCAGAGGTTAGCTGGTTTGGTTCATTCGGGGGTTTTTATTTAATTATGAAGTAACTATTTAGAAAACATTCTTTTTAGGAAACTGTACGATAAATGGATCCCCAAGACAAAACAGATGCAGGCATCAAATATTCCTGGGTTTAATATCTGGTCTAGGCTTCCTTGTTACCTGGACAAATCACTTAAGAATCGTGATTTTGGTTTGGCCTGCAAAGGAATTCCTTTTCAACTATCTTTCCCTTAGTGTCTTGGAGGGTTTTGACAAACTTCATGGTGAAATACAAGTTCTGCCCTATGTGCCCTAATAAGTCTGCCCTGTGGCTTATTTATTTTTACTCCCTTCTCTGCTTGCACCAAACCTTAGTCTGTCTCTTCCTAAAGAAGCAAGCTGGTTCCTCTGATTGTCCCTCAAGGAAGAATTCTGCCTCCCTTGCAAGCAGCTGTGGCAGCAGGCTGTAAATGTAGAATAATAAGGAACCATATTGTGCTGCAGCAAGGATTTAGACATATTTATCTATAAAACATTTGCTTTTCTCCAAACTCCCATAAGGCATCTCAGGTTTGTAAGTCTCAGTCAAGTTTACTGAAAGACGACTGAGAACACAGTTCTGTTTTAGCTGTTTCATTGTAGGTAGTAAACAAACATTCCTTTAGGGAAAACAGTGAGCATTTTAAGAAGGCAAACTTCATGAAACTTAGCTGCTTCCCTCTACTCTAGTGCTTCTACCAGGACACACTTTAACTTGCTGGAAGGAAACACACTGACATAGAGCAACTTCCTATCTTCTTGACTCTGCATCTATTGAGGCAAATGACAAAATAGGATTTAGCAAAGGATTAAACCTATATATGGAGGATTAAAATTTATGGAGGAGTAAAATTCTCCTTTCCAAGAGATAATAACTCTGGTTTAGGGTACAAACCAATTACTAAGACTACTTAAAGTCTCACACCACTGTTCATTATGCACATTTGGCATCTCTATGAAATGTCCAGTCCTGGCTAAAGGCAGGCTGGTGTTTTGTCAGGAATACTTGTCTGAACCAGTGTGGCACTTCTCAAATTGATTCTGCAAAACTATAGCATAAATCAATAATAAGTTATATGCCTTTCAGAGATTAAAAACATAAATTCTTGCACAGCTCTAGCCAAAGGCCTGTTTTCATACACACCCAAAAAAAGTTATAAAACCTGCTTTTTATCTTGACTACAGGTTGAGAGAGTTGGATTTGTTGAGCCTGGGGTAGAGATGGCTTTGAGGAGACCTTAGAGCAGCCTTCCAGTACCTAAAGGGACTACAAGAAAGTTGGAGGGGGAAATTTTACAGGGACCTAGTGGTAGGACAAGGGGTAATGTGTTCAAACAGAAAGAGGGCATGTTTAGATTAGGTATTAGGAAGAAATTCCTTACTGTGAGGATGTGAGGCTCGGGAACACATTTCTCAGAGAAGCTGTGGATGCCTCATCCCTGGGAGTGTTCAAGGCCAGGCTGGATGGGGCTCTTAGTAACCTGCTCCAGTGGAAGGTGTCCCTGTCCATGGCGGGCGTGCTGGAACTAGAGAATCTTTAAGATCCCTTCCAACCTAAACCATTCTATGATCCTATGAACACCGCCAAGATCCTCTCCCCAGGGCTGCTCCCAATCCCTTTCCACCCAGCCTGTATTTGTGCTTGGGATTGCCCTGACCCACATGGAGGACCTTGCATGTGGCCTTGTTGAACTTCATGAGGTTTGCACGGTCCCACCTCTCAAGCCTGTCCAAGTCCCTCTCCAGGATGGAATCTCTTCCCTCCAGCGTGTTGACTGCACCACACAGCTTGGTGCCATCAGCAAAGCTGCTGAGAGTGCCCTCGATCCCACTGTCCATGTTGCCAATAAAATGTTAAATAGGGCCAGTCCCAGTTCCAATATCTTCATTACGAGGTGTTTATAGAAAGAAGGTTGAACAGAAAAACATGCAAGGCAACACTGCTGTGTATTATCACTGCAATTGAAATAGCTGTTCAGAGTATTCCCAAAGGACAAGTGCTACAATATGGATTGCAACAGGGGGATTTTTATTCTCCCCTGCTAACCAAGTACTCATACTGTGGGATGACAATAGAAGACAGAATAAACAAGGCTAATGCACTGGAGAAACTAAATAGAGGAAAGCTTTGGGAATGATCTGATTTCTTGATTATCCTGCTGACCTGATTTTCTTAAAGCACTATCATTTTCTCCCTGTCCTTTCTTTTGATGTGCAATTCCCATAGAAGACACAGAGCTGAACCTGATACAGGCATGTATTTTTGTCTTCTAGTAAGGAAGCTGTGTGTATGCAAGCAACTTAGAGATGGATTTGAAGTGCTTAGGCCTGATCTAATGCCTTCTCAATCAACTAGTACCTGTCTTTGACTTTAGTAATTGTATTTCTGATGAAAACAGTGAAATGACTTCTTTTTAATAATTGATTTTTATCTCTTAGAGAACAGCCAGAGTTGAACCCTCTGGTAAAAATCCAAGGCCTACAGGAAGTCCACACTAAAATGCTAATTTATTCCTTTTGCCACGCACTTTTTCTTGATCATATATGTAGTATTGTAATTTATGCTCTATCACTGCTCCGATATAAATATTATTCCTTTATTTTTTCTCACACTTGACATTTTTATTGACTCTGAACTTGTTTCATTAATGAATAAGCAATTTTTAAAATCTTCTACTTTCCCCTAAATAACCTTGCCTCTCTTGTGATTTCTCTGTGTATTTATCTCTCTTTTAAATTTTTCCTTGTCCTTAGTCCCCCCTCCACAAATTTAATTCAACTTAAAGCTACTTTAATCTGTTCTTCGTAGCCAAAACAAGCTCCTTTAGTTGCTTCATTTCTATTACATTGATCCAGTTCTGATTAAATGGATAGCTACAGGCGGAAAAAACATCAGAAATCTCCATTCCACTAATAATCATCATTAACTTTCTGCAGAATAGCAGTTTAAAAATGTTCTAGCCAAAAGGCTAAGGAGAAATAAAACCAACCCAAGCCAAAGAACACCTGATCTCATTTACTTGAAAGAGTTTTATCTCAGACTCTTCCTATCTACTTGCTATTAGTATGGGATTATTTTTGTTAGTTTACTGGCAGTGTGTTGAGCACAGCAATTTCTACCTGGGCAAGATGCCCATTGATGTTAATGATGTTACACCAACTTCCACTTTGCTGCAGGAACCTGAACCATAAATGCCATGATACGGTCATTCAGTTAGTGTATCAAACTTAGCATTCTGCTCCAATTACAGTAACAGCCAGAGCTACATTTTCTTTCTCTAAGATCAGAGTATTTGTCCAGCATTTTATTGCTGCTAATGTAGAAACCCAGGGAGTGCACTCTGGTGGTTGAGGATTGCTGCGGGCAGATCTTCAGCACACAAAGCAAAGACAATCTCTTCCAGAATTCCAGGCTCCTGGGTTCACCTCTTGCTACTGGCACATTGGTTTTAAATACACACTGCTTATAATAACCTCAGCCCAACGCCACAGATGTATTCAGAAGTAATGTCTGCCTCTATTGTCAAAAAATACCCATTTCCAGTACTGCAGTCTTCAGACTTGGCTACTGAATTTTGCGGTGAGTTGTTAACTGGTTAAGACACAAATGCTTCAGTCAAGTGGTTTATTAAATAATTCACAGAGAGCAAAATACGTTGATTCAGGCAGACCGAAACTGGTGTGGAGACCAGGCATAAGGATAAAGGATTTGTGGTTTAGTTTTTCTGATCCCTAGTTTAGTTTCCAAAAGACTCTTGTTCAAGCTGCCAGGCTTTTGGTAATTAGCTCTTGAGGGCAGCTCACAATTCAGTGTTATCCAGCGGGAAAAATGAAATAGCCATACTGCTAAAGGAGTAAATGCCTATTTATCCACAGAACATTTCTACTTGCTCAGCAAAGTCTAGCCAGTGATGTCAGAGGACAACTGAAATTGTACTTCACAGGTACAGAAACTTTCCTGAAATTAAATCTATAGGAAGCTTACTTGTTAAATACTGAACTACCTGAAATCAGATGCAATGAAATGGGTCCCTTCTTGTCTTTTTTTCTCCTTTATATCCTTATTTTTCTTTTGGGAGAGAATAGGTTGCTTTTCGTCACCAGCATTCTAAATCGACAGTAAACATGCAAACCCTCCTTTGCACTGTTGATGGCATATTTATCCCCCAAAGATGATCAACAGTAAATGGAATATGAAAGCAATTCACTTATTCTGACTTTTTTTGCTTGTTGTCTTCTTGCATTCTTGACAATTTCTCCTTCTAGAGAAGCACATGCCAGCTTATTCAGAAAGGTTTGGTAATATACCTATGACCTCTTGCTTGCTCCACAGAAGATGACAGCGCAAGATGTTCCTCGCGCTTTTCCTACAGTGGATGTCCCAGACCATGCCCATTATACAATTGGAGTTGTCATTCTTATAGTGGGGATCACAGGAACTCTGGGTAATTTCCTGGTCTTCTACGCTTTCTGCAGGTACCTTTCTTTTGAAAGTCTTTTTAAATATTCAAATGTATGAACTTGAACTGTATCCTGTGCTCTGCAAACACAGTCCAGGAATACTATCAGACTACTGAGAGAGTAAAATGCACCAGAAGACACTGCTGTAGGAAAACAGTAGCAACCTGGAATTTCCCTCTTTTTCCCATTAACCACAGCCATAGCAAAATTGTTACCAAAATAGCAGAGAACCGCCCGATATTCCAAGCAATAGAAATGTAGCCAAAGCAGAAATGTTACAATGAATTTTTTTCTACTGGCTGTGTCTGCACTGGATTGATGGGCTGGTTTGCACCTCTGTATCCCACAAATCTGCTCTATCTTAGATGTTTCCTTCTGTTTCTTACTTGTCAGTTTCTTTCTTCCCCCCTGTTCATTAGTGGCCATGTCACTTCTTTTTTTTTTCACATTTTCCAACATTTGGCTTGTTTCCTTTTAGCTAAAGCTATATTCCAACTTTTATATCTGAGGGAAATTGGATCTCTGACAACAATGTCATGTGTTCACCATTCCTGTTCACTCCTCATTCTGTGTCTGATTTGTCACACTGGGACAGAGCATTGACATGATGTCCAAGCCAGTGAGCTTCTACTGTGTGATCGGTCTTTAGGCACTAATGTAATAAACCAAAGTAACAGCAACAAATTATAGGATAATTTGGCTGTGCTAACTTAGATCACTGGAGTGTGGACGAAAGTCATTCTTGGTCTCAAGCCTGTATTTATGGGGTGCATTAAGCAGTAGGTTTCAGCACATTCATTCAGAGTAGATACCAACACTTAAGAGAGAATGACAGTGGCCTTAAGAAGAGAAAAGGTGTTGGCATGCAGATCCGATATGTGAGGATGAAGTACATGAGCCAGATTAGCTTTTTGGCTGGTCCCATACAGGAAATCCAGTTATGGCACTTCCACTTCCACTGGAGGACACAGCTTGTCTTCATTTGAAGGTGATATGAAGACAGAAAGGGATACTGATAGCTAAGTAACAAGTACATCAGAAATTCAGAAAACAGTTTAGGTGCTTATGAAGCAGCCTTAAGTAATGGCAAACCATAAGAAAACCAGCTGCCTGAAACAGAAATGTGTTCAGTAACTTTGTGGACTACAAACAAATACACACAACCCATAGGCACCTACTAATAATATATCCTTGCTCCTAAATTGACAGACAGGGGATGGTGATCCTAGTGATTGATTCTGGACCAGTGCAAAGAACCACCATTTATTCACATATTTTTCAATTATGTCTAAGACTGAAATTGAGAAAGGAGCTAAATAGTTACACTGAGCCCCAAACTGAAGAGCTCTCAGTTGAGTTTTTATGTGTACCCTTTAAAAGACTGTACTGTAATACTATCTATAACAAAAGCAGGCAGAATACACTCCTTATTGCTCTTTTAAAGACAGAGTCTGGGCCAGTGAAATGAGTGTCACAGAGAAGAACTGATGTAAAACAAAGTGCTTGATGTGGTACATAGTGAGTTTGCTTAATCCTTGTATTCGGAAGTCACTGTTGATCTTATCAGCAGTGGAAAATGCATGCTCCTTCTCCTGCTTAACACAACCCAGATCCAGAAATGCATAGTGTACATTAACTTTAATTTCCTGTTAATCGTGGACATGCAGTACCCTGGGTTAGAATGCTGGGTTAGAATATTTAAAGAACAGTGTGATTTATCCCAGTCACTGAGCTGGTTATCAAAACTATCCTATAAAGTGCACAGGAGTATAAGAGTGTACAACTGAGCCTTGCTTGTGTTCCCTCATGAGGGAAACGAGAAGTACTCTGCTTTAGCTTACCATGTAGTGTTCCTTGGTATTTGTGAACTCACAGGAACGAGTAACGGCATCATTAACAGTGCAGCACTGTTTAGCAACATTTCTTCTGATCTCTGTAGGAGTAGGAGCCTTCAAACTCCAGCCAACATACTCATCATCAATCTAGCTATTAGTGACTTCCTGATGTCCATTACACAGTCTCCGGTTTTTTTTCACCAACAGCCTCTACAAACACTGGATTTTTGGTGAGAAAGGTTTGTATATATTCTTTCTAAGATTTCACTGTGTATGTTCTTACCATAGTGGCTGTTAATCCATCTACCCTCAGGTACTCTTGCAATATTGAGAACATTTCTCAACATTGTTTCAATGTTGACACAAATATACTGCCATCTTGCGAGGAAAATTACATTCATGAGACAGATACAAAGGCACCACTGGCAACATGAGGCACAGCACTAACCTTCTTTCCAGTGTTCTTCCCCAATCACCTCATGACTTGGTTACTGTCAGAGTCCTCTGACAAAGAAGCACTGCCCCTCAGCACACCAGCTTAAAAGCCCTTCTGAATAACCTGCTCTGGGACTTGCACCTGGCAAAGTGAGGCAAGAAACCCTGGAAAGCCTGATTTTTCACAGAGTTAACAGAAATGTTAACACTTCCTGTGTAGTAAGAAAATGTGAAATGAAGGTGCTTTCATTCTTCCAATATAACTGTTGTAAGAAGAAGACTAATCTTTGCCTCTTGAACAGGTACTGACAGAGAGGAAACTCACAGAAGTAAAATTGCTATTTTGATCTCTGATGACCAAAAGCATATTTTATTTTACTTCCATTAAGTGTTCATTTGCATACATGTTAAAACTAATCCAAACCACTGCTTTTAATCATTAGGTTGTTTGAACAATTAAATCACTCATTAATGTATTCATAGTCTGAATATTTACTTCAGCTAAATTACTCATTAATGTATTAATATTTACTTCAGTTTTACTGCCCTTGAGATATGAACAGTTCCATGACACCAAAGTAACTATATCCCATTGTTGAGCAAAACAGCTGCTTCTATGGGACCTGCAGTAAAACTGGAGTTAAACAAGATATTAATGGACTGCTGAAATGATCCCACTAGAAACATCAGAAATCAGTGAGTGACAATATGTTAAGTATCACTGTCTCCAGCAATTGAAGCAAACAAAATCTTTGAAGTTTATCTCCATGGATAATGTAATTAACAAGACAGACAGCAGCTTTGAAGTAGCATTATCACTGCAGGAAAACTCAAGTTTCATTGCTTTACAAATTCCAGAAGACATTAGTTCATAAGTTCAGACTTGAACTCTCCTAGAAATTAATTAGCATGGGTAGATTAATTTCACTGCTACTTCTGTCATCTTCATTGCAAGGCTGTGAGCTGTATGCCTTCTGCGGAGCTCTTTTTGGCATAACATCTATGATCACTTTGACGGTGATTGCCTTGGACAGATATTTTGTCATCACAAAACCTCTGGCTTCAGTTGGAGTGACGTCTAAGAAGAAGGCCCTAATAATCCTGGTAGGAGTCTGGCTGTACTCTTTGGCTTGGAGTCTCCCACCCTTCTTTGGATGGAGTAAGTGAAATGGAATTAAACTTTTTTGCCCTCATAGTATCGGATTAAAGACCACTTAAAGGTACAGAAGAGGGTTGAATAAACCAATTTGAAAAAAAAAGATGAAATACATATTGAAACTGAAGGTCTCAATCAAATCAAAATCAATCTCAATAAAAAGAAAAGAATGCAGTGTGCATTACAGCATATTATATGACAGTGCCATATAATAGGGCTTTTTCTTAAGTGCATTACTTACTGCATAAAGAACAGTAGATAAATTTATGGCCAAAATTTATGAAGAATGCGCCTGGTCGTTATCCCATGTCTATTCCATTGAACCAAATTCAACAATATAAAAGTTAAATAAATGTATTTGTGTTATGTCTGATGAATTTTCATCCTCAAAGGTGCTGTCTAAGACAGCAGTGTCAATCTACTTCTTTTTATTCACATAAAGGAGGAATACAGTCTGAGCATTTGCGCAAGCAGACCTTCAGTAAGTCTTGACTGTGTTCTGGATGGAAAAATTGCAGTTGGTGTTGTCCACATTCTCCATTCGGTCATTGGTGTTGTCACTGGCTTCCAATAAGGATGGCATTTAGTAGTAACGGAAATACTTTTGTAAATGTGAATTTGACGCGTGGAAATCGGAACATTCAGGAACATTCATACAGCACCTTGATCGTTGCAATTTGTGACAAAGAGAGTTTCTGTTATTCTTCCTCATTTGAATCTGCCTCACTACCATTAAGTTTATTTTCTGTGAGTCACCAGTTCCAGTCACTAAGTTAGAATGAACTCATCATTCAAAACCGCAGCCCATCATTATGCTCCCTAATTCCAGAAAAGAATGTGTCTGCCAACGGAGGTGAGAACATAGAAATGTTTGACTAGTAAAGGATGCAACAACCAACTCAAGTACTGAGTAGAATTTCAGTAGAGTTTTGTTACTGTCATATTATTGCTGTTCTGGTCCCCCACAAACATGAAGCATGTTTAAGCAGGCAAACTGCAATACTGACAGAAGCAGTCTTTAGTTGAGTGAGGAGCTGTTAGAATAACAAAATGACAGTACAGCCTTAGATTATAGATTTTCAGTTGAAGAAGGTGGAATAACTGCTTGCAGGGTGTTATTATCTTGTAATTAGATTGTAATAGTGCCCACAGTATGAACTCTCACACTGTAATTAGATGCATTTCAGAACATCTGGTGCAATATTTTTAAGAGCTGAGCAGAAAATATCAGCATAAACAGCTAAAATTAAAATTACAAAGTAAAAAGACATTGCTGTTGCCAATTCATTTACTAGCAGTTCGAAATAGTTCCTTTAAAGAGAATACATTTTATTTCAGGCAGAACATTATGTATGCATGTTTTGTTTGTTTGTTTGTTTGTTTTTTTTTTTACTTCTACTCAGCTTTACTTCGTGACAAAATAATTTGGACCACACAATAAATCTTTTTCCTTTGCTGTGGGGTATGCCCAGCCACTGCCCTGGAGGGACGTCTGCTGAGACAAGGCGATTGAGCAATCTCCCATCAGGACCCCCCCCCGGGAAGGCAGCTACTTTTCAGTTACGGCGAGAAGATGACAGACCCAAAATCCTCTGAGAGACCCTATGCAGATCCTTTGTAACCCATTGGCCTTTACCCTCTGACACCTACCCCCTGTATCCCTACAAAGCTAGCCCCCTGCCCCTGCAAAGGTAGAGAGAGCTGCCCGTCCCTAGCTCCCCTTCGCCGGCATACAGACCAATAAAGCTCCCTCGTGCGGAACAGCTACACGGGCCTCTCGTCTCTCCCTGGTCTGGCCTGGAGGCTGCCCTGCAGAGCTGAGCTGGAATCACGAGCTGACAATCACTAAAGAGCTGACAGCTCCTGCACGGGCCCTCCAGCCAGCAGCTGAGGAAGACACCGGGCCTCGGGAAGACGATTCCTTTCGGGACCATCTCTCCCGACCAGTCACAGCTTCCTCGGTCAGAGCTACAGACCCCTAACCAGCTGTCATACTTTACCCAGTAAATTTCTCTTACCTGCACATTCTTAGAAAAGTGGTACCTAGAGCAACTGGTTTGACTCCTAAGGAAGAAAGCAATTTGACAGGAAATGGAGATACTTAAAGCCTACATAGGTCTGGTCCAAGATCCAAATAAGTATTTGGAGAGATTCCCTTTGACTATGATGAGTTTTAAACAATATTCAAGAACTGAAGCAAAATTATTCAGTTTGCTGAAGCCTTAGACCACTAAACATAAATACAATAGGGAAACAAAAGAAAATAGGAAAGTGCTTTACATGAAGAATTGTTTATCCTTTTAAACCTTTTTTTCCCTTTTAGAGAATAGGACTAAATCCCATGTTATTCTGAGTATCTTCTGTAATTTCTGCACCCAGAATAACAATCACTTCATGCTTTATGCCTTCTCCTGTCTTTCTTCCTAGGTGCGTATGTTCCTGAGGGTTTGCTGACTTCCTGTTCCTGGGACTACATGACTTTCACACCATCAGTCCGTGCCTACACAATGCTGCTTTTCTGCTTTGTCTTTTTCATTCCTTTGATTGCTATCATATACAGCTATGTCTCTATATTTGAGGCTATCAAGAAGGCCAACAAGTAAGTAGCCAACAGTCCCAAATTTTTATCCTTGTGTTTAAGTGACTGTTTTCTTAAAACAAAGAAAGAACAGAAGAAAACTGGGGCATTTCTCACATTTATTTTGTATGCACGACTGAAACAGGAAACCAAACGAGAATTCTGTGAATAGTCAACATGGTAAGAAGCGTGATTCTTAGAAGAACCATTCCTGAATTTAGGCCAGAGCTGATCGGTATATTATCTAATGACATGGAAAAGAGTACAGAAATTAACCAACCAGAATAAATACAAAAGGGACCTCAGAAACACCTAATGACAGTGTATCAATAATTATTTCACAGAAAAATAGATGGAATTCAACTACAAATTTTAAAAAAGAGAAAAGGGTGAAAAGGAGAACAAAAATTTAGTAACAGGACTCTGAAACAAAAAGTGATTGCTTTAAAAGTAAAGGGCAGCCTGCCACTCCATGTGCCATCTGTAGGTACCAATCCTGTAGATCCCAGTGGATCTGGTCACTTAGTTCAGAAGTACAAAGTGACAGCAAGGTAGCAAAACTGGACCAGGGAAAGCAAAGACTCCTCTAACTGTCTTTAACTCAGCATTATTCAATTGGCTTGAATACTTGGTTTATGTGGAAATTCTTTTGCTACAGGGTTATTTTCTTCACTGAAGCACACGTGGATTTTCCCATTGATTAGTGCAACAGAAGTACATCGAATTGTGAAGGACGGGTCACATACTTGCATTAACATACAATAAAAGTGCAGGAATTTTAGCCTGAAGTATCAGAAGAGTAATTGTTTCCCCACTTCATGAAGCTATTTGCTCATTTCCCTACCTTCATTTTTTGCTGTTGTATGTTTATTTTCCCTAGGTCTGTTCAGACATTTGGATGCAAACGTGGAAATAAAGAGTTCCAGAAACAGTATCAGAGGATGAAAAATGAGTGGAAGATGGCCAAAATTGCACTGATCGTCATCTTGTTTTTTGTCGTTTCCTGGTCACCATACTCTGTTGTTGCTCTGGTAGCTTTTGCTGGGTAATTATAAATGTATCAGCAGAGGAACATTCAGTGAATGCAAAAGATGTGAAACTGTAAAAGACAGATGAAAGTCAAAGCTACTTGTCAAGTTTAATGTCTGAAATGTGTCCAAAACATTCACTATTTAGGAATGATATTTAACAAATGGGGCACATGCTGACTGGTTTTTTTATTAGTTTGAATTTAAGAAAATTAAAAAAAAAAAAAAGGAGAAAGAAAACAAGAATATTATTACTGGCAACATAAACTGCCATGCTGAAGATTTCTGAATGCATTCTCTGTGCTAGGATATTTGAACTATCTTAACTTTATTTAGCACCAAAATGCTAAATAAAGGGCCCCAAAAAGATCCTCCCAGGGGTTGATTCTCTTTTTTTCTCTACTTCTTTAACTTAGAAAAGTATATTCATTTTTTTGTGTTACATCAAACTGATGAAATTCCTTACATGTATAAGCAAGTTCAAAATTAGTACATACATGAATTCGGAGCTTTTTGATGCTAGAGGTAAAAGATCATAAATATAAATCATCAAAGCACTTCCTTCATCTATTTAATTGTCAGTATTTTATACAGTAATTTCAACAGAAGCATGACAGTATTAAAACACATAACCTGACATCAGACTATAGTTGATACCATCCAGGCACAAGTAATGGATTGGGAATCCAGATGCCTTGGCTCTACATGGCTATTTCTCCCACCCTAACATGTGAATTTTCCTGTGCTTCAGTTTAGCCTCTCTAAAATGTGTGTGACTATCTGCTTTAGGAAGCCTTGTCACCCACAAAACCCCAAGTGGAAGATTCCTATGATAGTACAATACATTCCTCTTTGAATTTTTCAAGTCAGAAATAAAAAGTAGGTGTTCCTAAAACTGACACACAGTCCAAATTTATTTATCATGGAACATTTTGGGAGACGAGGGTGCTTTTTGTTACACACCCAAGGAAGAGGCCACTGCAGGTCCTCATCTCAAACCCAGCTTAGGAAGGCGATTTCCTAAACACAACACTTCTAAATTCTTAGGTTTAAGGAGAAAAAATACGCGGGAAGTGGATTCTCTCCCTTTGTATGCAGAGGAGTAATTCCAAGCTGCCAACAAACATTTTCTTCATGAAGGTAAACATGTTTCTCACTCAGAAATACGAATCCTTCACACGTCCTAGTGTCCCATCTCCTGTCAAAGGGGAACTTAGGTGCTGGACATTCAACACTGGTGACATGTGACCAGTTAGACACAGAGGAGGAGCAAGGAGACATGGAAATGCAGTACAGCTACCTTGCAGTACTGCAACAGACCTAAAAGAAAATCAATTAGGGGATGCTTTAAGTTTACCACTTTAGCTACATAGAACTGTTGGGCTGTCACGTACAATTCAGCATCTACCTTAGGAGGGTGAAGTACCTGCTGAACTTGACTTCTGCTCCATGCCTCACACTCCCAAAAAACTGAACAAATGGACAATTTTATAACTCTGCAGTATCTTATAAATTAGTATTTTCAAATTCTGCTTATGAAGATATCTGGGGAGCAACATAGCTTCATTCAGGTTTTTTCCATTTCTGAACTATGTCTTTTAGGCAATCCTTCTGGGATTTTTCAGAGATTAACAAACCAAGCCTGGATGTCTTCTGTGAAATTTTATTTCAATCGACTCAGATAAAATCACTGCATGCTACATATGGGAGGCAGACATGGAGTCTGTGGCTATAGACTTGGAATAAAGACAACTCATCTGACAGAGCAATACCATATGAAAAAAGAAGGAAGAACCTTAATTCCTTTAGAAAATATTTTGAATGGAGAATAGTGTGCCAGCACACAGTTATGCTCACTAATATTGTTGGTCTACAGGTTTCATTTTCTGGGAATGATTAGCTTAAACACAAGAATGATTAGCTTAAACTCAAGGCTTTGCCATTGTTTGTTTCTGTTAGCTGAACTCTCCATCAGCCTTACCAAAGCACCGTCTCAGCTCAGGGTCAAAAACTCCATTTCAGTAAGGTCACATTGTTGCGTGTTATCCAGAATCTGTGAAGATTTATACCTCTAATCAATGCTTTTAAAGTATGATCAGGAGAAGCCATGTTAAAAATTGCACATGGAGAACATCCTTATCAGAGAAAAGCCTTAGAGGTGAAATGGCATCTCAACATTCAGGGAGCTGACAAAATGATTCCTGTATTGCAATTGGCAAACCATTTCCACCTTATGACAGAGCAAAAATATTCCCACAGTATGATGAAAAACTTCCTCACCAGGGTGGTGAAGCCTTCTTAAAGGCTGACATTGTTCCTAGGCAAAACAACACAGTAGTTACCACCATCCTGGGTCATACTAGTGAAGTGCTGCAAGAGAAGCCCCAAGAAAACCGTATTTTTCAGAAATGCAGTTAGGCTGGTGTTGATCTTTACAGGCAAAGGATGTAGAATTTGTTCTCTCGCTGTTTTGGTACCGAACTCCCCTTTTACTCTGTGGAGTACAGCCTTAATAAAGCCATTGTCTTGCCACTGTATAACTGCATAGACAATGTAGAACTCAATAGTAAATATATGATGTGCTTGCATTACTCTAGGTATTCCCATGTCCTAACACCCTTCATGCACTCCATACCAGCTGTGATTGCCAAAGCTTCTGTCATCCATAACCCCATCATTTATGCCATCACTCACCCCAAATACAGGTAAGTTCACTCTATTAAACAAGGTATGTTTAATATAGAAAAGAAAATCTGAGAGTAACTTTGTCAGTTTTAAGTCTAGTACCTGAACTCTCCTTCACCTGCTCATTTTAACTCTGTAGGACAGCCTTGCCCTCCCCAGGAACACTTCTCAATGCCACAGAAATGTCAGTGGAATTTGTACTTGGAACAAACTACTAAGCAGATGGTAGTTAGAGATGCTTATGGATACTGATCTGTATTTACCTGTTGCATGATAAAAGATGGAAACATTTCCATCTCAAAGGAAAGCACCATAAATTTTTAACTGTCTTTGTGGGAGAGGCAGACATTGGGCAGTGTTGCAAATAGCACTTTGTTACATTAACCAGGTCAGTGAGAGAGGCAATACAGTAAGCCAAACCACCTCTTCCCTATTTTGTGCATCCTCCTCATGTTTCTCGAGGCTTTCATATTTCAGATAATATTTCCTCTGACAGGTCATAACATGGAGGGTCATTATCATTCCAAGTTCAGATGGAGGCAGTGAGATTTGATGGATGGCAGCAAAGCCACAGATAGGCTGTTGTTTCACCACTTACAAAGAACTACCGAGGAACTGGATAGAGAAGAGGTGGGCAGGAACATCTACATGGTGAAGACTGGCAGGAAGAGGAAAGCTAGGCCAGTTTCCTAACGCTGCATATGAGCAAAGTAATACAGTAATATAAATGCACATTCTGTACAACTCTACAGATAGCCAGCAAACAGATGTGTAAGAGGAGCTAGAATAGCTGCTTAGGGGAAGATTAAAATAATTCATTATGTAGTACTTCTGCGAGGTTCAGTTTAAAGGGACAGAATGTTTTTTTTGCCCTGATTAAGCTGAAAGCAGATAAAACATCGTTGTAATAGCTCCCTTCAGTTCCAAGAGTTATATTTTAATGCCCTTATCCCTTCCAAGCAATAAATCTGAGTTCTGCAGAACACTGTGAATAAGTGATCTTGCAGGGTAATTGTATATTGAGATATCTGATATCTGGAAAACTCTTTTTGTACCCAGTAATTTTCCAGTCCATGCAGCATTACTTCATCTCTCTGAATAAATGCATTGTTTTGATGATTGAATTTTTGTGCTAACAGAAAAAAATCTGACTGGTTCTCCCTCTTATCCATTAGAAGAGCCATTGCAACACATGTTCCTTGCCTTCGACCCCTACTGAGAATTTCTCCTAAAGACTCACGGTCTTTCAGCAGTTACCACTCCTCCAGACGAGCGACCGTAACCAGCCAGTCTTCTGAGATAAGTGGGCTGCAGAAAGGAAAAATGAGACTCTCTTCTCTCTCTGACAGTGAATCAGTAAGGGAGCCACTTCCCATACACCCATTTTGAATTGCAAAGTAATTCATTTTCATATAGAGTCCTTCCAAGTGGTAGATTCTTTAGATGAAATGCATTATGGCGCTCGTTATAAAAGCTCCAGAGAAAGTGGAGGGACAAAGCAAAATTAAAGACAGAAGGCTGAAGTGAAAAAGCAGAACACAGATAATTTTCTTCTTGATGGTTGGTGACACTGAAGGAAGAGTGGAAAGATGGAACAACAGGAATTTTAGAAAGTAAAGGAGGATAGTCAGAGCTCCGTTGAAAAGTCCAATTGTACTTCCAATCGTAATTGTGCTTGTCTGACCACAGATTTGCAGTCTGGACACAGAAAGAAGAAACTGCTAGTCACTAAATAGTTCTCTAGTGAAAGCAAGATTGCAATGAAATAGATAATGCTTTCTGAAAGTGGGATGTATTTGGAAACATATTAATCATCAGATTTAGACAAATCAGTAAATCCATTACAGAACCTTTCTCACAGAAGACCCCAACAGCTTGCTGCTGCCAGTCTAAGTGGAAACAAATGTTTCGCACAGCAGCTGAAAACAGGGCAAGTATTTGGCATCCAGGCTCTCTCCTGTAACTTAAAGTTATATTACTAAATAAGCATATTAGTTAGTTCATTGCAATCATTTTAAACGAAATTTCCAAATAACTGAAAAGATTACATTTTCTTGGCAATTCATTTTACAGTCAGGATAATAATTGTATCTAATCCAGCTAAGCACTAAATTCTGACAGTTGTTTTTAACAATGAAATTTCAATTTCTTTGCCTTCTCTGTTCTTTTAACTTCTCAGCCCAGTCAAAATGAAATTCTTCTGGCTGGTAACCTCCAGTCAAGTGGAAGGTTTTAAAACTGGGTAACAGAAAAGGAACATTTTTATATTGCGTCTCTTACACTGCAAGTCTTGATTCTTAAAAAACAGACTCCCTCAGCAACAGGGTTTTGTTTTCCCATTAATTGGAACAAAGTTTATAAACCCAGGACTCTGTCCTGAAACAAAGTATTTCTAACTGATTCTGCAGTCCTGAGACATTTCCTTCCATTTTTTTCTGCTTCCGCCCAAGCCACTTTGGAAACTTTGTCCCTAATTCCTCCAAATACCTGTGCTTCCTAAGTCGGTAGTACTGTGGAAACACTATCTCCTTGGAGCTACGAGAGGCATTGGAGAAGTTTCAACAATAGATTGTAACAAAACACTATTTTCTTTCAAATTTTGCAGTGCATCCTGTGGAGGAAAAAAAAAGTAAGCCAAATTTTAGACGCAACAGACTTGATAGTTTTGTTTGTGCTTCTTACAAGCAAACATTTTCTGAAGTCATATATGGCAGAGCTTTTGTTAAATGTCCTTTATACAATGCCTATCTCTTTTACAATTTCTGTCCAGGTAAAACTGGGGAAAATTGGATGATAGTCTAAGAGACCTAGGGTAAATATTTTTGCTGTGTTAATTTTAGGGGTGTACTGAAACAGAAACTGATACTCCCAGTATGTTCTCCAGACTTGCCAGAAGACAAATTTCCTATGAAACGGAAAAAGATACAACTCAGACTAGTGACATAAGAGCCAAACTGACAAGCCAGGATTCTGGGAATTGTGAGAAGGTAATAGACTGTGTGATACCTAAATTCTCTGACAACTGGCAAGTTAACAAATCTGCACATTGTATCATAATTAATAATGAAGGTTCCTGCCAAGAAGATGCAGATAACCTACGAGTTAACACAATGAGTAATGACTTAGAGGCTGTAAAAGGCCATCAGCTTTTTATTCCCACCCTGGTTCATTATTCAGTTGTCTTCATCGCATTTCTGCTGCTGTTTTAGAGAACTTAGCATCTGAATGGAGAGTTGTCTCATGTTTGGTTTTAAGTGTGTATTTAGTAATATTTGTCTTTCACTGTCCAAATTACTTGGTTGATCTTTCTGTTGTCTCACCATTTGCTACCAAATGAACGTGTGGTAAGATGTAAAAAATAGGGCTGTCTTTAACATATCACTGCTTTTCAGTCAGTCCTCTGCTTTCCTCTTTCTTTCCCCTATGCATTTTGCATGTCAGATATTATGACATACCTATATGCCATTTATGTCTTTCTTACCTGTGTTCATTTTTCAGACAGCTGTAGATGCTGATGACATATTGATGGTGGAACTGAATGTCATGGAGTACATGGCTACACCTACTGTAAGAACTATTATTTTAATATTTGGCAACAAAAAATAAGGAGGACAATCCCAGTCCCTGAGCACAAATTAAGTTGTTTTTGAGGTGCAAAAACTACACAATATTCCCAGCACAATGCAGAAAACATGACCACAAAGGGTAGACCATTGCTGAAACTAAGCAGAAGGAGAACATAGGTACTATAGAATTCTTCTGAAGTCCAACTTCTTCCAGGAACCTGAGTATTTTCTTGAATTTAATAAGTTCTCTGATGAGGTCTGAGATTTCCTTAGTGGAGCATGGAAGCATTAATTTTGTGCCATCTTTATATTTATGATGTATATGCTAAGCTGAGACTGCCATTCTGATGGCTGTACCTATGAGATAGCCTTAGTCCTGTGGCAAGTACTGCTGTACAAAGCAATGTTGTTTACTATTTAATGTTCTCTGTTTTGTGTTGCAGGAAACATCTAAAACATGCAGCTTGGAGGAAAGCAAGGTCAGTTTTTGAAACATACCATGTCACCTATTCATTAAGATGTTGTGCTAGTGTCTGTTTCTTCTTCATCTAACACAGCTACAGCATATGGGTAAAAATATTTGACAACTCCCACAAGTGATTCAACTTGCCTTAATTCTCAGCAGACATGGAAATAAAAGCAAAGAGCCAGCAGGTGAAAACAAGGCTTTGCAGCACTATCTTTGCAGCACTAACCCCAGTGTAATACAACCACCTTACATTGTCTCTATTGTTAGCAGTGATTCTTATGAGCTATTGTGAGACTCATCCTAACTGATTTTTTGGTCCTGTGCAAGTGACAGCTAACATGGCTTATTGTCAAAAAATGCTAATTAATCTTTCCCTCAATTTTTACCTCATTATGTAGTTTGCTTCCCCCTTCAAACTACCCATGCTGTTAATGCTACATTTTACATTACTCTTGCCCAATGACCCTAAGCAGTCCCTCTTTCTGGAGAAACTCCTTACCTGATTGAATTCATAGGCTGTCTGAGCATATTCATAGTATTTCTGTTCATAGGTGAATGTGCTGTCATTAGCCTAGGTGGTCTTTATTCAAAGTAGACCAGCTCTTAATTAGCAATTGCAAAGTCTTTAATGCTTTAGTAAATTAAATTGTTTAACAGGTGGGGTTTTCTTTCATAAGTTATTAATGAAATATTAAAAAAAAATGTTCAGATCTACTCTTCCCTCCATCACTTAAGTTTGCTTTTGAATCAGCTATGGGGAGCAGCAAAGTGCTTATCTAAATATATGCCACCTTTTTATAGATCATTCAATGCAGTCTCCTTGTAGATGTTTGTGTTGTCCATTTCTTGTAAATCTTTGCATCCTTTAGAAAGGTGAGAGCCTGAACAGTATTGGACAAAGAAAAGGAGAGTCTCACCAGGGATCATCTTCAGCCCAGATACCCAGTATTACAATAACATGCAGCAGTGTCCAAGGAGTAGAGCTGCCTTCTAGATACAACTCTGGTTTCCTGTACCCTAAGTCCAACAGTCACAAGCAGAACAAGAAGTCCAGCAGTTAAGTGAGTGGTGCAAGCCTGAATATCACCTTTGCCAACAGCTCTGGAACAGCTGTGGACTGGCTGAATCCAGAATAACTTCCTAGACTGGTCTCAAATGCTCCTACAAAGACACAGCAAAAGACAAGCAAGGATAAAAAACCAAGGAGTGATCTTTTCAGCATCAGAACTCTCTCCAGTGGATCACATCTTGATCTGAGTCACACGTAATTTTAGTATTTCTTCTTCATGCAGCTCATAAAAAAATTCCTTTTATTTGGATTTTACTCTGCTCACATATATTCCCATCACTACACAGACCTTACCTAGAAGCCTCCTAGGATTAACCTGAGAGGGAAGGGAAGTATGATATTCAGAACTGGCTTTGTTCACTTAGTGTATTAACTTCAAACCTACTATAGAGTTAAAGCTGAGAAATTTGGGGGGAAATGGACATTATTTCCTGAAGATAGTTTCTTCATTAATGTGAAGTTTCTCGACCAAATGTAAACTTAAATACACAGTCGGTGCTCCCTTCTCTCATTAATGACATATTTTCCCCCATTTTCTTCTACAATCCAATGACAGGCAATGCACTTTAGCAGTAATTTGAAGTCTCAGATCTTTATTTTAATTTCTGAGACCAGGGAAAGAGAAAGCAGTAACACTTGAGGACAAGGCTGTAGTCCTTTCCATACTTAGCTTCTTTTCTAACAGTGGTTTAAGAGATGATTTTAACCCATTCTCAGCTAACTTCCCCAGAGATATAGGAGATTATTATGAAACTCCTTCTGACTTTCCTTTAGCAGGTTTCATGAGAAGAATGCAGAATACAAAGCAATGTTTGTACTGAAATGTCTTATGGGTAAGTCAATACACCTGCTTTCTGATACTTCAAAGTTGTTTACCCTTTGATGTGCTTTTCTGAGTAAATAAATATTGGGAGGAGAAGGTTCAGTTCCCCAAAAATAGTTGTTTTAGAGATGTATGGAATCCACACCATCCCCACTTTGGCATTTTCATTTTCCCCTTCTCTAAACAGCAGCATTTGTACAGCTGAGGGTTTTCTTCTGCAGTGACTAAATCCATGAGACTGTAGTTCTTTCCACTGAAAGGGAAGGGAAAGAGTTCTATCAATAGTGATTTTCAGCTTTTCCTTGGTGTCTCTTCTAGAGCATAAGAAGAAACAGACAAAATTCATTTGCAATTCCTATCAATCTACACCACAAGAATTATGAGGTATAGTCAGTCCAAAGTGGGGCTGAGCCCAAAAGAACAGGGCACAAGGAGCTATTGAAACAGCTCTTCCCCATAGGCCCTCCAGCAGTTCTCCCTTCGGCTACAATAATGGAGGGAACCCAGCAAGACATTTTGTCCTAAGTAAATCAATTCTTCCCTATGTCACATCAGAAAAAGCCATAAAATCAATAGAAATGTAATGAGCTTATTACTTTGAGGGGAAAAATCAGTGGGTTCCAGAAGGTCTGGGGCATTGTTTTGAAGTAAACTTCTGGAAACTTAGGTCAAACTGAGGTTTATTAAAAGGAAGGTTATTAAAAATAAAAATGAAGGTGATAATGACTTCTGCAGTAGACAAATGTTAGATCATGAAAAAAAGTGAGGCATTCAGACTGGTAATAAACTGCCAAAAAAACCACACTATTCAAAATCCACAGTGTTTTTGTGTACATGAAATCATAAGCATTAGAGATGGAAAGGAGCTATTACAGTCTCTTCCTTCACCTACCACAACAGGATATCGTCTCCCAGCAGAGGACAATATTAAACTGATAATATATACAGCTAGCAATAAGGAGAAAGAAGAGAGAAAACACCTTCAAACAGGAAGCGTGTTCAAAGATATTCCTCAAGTCTAAGGAGTTCTATAATTACTTATTGCTTAGGCTTTTAAAAATATTTAAAAGCTTGAAACATGTAATTCTTTCTTTGTCATGGAGGCCATTGACCCTAGTAAAAGATGGGAAGAAACATTAGCAAATGCTGCCTGTTTCATATGGGTCACAAAAGACTGAACCTGTCAAGAAAATAGGTCTAACTCACACGTGCTGTTTGATGTGTTAACAAGGAGTGTATGATATGTGTCACTAATAGCTACATCCTTTGCTCCAGTCACGATTTTGTCCCAAGCAGTATTCTTCAAGACTATACCCACGCTCTTCTGCATTCCCTTCCACTTTTAGAGGGTATGAAAAGAATACTTCTATGGCTAGAAGAGCTTTACGAATCCACAGCATGTTGTTCTCTGTATCCTTCAACTCCAACATGTATTAGAGATTAGTTTGTATCTATAAAAAGAACTACAGCTGTTCATGCTCATCTACTTACAAGAGACTTGTAAAGCATATATTAATTAGGGAAAATTTCTTTGTGAGCACTTCAAAACCCTTGTGTGTACTCTCTGTGTAGCTAACAGCTTTGCCTTCCTTCACCTCTGCTGTGTCTATAAAAATTATACAGGGGAAAGCCTACAAATTTCATCTCGTCTGAATATCTCTACAAGTGGTTCACACTGTAACCCCTGCAGCATTTGGAATAAATTATTATTAGTTCATATTTCATCTCATCCTAGCAGATTTATTTGTGTCCTGTATCCTCCACTTGGCAGCCATTCTCTTGGTTTTGCTGTCTCTTTACACCCTTCAACACAGCTGACTGATTGGATTAAAATAATTTAGGACTGAAATGATTCATGTTTCACTTAAAGTCAACTGTACAGGCTGTTCTGCAGAGACTGCCTGTAGTTGACCATGCACTTGGACATGTTCCAGCGACTTGGAGTGTGACAGGATGAGGGCAAATCTGAGACACTTCCCTTTGGCCTTTTGTACTCCAGCAGCTGTTCACAGAGCAGGCTGCTGGCAAAGGCAACGGCAAGAAGTGCTGGGAGTTAACACACAAGGTCTGCCCCTTCATGGGGGCACAAACTCAGGCTTGGGTCACCAGTGAAAATGTTTGGTCTGATCATGCAAGCAATTTTGCAAAACTGCTGAGCAATTGGTCACTACTGCTGGACCTGCAAAGGAGCTGCCAAGAGCCAGTGTAATGAACGGCTGCTGCAAGCCAAGACTGAAGGATTGCATGAGGCAGCAGCCATACGTTGCCAATCTTTCCAATTTTCACATACAACCAGGGTCTGACTCCCTTTGTTTTCCACGTTACATTCACATGTTATACTTTTGGAAACTTTTTTACACCCACCACTGAACTAAAAAGTGTCATAATAGAATGTGACATTGAGTATTGACAGTTCACATATTCTCAAGTAAGACAGAATAGCAAACAATATTTTCCTTGAAGTCATGTGCAAAACCCACAGCAAGTTTGACACCCAGAAGTAAACAAAGACACCTCCAATGCTTTTTTGGGTGTTTCTAGAGCTCTAGGGTGTAACACGGGTAAGTCACCATTCCATGTGTGCCTGTTGTCCTCAAGGTGCTTGGTGCCATTTTCTCCTCAGGCCATCCCAAGAAGTGCCACCATGTCCCCTCATCCTCTGATCCCTCAGTGAAAGGTGCTTCCATCTCAGTAACTCTGGCAGGGCACCTGCCTGTCTCTGCTGCTGAAACCACTACTGAAAGAGTGCCTTTATCTGCAAGGCAGGGTTAGTATCAGACAATGGTATTTCAGTGGCTGATAACAAGTATCTCTGTTCAAACACTTGTGTTTGTAGCCTTGCAGTTGCTAATGTCATAGGAATGTTATAAATAGGTTTATATAAAAGCAGTCTTAAAACAAATAAATTATTATTAGTGTCATTCCTAGCACCTTTAGACATGGGCCACGATCCTATACACTAAATGATTACTGTACCTCCCTTACCCCTAATTTATAACCTAAATGCTCATTTTCAAATTTATGCAAACTTCACAGTTGACAAGATTTACAACCTGTCCTATTTACTTCCCTTCTAAGGAGAACAGACTGAGTAGATCATCAGTGTAAGCTTAATAAAGGCAGAAAAGTTTCTCCACAGCAAATCCAACCTTAACAGTCTGATACAAACCAGTTATAAAAAATTTTTTGGTGTTTTGTAGGAAAACACTTATTTTAGTTACAGCAGTTCTGGCAGCAGCAGGACTCTGCTGGAGACACACCACAGGAATTCTATATACCCAGCTTGCAGAGCAAAGCAAATGCTGCAAGCGTCACATCAGTGTAGGAAAATCCTCACTCGCTGAATACAGAGATGTCAAAATCACATGATATTAGACTGCAAAGCTGGACTCATGGTAGTTGGTTCGCCTATTACCCTACAAACACTTTTGGCAATGAAATTGGCTCTTGAAATTAAGATTCACTAGAAACTGGAGGTAAATAGTAGGACTACCCCAGTGGCTGCTAAAAAATGGGAAGGGATTCACCTCTCTTCAGAGTGACCTTTTCTTCCCTACCCTTCTGTTTAGTTTTTTGTTAGTTTTGGGTTTTGTTGGGGTTTGGGGTTTTTTTCCCCCGGTTGTTTCGGGGTTTTTTGCTTTTTAAACTTAACAAACACCTGTATTTCTGTAGATATAGTACCAAAGATACTTTCAGTCACTTTCAGGAAAATGTTAATCAACCCTTGCCAAGGAGACTTTATGTGGGAGAACCTTTTTAAGATCCACTTTCATTTGGGTTGCTGCAATCCACACTCAGTCATAATCCACCAGATCTATGACTCAGAAACACAGCAAAAATGGCTTCTGATGCTGACTGTAACTTGGAGGATAGGTAGAATGTGTAACTTCATCAGGCTTGAGTCAAGCCTTAGGTATAGCGTGGAGCAGAGAGAGCTGCAGTTCTGGTTAAGCTGTGCCAGTGCACAGACATAACCTGAGCGTAAAGCTCACCATGCACATAAAAAAATAAACATGACATCTATGTAAATAAGTTGCTAAGGGGAATTTTTGTGGGGCATTACCCACAATGTAAAAGCAAAGCCATTGCTCATTTCCCTCAACATTTTCACCTCACTGTGACTTCCACAAATGTACAAGAAGATGGTTTGGAAAGAGACACAAAAATCTGAGACTACATCATTGAGGATGAGGTCTCCAATGTAAAGTTTCATAGAGGAACATTTCCTGAATAGGCTGTGGGACACTTATGGGCATACTTAAAATTGCTACAATGTGTTCCACTGACTGGAAAAATAGAAAGGAGGATCTATACCCTTCCACACAGTGCTATGCCTGAAAGGTTACAAAGAAAGTGACTGTACCTCAAATGTAACAGCATTTCCTTCAAAAGCCCCAGTACTTCAAAAAATGTATTACACACACCCAGATGCGCCCTTTGCTGTAAAACTGGTAAAACTGCTTTCTTATTAAGTTTTTCAGATGCCTAAAGTAAATCATATGCATAAATATTTACACAACCCCTCAGGACACACAAGTGAAATGAAGGACTTAAGGGTATGTTAGGTCAGTACTAAAAGTTACTGAATTTTAAAAATATTTTTCCATACTAGTATTTGCTGCTAACTCCATGGAACTTTACATTAATATTTTTTCTAACTTTCAGATTCTTTAAAGCCAAGGTTAATACTGATAAGTGAGCTGAGCTGCAAATTTGATTTGATGTAGAAACCAGCAAGCACTTTGGTATAGCAAACCCTTACTAAGAGGAGGAATGACAGTCCTGAAAAAAATAATAAAAGTTTGAATCAGAAGTTCAAGATTCTATTTTCTCTTTTTTCCATGTTGTCGGTGTGACCTTGGGAAAATTACCTAATCTTCTCATATCTCAGTATTTCTGCCTGTGAAATAGAGATAATATTCTCTTCATCATCATGTGGCTACTCTCAACTAGCTTTTACACTTTGTTCCAAGACTCACAACTGGAAATACAATTTTTTTTTCCATTTCTTTTATTCACATTTTCTTCCTTTGCTGTACTGTTATCAAAACATCTAAACTACACTGTTACATATGAAAGACAGAGATTGTTACTGAAGGGGATAAAGGGTGCATAGTCATTATTTTTCTCATCAGAAATAATTTACAGATCCCCACCACACAGACATTGTTTACAGGTAACATGAGTGAAGTAGAATCAGGCATTTTATTGGTAAGTCGTAACTAAGAAAAATTTGTAGCATGCAATTGTGTACATGTTTTTGATCAAAAGCCCTACATGAAATATATATGTTTTTCCCTTGAAGTGAGCAAAGTCAAACAGGTGGTAGAATAATTTTTAGGGTTTTCTGCTCTAGAATTTGTGGGGCAGAAATTGTTCATGGAAAAAGGGAATCCTTGACTAGCAGTGTCATCCAGGAAACAAGGGCAAAATAAACAGTATGAAGCGCTACAAAATCAAACATACAAAGTTTCCACAAACTTTCCTGACTATTGCCTAGAATGAAAATAAGAGAACACTGTATAGTTTAGCCTGCTCTGAACATCAGATTGTTGTTTCTGCCCTGTCCAGACATGAGCTATGCTTTCAGGACCAACTTCTACTTTCATGCACAAAAGAGCTCCATTAATATCAGAGGATTTAAAATAGGGCAATTCATCAAAGCTTGAACTCCAAGAACTGTTAAGAACATAGTAAGGCTCAGCCATGAAAGAAAGGAAAGAAGGCAAGAATAAGACTATACTCTTAAAAGCTTATAGAAGAATTTCTAGTGGCTGGAGCATGTGGCTGTTATCACAGCATGCCAGATTCTCCAAGGTAACTGTCCAGTGCTGACCTGTGAGTTCGAGGAAACCAGCTCTCATCAGAGTTCTGGCAGTATTAACATACACTACACTGACTGGTCATAGCTGTAAACACATAACCACAGAATAGAACACACGACAGTGTTTTCAGTAATACCCCTTCCCTTATTTGTCTGTATTAGATATGCTATGCAAGTTTACCTTTTAAAAAAAGGAAAACGAGAAAGAGAGGTTTGAAAACAAACTAAGTAAAATTGGTTTTCTCTTTTTTTGAAAAAAGTTTCAGATCTGAATTTACAAGTTCTTTCCCAGTGTGACTGCTCACCTTCATCCTGTTGTGCAGACTGCAGAAATCCTGCTCAGCTCAGTCCACATCTCTTAGAGATTCTTCTCATTTTCCCTACTTCCAGCAATGAGGGAACAGTCAACTCTTCTCTAGTTAACCCACAGGGTCAGAGGGAAGGCCCTTGCTTACCCTTTCCATAAAGCTGCTAAGAAATAGCTGTTCCTCACCTCACTTTCCTCTCAAACCCTGATCTCCTGATCAGGACTCAGCCCCCTTCTACATGGCAGGTCCTGCAGTCGAGTGTTCCTTGACACACATCCCATGGACAGTCCTGCTTTCAAGCCCTCCCAGCAGTATCACCATCTTCTTCTAGTTTTCAGTATTTCACACTTCTAGTACCCCCTTCCAAGCAGCCCCAATGCCCTCAGGTGGCAAAACCAGCATTAATTAAACACAGCTCCCTCCTGGCTTTTAAAGACCTATTTATGGCTCCACCTTAACATGAAAACAGATGGAGTCTGGGCTTATAATAACCCTCCAACTGTGATTTAAAAATATGAATCCTTTTGATGCTGCTGTCCTCAGCTTAAGTGTCTGAGTAACAGAAGGACATGGCAGAACCCTTAGTGTATACTGACAGATCTTATTCAAAGTGCTATTTTCCAGATGCACTTGTTAAAACTCACTTTCTGCTGCTGCTCAGTGAAGTAAGAAGAGAACTTAATCTGATGAAGGACAGAGTTGGGGTAGTAGCATCAGGCAGTGTGGTGGTTCATCACATTCACTGCATGGATTCCTTTTGAAAATCATTCCTCTGAAAAACAAAAAGCCACACCAGTCTTTCAGGTTCAGGATCATTATGTTCAGTTAGATGAGAAGTAAGTTTCACACAGAAAGAGCTGCTCTCTTTAGGCGCTGTAGATACCATTTTTTTCACCTGAAGGAATTAAAACCATGTAAATTCCATGAAATATGATGTGAAACTGCATTTCAACAAATCACACTTACTTTAATTCTTGTTTTAGCCCAAACTGTCATGGTAGACTATGACCAAAGGCAAAGGAAGCAAGTAAGAAAACACAACTCAGGATACCCATTAGCACTGCATCAAAATAAACTGTCCGCAAATAAAGTAGGGAATCCAAAACTGTTGGAAAACAGTAACTTCATATGAAACAGGCATATTCTCTTTCTGTTTGTGGGCCAGAAAAGGGACTCAGAGTTACCATCTTGTGCCAGATTTCTCCTTGTTCCTTTCACTGAATCCTTGATTTTCCTCACATGCAGGAGCCAGACCATAATGATTCCAGAGACAGGGCTAAGGAGGCCACAGCACATATTACAGAGCTGCATCTTGCAGCTTCCCTTCATTGTGCTGTTTCCTGAAATAGAAAGAGTCCCATCACAGCTGAACCTGCTCCATTTTCACTGGGTCACAGTACAAAGACAATTACATATTAGAGCAGTTCATGAACATGGCAACAGTGTGAGCTGCCTGAATTCCAGCTTTCAAAAATAAAATTACTCCAGGAGTTTTCAAAATAACACAGCTGACTGTCCAGCAACACTGGAAGCCATTTCTGGGAAACCCAGGATCTGGCGTTTAGGATCAGGGCATTTCTTTTGCCAAAAGATAGTCAAGGCCACATGTGTTACCAGAACAGCCATAGAAGTAGGAATGGCATGATACCAGTAAAAACTTACAGCAAAAGGATTCAGAGAATTCAGCCATACAAGGTGGATCCTGATGGAAACTGAGTTTCTCATCCACTACTTAAGGGGAGTTCTCTGAACAGAAAATCATGGCAATTAGACAACTTCATGGGGATCATAAATCAGTTCTGAATTTTTCAGTTAAAAACCAAAAAGTCCAGAGGCAGTAAAGCAATATCCCCTACTAAGAACATTGTGTCTTTGTGACTATTTGCTTAAGATTTTCACAATACTAGTATTTATTCTCCACTTTTGCATCTCTCAGGACTGGAGACAGAGATTTGAGAAATGATTCTGATAGTTGAAGGACATTCAATTGAACTTCAGCAACTGAAAATCTTTGGAAGTCCCAAATGCAACACTCACAGCTATTACATATACAGTGCAAGTTACACCAAATTACACTCAAAATGTTGGTTGATTTGACAAGTCAACAGGACCCCACAATGTTTCTGTTTCAACATGTGACTAACTTGCAGGCACTTGTCTTTCTCTGCTTCCTCCTTCCAAGAGCTAGTGGCTTGGTTCCAGCAGAATTATTTGACTTCAATAAAATTTGACTGTTACTAGTTTACTTGATCTAAACTTGAAAGTGCTCATAAGAAGAAAAAAGCTCATCACTGAAACTTTTATTCCTTCCCCTTTACAACTCATATCCAGCCTGTAAAGGAATGGGGTGAGGACCAAAATAATAAAAATGGAATAAAGAATAAGACATTCCTGTTGACTTGTCTGGGAGCTCTATTCTTGTTAACTCATGCACTGTCTGAAACAATGGGGGAATTAAAACAGGTTACTTATACAATAGGATCTGGAATTTGTATCCCACTTGTCCTCCCCTAGCCCACTGAAACTCAGTTGGAAAGCTTGGCTGACCCTAAACAAACTTTGTATTACTGAAACTGCCAATAAAGCTACAAAATAAATTGATTTATTTTACTTATTGTGATTGTACAGATGTGCTCTAGAACATTTTTTTGACATGGTGTGCCTTTACTAGTCCTTCATTCTACTTACTGCATGAAAACATTGTGCAAGGACGGAGCTGATTGCTCAGTTACCGAATAGTGAGCTGTAAATTTAGCACCTGACCATCAAGATCTTTCTTCAAGGCTGGGCACCAAGATACTTCCCTTTGAAGAAAAACATATGGCACTCAGGCTCCAGCAGCAGCTAAGTTAAACTCAGCTCACAGTTTCCTAAGCAAAGATTATCCCAGTCTTCATATGTCCCAGTGAAAACTGCTTCAATAAATCAATGGGCTCAACTGAACAAATCATCAGATCAAGGCACCAAGTAACCAAAATGAACAAGACTGGTACTCAGCTGACACTGCTTTGTGGTAAATATCAAAGGTAGTCAGTTCTGAGTCAGAGTATGGCATTAACTCCTTCTGTGAGTTGGGCAATTCAATTTAGTGCAGTACCCAAGATTATCTGTAAAAGGCCGTATCATTTACTCTTGGAGTGCTGCAAGGCACATTCAGGAAGGTTTTAAATACTCAAACAGAAGATTAACAGTGCCTGTTGTAACAAAGATGCAATGATGGGTTAGTCAATCTTCAATGGAGAGATGCAGAGAGATACCACGGGGAAAAAAGTGGGAAGAGATTCACTTTTCCCTTTATAAAAAGAGCCTGCATTTACAAATGAATATTTAAACAGTGAGAATTAAGAGGCTGACATTTATTTAGCCAAACTAACTGAAAATATTATTTTTTAAGAGAATTCCAGCTTTTCTTCTGTCTAAAATCAGTGCACAAGATTTTTGTGCTGACATTTTGGGGCCAGATTAGCCCAAATTTAGCATGAAAGTGGCGCGGGTTATAAGTCAAGCAGCATTTCATGCTGCTGACAGTCCCTCCTGAATTACCTACTGCCATGACTGTGTTTTCATCCTGTACCAGGAATGTTATGCTAATAATATAGCTCAGGGAAATGACAGGAATAGTCCAAGGAGGTTGCCATGTGGACAGCCTTCTTTTTTTATGTTTGAGCAACACTCTAGAATTGCAATTCACAATGTCCTATTGAACTCTATGTAACAGCTTCACCTTTCGATTACTTTGCATGTTTGTTTGCTCTTGTATATGGGCAACACTAGGAAGCCTCCAAAATTAAGATAAGACTGAAAATGGGAATGATGAACCTCTATCTTATAAGGGTAAAATTACTAAAGGAGAGTCACTAAAAATATGATCCTCATCTGAGCTGTGCTTGCTACATGTTCCTAAGATTTTTTGTAAAATTTCTGCAAAACAAAATAATTGTGGATATCCAAAGTATTAGATTCCTTTGGCAGCTTTTTTGCCAGTGGCAGAACACAATCCCACATGAATCAGACCATTAACTGGACATATCTATAGTCCTAATTTTAAAGAAATTCCTCCCAGTCTTTTATCAGAAGGGAAGTGAAAATTGTGAGTTGTTTTGCAAATTGCCCATTTATTTGCCAGTGACAGAAGGAACAAACCACTGACTCTCCTGCCCCCTTATACAGCATGTGCAAAGGACTAGGAAAATTGTGTTCCAGCTAAGCAATCACAAATGGAACAACCTCATTTACTGGAGCTGTTACAGTCTGGGTAAATGACAGATCAGAAGCAGGCCAGATCTGCACTCCTCTGAATGTTAGCACTCCTGTCTGAACAGTCACATCAGTGTTGCCACAGAGAAATAACACCTACACAGCCCATCCAAACCAAAGGCAGTATCTTCTTCCCAGTTACTTGTTCCTCCATAGAGGCTTTCAGAAAGCCACACTCATCACTTGTTTATTTCTGAACTCAGAACTCCTTCGGCTGGGCAAGGAGTGAGATGAGATGTCAAAAGCATTATCCCAGGAGAAAGCAACATCCATACTTTGTGCTGCAGTGTCTGCACTTTACTTGTTAATTTTCCTATCATCATTAGTGAGGAGCCCCTCAGTAGCTGAGGAGGCCAGCCTTGTTGGGTAGCAATCATTTTTTTAAGTTTCCATCCATGGTGGTCGCACCTTCAGTTTAAAATTACTGCAAATAAACTGTGCAGACAGCTTACTAAAGTACCTCATAACCCTAATGAAGACATACGGCAGAAGTTTATGAAAAATGAGGGGCTTATTTACAAGGAAAACAATGTTTCTGAGACTGATCTGAGGCTGAACAGCTGATGAAACAGTTTGGGAGATCAGATTGTGATTAGAAGAAAAGATAGAGGACTAGGAGAAAGACTTGCAGAAAATTAGCCCTTAACAGAACTATCTGAATTTTCCAGTAAAGGAAATTGCCCAGGCTGGAATGAAACTCATGGGTCAAAGGCAAATCACACTGAGTGAGTCACTGAGGAAAACAGACAGCTAAATCTATCATTAAGCTACTTTGCAGAAAGCAAATAGGATTGTTTGCACAAGATGGCCTGGCCAGTGTAGTCACAGTGCTCAGCTTTTTGTACGAAGTGGTGACCCTGAAGGTGTTTCGGGGAACTATTCCAAGGCCATTGGTAGGTAAGCAACATACTTCTGAACCATGATTTAAAATACAAGTTTAATACTGTCACTACTGCTTTCTAGAAAAACGGGACAGAGGATTTTGTCCCTCCGAACGACAGGCACAAATTTCTGGGAATAAGCCTGCAGGCTCTCTTAGAGAGTGCTGAGCAGGTAGAGCTCCCATACTTTCAAGTTCCCTGGCCTTGAGTGACCTATTGAGAAACATACAAGCTAGTGTATTTCATCCTGTTTCAAACAAAAACAAAGTCTGATCTACCACTTATCAGAACAGGATTATTGGCCAATTCCCAGTCATCCTTGCTGATACTTTTACCAGGGAGCAGAAAATCAGGTTATTGAAGGCCTTGGAAAAGTTCAGGTGTAAGTCCTTAAATCTACGTATGATTTTTTCTATCACACACAGAATGGGATAATCTAACAGAACATCATGAAATAAACATAATTTCGCACCATCTGGATCATGTTTTCCAGCCTAAATCACTAACTAAGCTACTTTATCAGGTTGCTCACCTCATCACAAGATGCAAAATGTTTCCTTTGGGCATATAAGCCAACTTGTCAGTGGAATATTTTTGCAACTACCATTAAGTCACAATGCATATGAATATGAATTTTGGCCAAATATAAATACAGATATAATTGAGATCAATTTTTCTTGGCCTTGTCTGTGCATCCTGTGTATTGGACCAAAAGAGCCCATTTGATGTGTACCACATTCAGTACTTGAAGTGTAAAGAGACTTGAGGTTCCATAAGGCAAGAAACTAAACCTGAACTGCGATCCTTTTAATCAGGCTGGAGCTGAGGAAGTTCTCAAAAGGGTTGTGCGTTCCAGGGATTCCGTTGCTGTGTTTATCCCGGCCCGGGAGGCGCTTTCGGCCCCTCACTGCGGGGTTTTGCCCCGGGCCCGGACAGCGAGGCCGGTGCCGCCCGCGCCGCCGCCCTGTCCCTGGTGCTGACCGGGAGCGGCCCCTCGGCACAGCGCGCTCCGCTGCGGAGCGCGGCACGGGGCCAGCGGGGCCTTCCCAGCCCGGGACATCCGCGCTCCTGGGCAAATCCCAGGGGGCTCCGATGCCACGGGGCACCGCACGAGTTTCCAGCGGTTCAACGGTTGGGAACAGGCTTTTCTAATTTTTTTTAACAAACTCATAAAGCAGTGGCTCTGTCATTGTACTGAGAAAACAGCTGACTTTCTGCAGGATACTTTCGGGGCATAACATAAAAAGCCAAAAAAGCGAACCAAACAGAACTGCTGAACAGAGGGATGTATGGAGCGGGCTGCCTGGTCCTTGACAGTACTCAGCAGGACTATGTGAAGGCACCACAAGGCTCAATCTCTTAAATCATCTCAGAATCAGTATCCTGGTGGGCAATTAAATTGTTCGTTCTGCATTTTTTGTCTTCCAAACCCTTTGTCTCCTCTCGGGACGTCGCTTTAACTTTTGCACTTAATTAAAACGACCATTGCTTATCCACACCAGTGAATCAGTGGGGGAAAACAACCTTGCTTCCACTTTTCCTACGGGTCAGTGAATGAAACCACCGTTCCCACTCGTGTTGCGGCGGCGAGCGAAGGGGCTGAAGGCTGCGGACTCCAAGCCCGCACAGCATTAACGCACAAGCTCGAGAGCTTTTGCTAAACTTGGGCAGGACAGCAGCCCCTCCCGGCCGCCCTCGCCGCCTTCCACAGCGTTCCTGGTCCCACCCGCGGGCGCAGCCCCCCCGCTCCCGCCGCCATTTCATCCCTCGCATCCTTCCCTGAGGGCTCAGACGCGGAACGCCCGCCCCCCGGGATACCTGCTGCCCCGGCGCTCGGCCGAACCGTTCCCCACAGCTCTGTGTCACCTTCCCGCTCTGCCACCGCGGCCCCGAGGTGATCTCGGCCCAAACTCGGATATTTACACGCCGCCGGCAGCGGCTTCTCGCGGATCGGTCCCTGCGCCACCGCTTGAGGCAAATCCCCTCCCGCGCCGCCTCGCCCGCCCAGCGCCCCCTCGCGGCGGGACGGGGAGCGGCCGCCTCCCTCAGCGCGGTGCTCCCGGCAGCCCGGGTGCTTAAAGGCTGCACCTGCGGGGCAGCGGCTCTTCTCTCGCTACCGGGGCGGGTGGGTGCCTCGGCGCTCCCCTCGGCCCCGGTCGCGGCCGCCCTCTGGCTGCGGGGGCGATGCCCGTGGGTGCGGCAGCCGCGGCTCCCGCGAGGGCGGGACCCACCCGGCGCGGCCCGGGCAGCGCTGCGCGGCCGGAGGGGGCGCGGGGCGGCTGCTCGGCCCGGAGGTATCGCTGAGCGAGACGCTGCGAGCGGGCAAGGTGGGTCGCGCCGCGGCTACAGCGTGTCTGTAGTGGAAAGTTAAACCCTGGAGAGCCCTTACTGGGAAGGCAGAAGTAAGTAGGCGAGGCTGAAGTGTAACTTTTGGGAGGCTGCTTAGTTATCTTGCACCCTTGTTCTTATGGGCGCACCGCTACATCAGTGCGCTGTGGTGATCCCAGAGGAATCTGTGATGGCCAAATTACACTGACTGCACAAGATCCTTCTCGTAAGCCTCGCTGTGCGCTCCCCGCGCTGTGCCAGACCTCGGGCAGTGAGGAGGCAAAGCCTGCGCCGTAAGAGGTCTTGTGACCTCGATGTCAGAGCTCAGCCCTTGGTCTCTGTGGAGCTGACGGTGTTGTCTTTGGGATTGTTTGGATTTTTTCGTTCACTGTTTTCCCTTTCCTTAGGCCAAACAGTCAATTAGGCTCCCCTGCAGAAAGGCACAAATTACAGTAGTCACAGGATTGCTGTAAACTTTCCTGGTTTCAGCCCAGCGTTGGAGAATAACAAGGAAAACTGAACAGCAATACATTTTGCAGATTTCTTTTTCTACCTCAAGTCCATGTATTAGAAACTGAGCCCTGCGTTTTAATGCAGCTTGCTGCTGTTGACTCGTTTTTCTCACCTAAAGCTGGTAACCTAAGTGCTGTGGTTACATTTATAAACAGGGCATGCTTAAAACAACAGATGTTTAGGTGTTCTTTACCTTAAAAGAAGAAGTTTTCTTATGGGAAGGTAAGTGCCGTGGAAGTCGTAAATATTACATGGTTTAGGGAGTGTCTTTAAAAACAATGACTGAAAAGCTGGTAAGATGAGAACTTAGTAACAGACACTTAAATCTTGACAAACAGTTTGGAGGGGTATCTTCCCCTTCCCTTTCATGGTGAATCTGTCTCTCCACAGGTTTCCAGTTTAACATAGTTACCAAAAAAATCTTCAACTCTTTAAAAGTTTAATTCTGACTAAACTGTGTTGTATACCAAATCTTTTATTGGAGTTAAAGGAGGTCGGTGCAGGAAAAAAAAGGCCATGTAGTAGAGGAAAAAAGTGTGAAATACAGGGGGTTTTTTGTAAGGGTGAAAACAGTTATGGTGAAGGATCTAGAGGGAGGTGTAGATAGCAGATCGGGTTAATTGGTAAAGTGATACTGGCAGCAGCAAACAGCCAAACAGGAAACATTTTAGCTGCATTTCTGAAGGCATTATATTATAGACAAGGAAGATAATCTATCATTTTATTGCTTGAGCATATCACCCCAACATTATGGGCTTTTTCTGGAATCCATGAAGCACAGTCTTAGTAAGGTATTGACAAAGCAAAATGTGGTGAAGCCAAGTGTGAAAAATCTAGCTTCTTGAGAAAGATCAGGACATAGGACAACGTGATAAAGGGACTAACAGGAGTTCAGAAATCCTAAGGTCTGTGAGAATGGAAGGATTTTTAATAAATAGGTGAAACAAAGCTGTACATGGAAGTAAAGTAGGATTAGGTCAACTTAGTTCGGAGTTCAGCAGTGAAGGAAAGGAGATTGCAATGAGCTCTTTTGCAGAATAGTCTTACTTTGAGAGCAATACTGAACTTGTGCTGAATTTGTGGGGAAAAAATATCTTTGCTCTTGGTAATTACTCGTATTTTCAGTTTGTCACTGGCAAGCTAGGAATTCAGAGATAAAAGTTTTTTCCATCTCTAATGTGTCAATTTCAAATTTCTTAGCACTGCTTAGCTAATGTATAGTAAATATGTACTATTTTGTCCTGTTGATGACAATGATGATCAATCCCCAAATGGACCTGTTGATTTCATGTGAAATGTACTTAACATTGGGTTGATTCAAAACTTTGGAAAACTCTAGGATTGCATATATTGGACAGCTGGTTCAAAGCTTGGGTTTTCTTCATGTGTGTGTCTAGCGAGTAGTTTCTTCAAAGGCTCCATTCCCCTTGATTTCCCACTCTTCTGAAGGACTGTAGATAATTGTACTGGGGACAGTGCAGGAATCCATGGGACAAAAAGGGTGTGTTTGTCATAAAGCTGAATGCTGCCTTCTTGTACTGCCAGTTCCTCAGGTGAAGGAGACTGAAAGAAAGACAATCTTTTTGCTTGGCTTTCTTTGTTGGTTGGTTGATTTTTTTGTTTGTTTTTTCTAAAGGAAAGTCAATCCAGCTTGTTGAACATCTTTCTATTAAAGAGGAAATGATAGTTTATTCCTGTGCGGTGCAAATCTCTCATTTGCCTAGACATAAAACATTGAAACCATGACCTTATATGTATCTTTTTATGTACCAGAGATTCATAGTCTACTGCAGCTCAGAAGTCAAACTCTTAAGCAATCTGCTTCTGAAATCCTTGATGATCCAAATGATACAACCTTGTCGCTGCAGTAACCGTAATTCAAGTCTCCCCTGTCCGTACATCTAGCACAGCAGCTAAAATATAACCCCTGACTAATGTGGCCAGCTTCATGAAGTAGTAGCAGCCTTAACAATTGGAATTTCCATTACTTGTTTCCTTCCACCTTAATTTAGTACTGACACTAGAGGCTTTTATTTCATTCACTTAATGTCTGTGCACTCCCGAGCACGCAGTTGTAGCTCTCCCAAAGTCAGTTCACTGTAATACACACAGCATGGTCTCCTAGCACGTGTGAATTGTTTCCGCTGGTGTAACATCTCTGCTGGAGTTGTGGAAGGACAGCTCTGCTCAGGCTCAGAGGCATTTGCTGGAGGTGGTGGCACTCTCCTCTGCCTGGTACCCATCCAGCTTCCTCGCAACTGTTCCCATCAGTCAGCTGGGAATAGCTTGGGGGGCAGGGGGGGATGCCTGGTGAGCTCTGGACAATCCTCTGATTTGATATGTGTAGAGAAAATGTCACCCTGCTCCTGGAATATGTTTTTTGTTTAAATGTCACCCCTTACATCAGTGACCTCATCTGACTTGGTGCTCAGCATAGCTTCTCTCTGAAGAGAGGGAGTTTTAAGCAAGTCATAGATTTTGACATAGCCACAGAATGCAGGGAAGAAGGAACACTGTGAGAAACAAAATAGTATTATCTGAGCAAATAAAAATTATTTTTGAAACAGACTAGCAGGCAGTTATGTAAAGCAACTTAAAACCTAATCTAAACATCACAAGCCTCTGAAAAACAAGGAAATTGCCAGTTATGTATACACAGTTTACTTCAGCCTCTGGTTTCCCAGAAGGTTTTGCTGAGGTTTGTGCTGTTAGCTGTGATGGCACTATACCTGCTGCACTGATGTCTCACCTTTGAAAACAGGGCAGGGCTGAAATGGCCGTCTGGGTGGATCACCAGCTTTTTTATTTAGAGGCTGATTGTACTGAAAGTCTTTAGGTGAGACCTGTGCTGACTATCCCTAACAAATGGAGCTGTGACTACAGCATGAGCTTCCTGTAGCATTTTAACTTCATTATTAGGAGCAGAGTTTTCTTCAGGCAGGCAGAGGGGATATAGACACAGGAGGGAAAGGACTTAGGGAGGTCTGGAGAGAGAAAACTGGAGTATTCTTTCTCCAAATTGCACCTGGTAGTGATAGTGCTGACACAAGAAAGAGCTGTGGTGCTGATGTGTTGAAGGGGAATGTTGGCCGGGGCGCTGGCATATCCTCTGCACTTTCCTTTTAAAAATGCCAAGCTATGCTGAACATTTGTGCAGACAAGGATGGAAACCAAAGGAGTAGGAACAAATGACCTCAGTTTAACATTTCATTCAAATGACAGATCCCCTAATGAGATGCCCACTCTGGTTTCTTAGCACACGACTCAACCTGAAGGATCTCTCAGATCCTTTCAGATGTCCTAACTGATAAGCAAATGGCATGTTATAGATGTGAAAGTAGGACGGAAGCACGTAGTGTTTGATTAAGCAGCATCTCTGTTTCTTAATGCTTAGCTCTGTTCAGTTTGTTATGTGGCTTTATTCTGTTCTGGGGTTTGATACCCCCTCCCCTTTTTTTACACAAATGACTGAAGATTTAGGTATGGGAAGGTAACATGCACAGAATTCACAGCCCATAAAACTGTAACCTTCCTTCTAATACTTATTTATGTGAAACTGTCTTTAGTAATGAGGCAATGACTTGTTAGGTTTATCTTACTCCTGGTTTTATTCTGTTCTCCTGAACCCTTGAAATGGAGCCAAGAAAGAGCACTAAAAACAGCAGCGAATTCCTAGGAAAAGTAAAAGGAATAGTACAATGAGAGTATACCTTCAAACTTCTGTGTGTGCATCTGGCTCTCAAAAAAATAAATTCAGTACTAGATAAACTGGCAGGCCAGGAAACTCTGCCATTTTAAGTCCAACAAGTCAGTTTTGTCTTCTCAAAAGTAATCATCCAAGCATCAATGGTTCTGGACTCAGAGAGGACAGATTATAAATACTCTTAATGTAAATGTACCTTTGAGGTATTTGTGAGACATCAAAACCCTACTTTCTTCTCAAGCTGTGTCTTGCTATTTGCTTTAGTTTTGGTTGGGGCCAGTTCTACTGGCTTAGTGTAACTTTTATTTACATCTGTGTGAATTGCTGTGGTTTAATGTGGACCTCTGGCTAAAAGATAGGGTTATATGGTTTAGTCTAGTGCCTATGCAGAGATTAATTATTCCCTTGTACAAATGGCTTTTCTGGCACTGTGGATGCTAGACAGAAACTTTTATTGCTTCATGGCTTTGAGAAATTATCGACCATCTCCTTAGATAAAGACTGAGTTCTCGGTAGTGTTTGCTCTCTGCTGTTTTGTCATCAGATATTTATCATGTTTTAAGATAGGTGTTGGCAGGGTGACCCATTATCAATGTTCAAGCTGAGCTGCCTCACTCTAGTGCATTGTGTGTGTTTGCTTGTCTTTTTGATTATCAAAGTAGAACCCATTCTTTTTTCTCCCCTTTTTTAATATAATGGCAATTTCTTTCTAACCCGAAGATAAAGGAGGATAAATGCTGTGAAGAGACAGGAGAAAGGTTCTGCAGGTCCTGCACAAATTAATGACTTGAAAGGGGTGAGCATTTTTTAATGTTTGTAGCTTTACCCTGAGAGCAGAAACTTTTGGTTTTTATCTATAGTTCTGCCAACAGCTTCTTTCGTCCCTCATGCCCTCTGTATTTTAGTAATTTCCAATCTAAGGCACAAATGGTATCCAGCATTACTGTACAAGGGTTATAGTTTTATGGAACACCTAAGAACTGGAATGTAAGCTATGAAAAAAATCAAGGAATTAATTAAGGAAGCAGTTAGCTAACTATTTGTATTCTTAGCCTTTCATTTAAGTGTCACACCTTTAGAAGACTTGTACTGAAATGACTAAACAGGTATGTAGCGAAACCAGGCTCTTGTCACAGAAATTAAATGCTGATTAGAAGTATCCCGTGATACATCTTTCTGCATTCAGAAAGAATAAATGTTAATTTTTCCTAGAGAAAGCAAGGGCTGTGGAACCAAGAGCCAAACATGAAATTTTGAAAATTTTTTTTTGGTGATGCTAAATGCATGTAGTATATACATTGTTCAGTTCAACAAACCATTGCAAAAGAAGGTAAACACTTTCTTGGTGCCTTTCCTGCTACATATGGAAAGATCTATGTAGAAGGAACTTGTTTTATATGTCACAGTGCAAGAAACTTAGGTGCTGAAGCAGAATTTAAAAATGGCTTTGTAGCTGTTAACAGGTTAGTGAAGAGACTTGGGTGTTTGGGATTTTAGCATGGGATTTTGTTTGCTTGTTTTGTTAAAATGTGTGGTTTGTCCATAAAGTAACTGAGCAGCGTGAGGGGCTTGAGGAGCCTAGAAAGATCTGTCCCCTTCCCTGGGGACTATATTAGACCTCTGAGTCATGAAGTCTTTGCATAGTAGGTGTCTGGTTACAAACCTTTTATGGGCCTTACTCAGCTGGGATATCAGCATCTGCATTATAGCTCCCATCTATTCTTAGGTGGTATCAGAGCACGACTGAACAGGCAAGGCAGAGAGAGAACTGCTTTCATTATGTAAAACCCTTCCCTGTTCTCATTCTGTTTTTTCACTTTTTCTGTCTGCCCCATCCTTCTGTCCTGCAGCGCCCTGTTGCTGCCTGTGAAAGCGGTACAAAATGGCTTACAGTGTGACTCTGAATGGACCTGGACCGTGGGGCTTCCGACTGCAAGGGGGCAAGGACTTCAACATGCCCTTGACCATCTCCAGAGTAAGTGTGCAAAAAAAAACTCGTTGAGCTTGTTTGGGTTGGAAAATAGCAGTGGTATGTACACTTTGACCTGGCCTAGCAGAATTGAGGATCTTTGCACCTAGGTGTGAATAAAGACAATATAATGTGAACTTGAAATGTACCAGTTTGAAGTACAACCTGGCATTGATAAAGCCTCAGGAAGACAGTTCTGGTTAGTATGTTTTTATGAATGATGATAGTGTCTCTTTTAAGTAAGCCTCCAGTTCTGTTTTGTACACTGTTGTCCCTTTTTCTGCTGATAGGGGCCTCACTGGTGCTGTTTGGGGGAAGGAGTAGAACAACTCTGAATGGGAATACAGAATTATATTTCTAGAAAGTAAACATGTAAATACGCGAAGTCAGGTGTTAAAACTGAACAAAGACAGGGATGTGTCCCCTCTTGTGATGGGGTAAATAAATTAGATAAAAATTAGGCATGTCAAGCAGAAGACTCAATAGTACATAAAATACTGTCTTAAATTATGCAGAAGCCTTCCATTTGCAGCTGACAAACAGCATGTGATTTAATAATTAATTACCTGGTGTAGCTGTCAATTACAGCCATATACTTCCTAGATGCCTTTTTTTTTATCTTCCCCTTGAAGTGTTATTTTAAGGTGTTGCAGTTCAGTACTCCTATTATCTGAATTAGCTCAGTTATTTAAATATTTTTTAACATTGTCTGGTTTCAGGAAATTTGTGTTTCCCTTACCTACTTCTCTGTTGTAAGATAGTTCTGTGTAATTTCTGGTAGCTCCTTTCTCTTTTTTTCTTGTTTCTGACATTTCCAGATCTTCTCCAGAATGTTCAGATCTTTCTAGAGAGGTCTTGGTTCCTCTACAAATCACCTGCAGAGGACTTTGCAGTACAGTGACAAGAGAGGTTACTTACATAACAGTATGTAAGAGAAATACCAGAATGATTTAATCAGACAAACAAGTAGAATGCAAAAAAAAGGTGTGCTCCACTGCAAAAATAATAATTAAAAAAAAAAGCCACCTACACTGCTTTTAGAACTATGTTGGTTTTTTGGTAGTGAAAAAATACAGTCTGTTAAGTTGTGGGTACAAAATTTATATCTCTGCAACAAATGTGATTCAAAGTCAGTTGGTGAGCTGCTGAAGTCTTAGCTATGCTATTTCATATTCATCCTGTGAAACTGTATCATCTGATCTCCCTTGTTCTTATGCACATTATTCCTTTCTTGGAAGACAGAGCCACATTTACCTTGATACTAAGGCCTATGATGAGGAGATGTACTTTTCATAACTCCTTTTGTAGAAGCAGCATAGTAATTGCAAACAAGGCTGTTCTGGCAGTGTTATTTAAAGCAAACAAGTAAAAGACAACCTAATATACCCCCTGCCCACAAAAATAAACTCTCTTCGTAAACTCAGATTAATCTTGCTCCTGTAAATAGTGTTGGTATTTCTTTTCTCATCCCACCCAAGCTAAGTACAGAGAGGTGCCATTATATTTTTGTAGGCATTTGCATGACACTTTGCAGCCTGCACTGTATGGTGTTGATTATTTTCTTCTAAGTCATTCAGTCATACCTAGAGTCTGTCAGTCATGGGCCAGTGCTGTGGCACTTGCACTGTATACGAGACAATCAGTAACGAAAAGCCAGTTGTTTCCCAAAGAGCTCATTGTCTCAGATTGTAATCTCTGAAAGTGTAAGCACTGTGCCCAAAGGCTGCATGATTCTCATAGGGCTTTGGAGAGCATAGAAGGAGCAGAAGCGAAACTGCAGCAGCTGAATTCCCAGAGGTGTGGAGGAATTAGCTCTTCACACAGTTGACTGCATTTTCAGCCCTAGCAGTGTCAGAAAGCCCTGTTAAATGTCTTGAACTCCTTCCCAGCAAGGCCCAGTTTTTAGCTGGGACTACTGCTTTGGCATGGGATTGGATTTTAGAGCCTGTCTTATGAGGGTAGAAGCAGACATACAGGAATTAACATAGTCTCTTTCAGAGGGAGCTGGGATAGTTATGCCTGATGGTTGTGATGTTTTTAATTGGAACATAGTTTAATACATGACTTTTGATTATAATCTGGTTTTTTTCTTTCGCATCTATCACATAAATGTATCTCTAAACAGATCAGATATTCCTGTTAATCAGAAATTTGCAGTCATAAGTGAGTTGACCTATGAATTCAGCCATAACTGCAGTCTTAGTGTGGTGGGAAAAGGGAAGCTGTACTTACATTTTTAAGATATTCCTGGTGGGGAGGAGAGGAGAGAAGATAACTGTGAGGAAGATCTCTCTCTTGGAAAGGGTGCACAGCTCTGAATGTTGCTAGCAGATGCTGTACACCTATTTATGGACTGGTTTTGATCCACAGCTGCCCTGAGATGAGATTAGACTTTCTATGTGCAAGATGAGTCCTAAACCCCAAATACTTGAACTTAAAGAGTATTATAATTGCTTTTAATACCAGATGTGCCATGGCCCTTTTGGCTACATGTGCACAATGTCCCTCTAAGCCTGCAGTCAGGGTTTGCATGCAGACATTTTCATTGTGCTCTGACTGCCCCCAATTAATTAGACTGTTTGTGGGTGGGCCACAGAGAACAGAAAGATTCCTCCTTTTTCATGAGGGCTCTGTGCTCTTCTGTCATGATGCAAGAGAATTGCCTCTAAGCTCCTGAGAAAGATGATGGAAAGAGTCTAACACACCAGGGTTGTTCATCCCATCTACAGTATTAGACCAACATGTTTCCAAGGACCCTTCTGAAAGAGGACACCAGTATTGTGCCATTATGAAGTTAGTCCACACATAGACATAAAGTGGGGACCTCTTGACCTGCACTCTGTCAGCCGGCCCTATACAATTCCCACCCATCTTGCACTTTACCTGGAGAGCGGGGGAGAAATCCTGAAGGTCTTTGAAACCTGCTGACAAAAGTACGATTCAGGATTGTGGGATTGCTAATGCTTTTAACACAGTGGACTAGGAAAGGAATTGCCCAGAGCTGTTTGGCACAACAAATCTTCAAAATGGTGTCTGAGACACTGTATTTTTTTCCATTTAGGTAGGCCCAGGTAATCAGCTCACTGCTGAATAGTCAACAGCATAATGCACAGGAGTCACAGTCAGTCAGCTGGGTGACAGGTGAAGATGTGTTCCCCTGAAATGGATTGTTCTACTTATCTGTTCTTTATCTAAAAATAAATGCCTGACTAACATAGGGGGTGGGAAGAAGAAAAGAGGAAACAAAAACAAGTAGGGAAGAGTTAAGGTCACTCTGCAGCTTTCACACTCCTTTAACAATAGCATTGGGAAATCATCTGTAAACTATTTTTCCAGTTCCCACCCTGTGGACAATCCTACCCACTAGAAAAATTCTGTCATGAGTTGTCAAATTCTGTCATGAGATGTCATGAGCAGGTAGCAGAGGTTGGAAAACAGTATTGACAGACTTAGTAAAGCTGAACGTCTGTCAGCCCTGCTGAAATGAATGAGGCTTGCGGGTCGTTGGCAGTGCTAAACGCTGTCACCAGTGGCGTGATCATATACGTAAATCTGCTCTTTCCAAATTGACATGGGCAGCAAAGCTGTTTATTTCCTCCTCCTGCTTGAACTGTCTGGAAGCAAGCAGAATTCATTAATTTTATAAACCTAATCCTCGGTAAGAAGGCTTTTGGACATAGTTAATTATCTAAGTGCTCAGTTGCCATGTTACCTAAGATGGTACAGTTGTGCATGGTTGGATGCAATAACCATGTTCTGAACGTCTTCATATGTTTTTGAATCTTTATTTCTGAACACTAAACTGTTCTAGTGAGTCAGGCTGGCTTGCAGGTGATGCAATGAAGGTATGAAGGGACTATCATCATCTAGGTAGTGGAAATGGAAATATTCCCTAAATCACTGTGGTAACTCACAAATGGTATATTCATTCTGCAGTTATCCATACGGTTTTGTATTTCCTGATAGAGAGGTTTTTCAGCTGCTTGGATTCCAAATCAAAAGGGAGCCTGAAACAGGAGATAGTGTTTAAACAAAACAAAAACATTAAAGAACTACTTTTCTTTATTTGATTAAGTGATGAAAAGGTTGAAATCTGATGATGATGTAAGTGCAGGGAGGGAAAACAGCAAACACTGCTATAAAAAGAATTTAATTAGCTGATCTGTATACTCACTCTGCTACAAGCAGCCTGAAACAGCTTTTTGAGTATGGAGGAAAACCCTGGTCTAGCATTTTGCTGTCTGTTTCTGCAGGAGCAGGAAGGTTTTTTCTCACAGTTGTTAGGATCTTTGCTTTTATCAGCATCTCTTCCTGATTGCTTCCTGTCCCTCCTCCACTCCCTAGCATACGTATGCCAACCTCTGGCTGTCACTGCCTTTGCTTTAGAGGAGCCATGTGAGAGTATTCATTTCCTGTGGGCTATTGCATATCGGTGCCTTACAACAGACCACTGAGGAGTGAAGGCAGTCTGTCTTCACCTTTTTTCTTCTGTTCACGAATGCAGGAAAACCTCAGATGATCTGGGTCAGGCTCTGTGCATTCTGCAGCTGTCCTTTGAATGGCTGTGTGGGGCTGTGCATAAATCATAATCAGAAAAATGCAGTTTACCTGTATTGAACTGAATCAATTCAGCAAATTCTCTTGAAGTGCTGATCCCACATCATCTGTTAAGCATCCACCTTTGGTGAATCAGACTGCTGAGTAGCTGTCCTACAGCTGCAACAGCAGCTTTGAGAGGGTTTTTAAATCTCCAAATAAGAAGTCCTTCACGATATCAAAAGCTATAGATTAGTATTTATAATAGTTGGTATTGTACAAAACTAACAGATAAATCTGGTGTCCTCTAGAAGTCTAGGAGTCTTCCTCTTCAACTCTTACTCAGTAGAGATGTTTCCTTTTTCCTTTAAAGCTCAAATGACAGATTCAACTTCTCAGAAGGGAGTGAACCATTTAGTATAGCGACTGTCTTATGCCTAGATAAACCATAGTAATTTCTTATGCCTGAGCAGTTTCACATTCCTCCAGTCTTCTTACAGTTTAACTCAAAATAGTTCCTTGTGAGAGGAAAATTAAATACTTGCAGGCCAGCTTTTCAGAACACTCTGAAACTTCACTATCTATTTTTTTGATAAAACAACTATTCTGTGGGCCTCAGCATTTCTTTGGGATAATCTATTTAATTTGTTGGTTACTTCTTGAGTAACAGTCACCTCCTCTGAAGTTACAGCATTCTGAATTTTATTACCTGCAATTATTTGTTGTATATGCAAATCTGTCAGTGTCATAGGAGAGTGCTACTTATTTGAGCTGGTATGTTTGCTTTCAAACTAATTTGCAAGCCAGTTCTGGTATGTTTACAGCTACATTGGAAATGATTGTGTTTCTGTGAGCCTGAGCCCTACAAGTAACTCCTCAACCTCCTGATTTGGTATTGTTTATTTGAGATGTTCCAGTAGACAGCATCTGTACTATAAATGGCAGCTCAGTGTACAGGGCATCTGTATGATAAGGTTCCATGTCTCATCAAACACAAGTGTCATGTCAGACAAGGAGAGGGGGAGCATATTCTGTAGTTGCATTCCATTTAAATAATACTTGTTGGACCAGAGAAATGAGTTCTGGCACCTGCAGATCAAAAAATCCCAGGATACTGGGAAGGCAGTTCAAGTCCCTGCTCTGAATAAAACAGAACAGAGTTTTAAATATGGCTGTGCAGGTGCTCTAAGAGGTAAGGCATTAGTTATTCTGAGGTAGACAACATTTCCTGTCTTGACGAAAAATACTGTATCAGGTCTGAGGAGTAATCCCAGTGGATGTTTCACCAGAGCCGCTAACACTTTAAGAGAAGGTTTGATTTCAGCAAATACCTAATTTTGTTATCCAAGGCAGTTCCAGCACAAGGTGAGTTTTCCCTTCTGTGTAGACAGTCATGATAGAAGTAAGAAGCTTGCGTTTTCTTTCCTTGCAGAAAATATTCTGAAAAATCCATGAAGTTTGTTGTTGTAACTTTAAACTCAAGGGTGTTTTTGTTGAACAGTGCTTTTCTTACCATTTTATTTAAACTGTAGCATGATAACATAATGTGATTTGAATGCATGTATTGTACTTGGCAAAATAACTTTCAGGAAGAACGTGTAGCTAGCTGCAGCTCTTGGTCAAATGATTTCTCCTTTAAATCAGGTATGTACTTGGAACATAAAGGCAGCCCCTCCTATCTGTTTGTGTGATTGAAGTAATCACTAAATACTAAGCCCGCTGCTGAAGGTCAGGGGTATATAAGGAGTATATGTGCTCTGCACAGAAACTGTGTGCAGAGAAATCACCTATTTCAAGCTGTGTTCTTCAATTCTATCTGTTCTGAATTTCAGGAGAAACATAACACCCTGTTAGAATATAGGCCAGATAAATGTGAGTAATGGCCTGTAATAGCTGAAGTTCTGGTTTAAATGGTGTTACATCATCAAACCCGCTGCTCTGACTGTTCTGACACAAAATACATAACCCATGAACTTGAAGCCCTTTCTTATTTCACCTCCTAAGTGCTTTTTAATTTGGAGTGTGATTGTAGCTGAATCATCAATACTTCTGTGGCATTATCTGTGAAAAGAGCTCAGTGTGTGAAATAACTGGGCTGAATAACATCTGTGCAATTGCCAGCTCAGTTATAAAGTGACTTTGCAGCTTTCTTTCCTGTGAAAGAAAGGGAAATGCAACTCTTCCCTTGAACAGGAGGTATATAGTGTTAGCTGTGAGAAGCTTCATGAAAAACTCAAGACTGGTGAAAAACTGAGTTCACAAGCGGAAGTAACAGTAGCTCTTGTGGTTTTATCGGGGAGGGAGAAAAGGGTTTCTTACCCTAAGGAAACAGATCCACAACTCAAATGAGTTCTATTCCTTTTTTGCTTGTTTAAGCATTTAACAATGTGCCCTGGCAACTGGATAATGTGGTCTGACACATTGTTCAGTCTTTGACTTAGAGTTTACTTATATGAGAATATAATTGATGTAGTATTTCAGGAAGTCCTCAGATTTACATAATTATTATTAAAGTTAATAATTTTGCAGATCCTTTAGAATGAGTCAACATCAGGAGGTAACCATTAAATATGATTTTAAAGTTGCTGAACTGTTAGTGTTTTATAATTAAAATGCCCAGTAGGATTTTTTTCAGGTAAAACTTCTTATTAGTGTCTGATGTCTGAACTCTGTAAATGACTGTCTTAATAACACAGCAGATATCTCTGTCATTATCTCCATTCTGAATACATTATTGCAAAATGTTCTCCAGCCAGTGAAACACAAAGAGAAATTAGCTCTACAAATATGCTATCATTAACTTTCTATACTAGCAACAGCAGTTCCCATCTTGTTGTCTAATTAGTAGCATAAAGTATATGCTATTGTCTATCAAAAATGTGGATATTTAAAAACCAAATAACACCAACCTTGAGTAGCAATGTGGAAGTATGAAAATGGTGTACAAAATGCAATAGTCTTCATTATAATCTAGCTTTCACAGTGGCCTGGAGCTAGCTGAGAAGACAATCTCATGTAGCCAGTTTGTGTGTAATCAGAAGTTTCTGCACATGGGTACCTGAGGTGCCACCATTTTAATGCATAATATAGCATTAAGTAGTGTCCAGTGTAATATGAGATAATACTCTCTACTGAGTTTTGTTGCAAGATTAGCCAAATGATCAATGTGCAGGTAAATTATTAGTCTCCATTGAAAGATCTTGAGAAGGGGTGAGGAAGGAGGGAAATTCCTGCTGAACATGGTAAAAATCAATTTCAACTGCAAGTTTTGAGGAAATAAATGAATTTAAAACATTATCTGATAATGCCAACAGTAGTGTGCTAGTAGAAATGAATAATGCTAATTGAAAAGGAATGATTTCTATATACAGCATGTTAAATGACTGTTTCTTCCATACTAGTGTAATTAAAGCCTTAATAAAAAGGTTACCTGAGAACAAAATACCATAATAGGCTTTTTGTTACAATTGTCTAAATTCCTAAATACTAATTTGATAAAAGCATGATATGATATTTAATAAATGGAATTCATAAAGAATTTCATTTTTTCTGGTACAGAGTGAGGACAAGGATCTCAATAAATGTGCTGTTCAGGTACATTGTGTTGCCCCGTAATTCACATTACATAGTTAAAAGCAAACAGATATCACCTGTCAAAATGTGTTGCATAGATGATGATTTTAAAAAAAGTATTTTATTTAGCTACTATCATAAGCTCAGGTGCTAAAAGAAATAGAAGCTTGATCATATGAAGCTGGCCCTGAAGGTCAGCCTTACTGTTGGGTGTCCTTTGGGAACAGTTCTAAAATCTTCCATTTTTCAGATCCGTGAAGAGTATAGTATTTCCCCCAAATGTAAAGCTATTTATGTGTTGTTCTAAGAGATTTTCAGGAGAAAGAGCACACAATAAATAGAGAGAAGAAAGTACCTGGAAATTAGGTACCCTGAAAAAATTCATTTTCAGCTTACAAATGGCTCCAGATAACATCTTGAATGGGCTTCATACAAGGCGACTCCTCTCTTTGGTAGTGGTGGTTAGTTGCCATTTTCCCAAAAAGTCAATGAGATCTTGCTCTTCTTTTAGGAAGACTAAATGGGCCAAATGTCTTAAAGGCATGCAAATCCCCCGATGAGGGTAGAGTTACTTTCTGCACCTCCCACGTGCGTAGCTGGTGTTGTGATCATTTATGCCACAGGTGTTCAGTGCCTGGACATGGTGCATAAATAGGTTTTAACCTTTCTCCAAAATCCTTCCAAATACACTTGATTTGTAGCAATGGCAGCTGAGGATTAGGAGGAAAACAGCCTTTCACATGCTCTCACTATATTCCCACCTTTGCCTTGCTCAGAGTCCAAATTCCAGCCTCTGGGCTGTTTTGGCCCCATGCCTCTCTTTCTCAGCCATACCTAATACAGACATAAACCCTTATTCTTATTAAACGTAACAGGCTTAAGGGCACATGCTTACTTTTAGCAATTTATGGGTTCTCAGTTTAAAACCAGCATCAGTGATAATTAGTCTTTGTGGCATGAATAAAAATACTTGCAATGCATTGTAGTACTTATTACACCCTATGGTTAGGGTGCCATGCACACTCTTGAGAAGCCTCTGTGGGACTCTCATGCTATATTTAAAGTGTCCAGTAACTTAGGAAGCTATTTTGAATTGGAACCAATGCTACGTTTACCTCAAGCTTCTGGAATGGGACATCTTATCCAAAACTCCAAAAATACTACATGTAACCCCAGATTCTGGTACATAGTGCCAAATCAGAATGCCCTTGTATTAGGGTGAATTTGGGCTGCCTTTCCTTGATCCTGGGGGTCACTGGGACCATGCTGTTCTATTTGAGAATGTCAGCATTCTCTCCTTACCTAATCATAGCTGGTTCAAAAATGACTAAGGGCAGTTGCTACTATGGCAGGTGTTAAAAAAAGGAATAGTCGAAGCAAAAGGGTCTTTTTAATCAGCATTGGCTAAAGTTAAGTATTGTAAGAAATAAATGGATAGTATTTCTGCTAATTTTTTTTTTTGCAAGAGTTGTAAAACACAAGTGCCCTCCTAACCTACTCTCAAAATTCCTTTACTGTCTAAAAGATTCTTATCTCACTGTTTTGCTTAAATTATCTAACAAATTATTCAAGATGAAATCCTTCTGTCAACTGTATGGGGTGGGGTGGATGAGGATCTCTGTATTACGTGTGTGCTTTGCTTTCTTTATGACAAGAAGTGGTCAGCAGTCTGTAAGCATCATCAGTTGTGTGGACAGCAACAAACCACATCTACCTGAACCATAGTCTCTTCTCTGTTTAATTGACTGCTTGGTACTGCTGCTTTTCAGGGCAACACTTCTAAAATTGAGGCATGTGCTGGCTTGCCATATAGTTCTCAGTAGTTCTGGATGAATGCACAGAGTTGTGGGTATCAGACTGTTGGCACCTGATGGAAAGGGTGAACAGATTATTGAGGTGCCAAAATTGTTTGGCTGTTTGACCCCTGAGGAATAGCAAAGTTTTCCTCTCTTTTGAGGGAGGCTTTATGCCACCCTTGAGAACTGTGTGCCTCAGCTGTAGCAGCCGGCTGCAAGGACAAGTACCAATGGCTCTTGGCATTCATCCTCACTCCAGGTGAGATTGTTCTCTGCTGTCTCCTCCTTCCATATGCCTGGAATGCTTATGTGGCCTCCTTCCCCTTCCTCCTTTCCTTTCTTTATTCCCACATTCTGCCTCACCAGAATGTGCTATCCTCTCTTTGCTCCCAGCTTTTGATGCTGTTCAGATTAAGTGCGGTTAGAGTGGAGGAGCAAAGAGATGAAGACTGTATTTGGAAAATGAAAGTTTTAGACCCTCCAAAAGGTGTTATAATGTCCTACAGAGCCATGAAGGGAAAGAGAAAGAATGTGCAGGAAGGAGGTGGATAAGTACAGTACCTCATGGAAGTTCATGACTGCTCTGTGTGAAGCTGGGGGCTTTCCTGTTTCTCTGATTACATGTGTTGCTGTATTAAATAAGTCTTCTCTAGCCTCTGTTGAGGGACCCAAGCTGCAATTAATACCAATATAACTTCTGTGTTGACAATAGAGTATATCCCATTGAGAATTCCTTGAAGAGACTTTCCTCCTTTTACAACCACACATCCTATGGTCCACGAAAGGATGGATTTATCCTGCTCAGCAGCAATTCCCTTCTCCTACATATCTGTGCTTAAGTTTCTGCAGTGCAGTGGTTCCTCACTCTGCAAAATGTCATCTTAGATTGTAATCTCCAACTTTTTCTCTGAAGAAAATACGTTGAGCATAGATAGTAAAACACATTATTCTTCTTTAAAAAAATATATATAAAAAATACAAGCAGATAGTGATTGAGAGCATTTCCATGAATTCCCCATGCCAAAACATGGGGATTAAGTGGTGATGAAGGGAAACAAAATGGAATTTACTTCTTGAAGGTCTAGATAATTTGTGAATTAATTCAGTTTTAATTTCATATCAGTTTTGTCTAGACCAAATTCTTTCCTAGGAAGAATGAGAAGTCTAAAGATTGATCATTTACATGAACAGGGTTACTCTCTGGAAGAATATGAAGTGGTTTTGGTTTTTTTTTCAGTGTATGTGACTTGTCATGGAGGTTATCCCAGCTTGTGGGAACATTCCTGGCCAAAAAATAGCGATCATCCCTTCCACAATATTGAACACATATTTGCAGTGTGATTGACAAGATGAGGAGGTGGTATATAATTGCTTTGCATGTCAAAGGACTGGCAGTGTATGAAACCAAAACTAGAACTTAGCTGCTTTATTTATCCCTTGAACAGATGCAGTACCAGCAGCTGCAGTAAGATCTTTTTTACATTCCACCCACGATTCCCTGGAGTTCATGTGTCCTAAAGACAACCTGGAAAGGAGGCAGGACACTCTCTTGTACAGTATTATATTTTATAAGTACAGTGTGAGATTCTGATCCTTCTCTTAGGGAAAGAATTCCAAGCTGGATCTGAGTTTCATGCCATTTGATGATATGGGTAGATGTCTTTATCTCTTGCCACTCTTGAGTATTTAGCTCAAATACTTAATTTGGTCTCTACATTTTGTTTTATTAAAACTCTGTATAGACTAGAAAGCAGAATGAAGAAGTAGTTTTATTATAATTTAACACTTATTTGTCTTATTAACTGGAGCTTTAATTAGTTTTATCTGAGGGAAGCATCCCTAAAAGGACTGGTAAACAATATTACTTCTTTTGTCTCCATTAAGTCTTGATCCTTCTCCAATGGTTTTGCAGAGATTGGATTGGGTTCCAATATTAAATGCATCTTCATGCTTAGGAGGCCAGGGAAGAGCTCTCACCATACAGTTGATTGTTAAGCCTCTATGGTCAATGTGTAAATAAAGGGTTTAGGTAGGAATAAACTTTCCTTGTTGGAGTTTAATTTTAGAACAGTGAATGTTCTGGCCTGGATGCCACAAGTCTTTAGTTTCAGTCTTCCCATAAAGCATCTCGGCTGCTGTCTGAGTAGAGACTATTTGTGCCATACATCCACACCAGTGTGCTACTACTCTTGGATACACTAACGCTGTAAAGAGAGATGTTTAGAAAATACTCTCTAAAATATTATCTTTTCCCACTGCAGACAACCCAATTTTGCAATAGCAAAATAGGGTTCAGGAACTATTGAGAAAAGCCCCCAAACTGCCAACGTTTTTTGGAAAATAAACGGTACATGCCATCTTTTGAAGCTGTTCGTATCTTCTCACCATTTCAGCAATGACAATAATGGGATACTCAGTAAAAATTCATTTTCTCAGCATGTCACGAGAGAAGCTTTTTGCTGGCTAAATTCTAACACCTTAAAAGAGATTATGATGACCCTCTTTTAAGAGTGAAGTTGAAACATCTAATTGTTTCTTAGTATTTATTTGAATATTTTCATGTATTTATTGAGTAAAGTCATAATAATTAAAATCTCCAAATCCCTAGGTTTATCTGTTAACAACAACAACAACAAAAATCAAATAAAAGCATGTTTTTATAGAAAGATATCAAATCCTGAGAACAGATGAAAAAGGCAGCGATTTGCAATGCCCTTAGTACATTTTTAATTGAGCTCATTTTTGGTTGGAACACAGGAGGTTTTCTCCCTATTTTCCCTAGTGGGATGCAAATGGCCTAAAGAAAAACCTCTCCTTTTTTTTTTTAATACCTGTGACTGACAGATATTCCTGATTACACATATATATAAAACAATATATATATATATCTTTTCTCTATCATTTGTCACACCATTACTTACTTTTTGCCCAGTTTATCTTGCTTTGATACCAGAATAAGTAAAATCCTGGCTGTTCCGATGGTATCGTTTTACTTCTTGTGCAGCTTCATTCCAAGGACAAATAGCCATTGGTTGGCTCTGCCTCTTGACACTTTCCTCCTTTCCTCTGGTGACTTGTATCACTTTGTAGTGTGAGTAGGTTGCGCCATGACAGTCCTCAATTCAATTAGATAATGTAATGGAGAGAGTTTAACGTGGCCTCATGTTCAAGGAGAGCTGCCTAGAAGTTGCACTTAAAAATTGATAATACGAATTTTAACATCCTCTTAACTTTGAAATACATGTTTCACTTTCTGTGATCCTGGATATTGTCTTGAATTGTTGTTTTCCTTTCCGTTCTTAACCTCTGACACCTCCATAATCTGTTTTCTATGGTCTATTTTCATTGCAAAGACCAGTGAGAGAGACTAGGACAGGACTTTATTTTTTGATTAAAATATAAATATATATGGACAATATAAAAATTGTCCATTTTGTGAGATGAGAAGACCATGTTACATGATACCCTTTCTGTTAGCTTCACTCCTACCCACTGTTCTCCATAGTCTCAGCATATATATAATGATTTATATCCTCTAAGTGGAAACCAAAGGAACTACAAGACTGAACAAACTGTGCAAATACTAGGAATGTAAGCATATATCCCAAGATAGTGAGGTTGTTAGCAACCATTGTATGTACTAATGGATATCTAAGCTGCATGTGGAAATGCCTGGTAATTTTTGGTATCACCATCTCTCACTATCAAAGCATTGGGCAATATTCTGCTAGGACTGGGATGGTATTTTGAGATTTAAGTTTGGATTAAATAATGTCAAGAGAAATGCCAGTGTGACAGAAGAGAGAGCACTGTAAGCCTACATACTGGCATGGGACCATAAGGAAGAAGTTTGAAATCTTGCCTGGCAATTGTCCTTCTATAACAATCCTTTTATTCTAGTGAACACAAGATTAATCAATTGTAATTTAAACAAGGAAGTTGGAGAATAAATAGTCCTGCTTCCACTTCAGTGCTTGCTCACAGTGTTTACACTGATGTTTAGAACAGATCTGATTCATTTTGTGTTGCTCTGTATGTTATTTTAAATACATTGTGGTGCTGGTAGTTGCAGGCATGTTCCCCCAGAGGGCTAAAAAAAACCTCACAGCCAACTAAAAAACCCCCAAAAAGTAAGTTGTCAATAGAGTGAGAAATTATTGGACCTTTAAAGAACCAAAGCTATTCAACTCATAAAAGTTTTGGTAGAATATAATTAAAGAATTCTTCTGGATTTGTATACTTGAGACTGAACAGTAAGTTGCTGTGACATGCCCAATTCCCAATGTCAAATCTCCTCTTCCCCCTCTCTCCTAGTTTTATCAAAGTATGAAAGTCTTGACTGAGTGAGATGCTATTGTTGGCAAGCCTTTGATGGACACTCCTGGAATTTCATTGCAGGAGCCATGAGTTCTGTTTTATCTGAAATCTCACTGGCTCTTGATGACAGACAAACTCTGTTTTTAGTGTTGCACTGAAGGTCAGGCAAATGACTGGTTTCCAAATAGAGTAACTGAAGATACTGGAACAGATTTATTCCTGGTATAATTCCACTAGTTCTATGAAGTTACAGGGGAATATACTTGTCAAGAGAGCCTTATGAGTTGAAGGATAATACTGCTGTTCTCAATCACTTGTATATAAAAAGAGCTCGGAAAACATCCTATTTAACATAATGTTAAAATTATTTTGTAAAGAAATTCTACACTCACTAAGAGAAGGGTAATATTTTTAGCTGGAATAAACTAATATAACTCCATTAAGGAGGCTGACCACTGTAGAATGTAATTTTTTTCTAATATCTGGGAATCTGGCTCTGGCTTTTTTAATTATGGGTGACGTTGAGGTTTTCTGGCTGTGTAAATATTTTAGGACTAATCTAGGAAATGTATATGCTGCCTAGGCTGCTTTCCTAGTGGCATTTGGGATTATTCCATTATTTTTCACAGATCTTTAATTCTAGCTACAATTTTGGCACACCTCAAGTCCATAAACTATCAAACAGACTGGTTAGATATTTCACCTAATTTTTGCAAGTTATCTGTGACCTTAATTCATACAGAAAGCAAAAACGGATTTTGCAGATGGATCAAGAAAATGAAAGCCAAATACTATACCATTTTTGGGGTATTAGTAAAGGAATAATCAATGTCTTTGTAGAATGACATTGCAAAGGCCAAATCTGCTAGGTACTGTGAACAAATTTTTGTAGGAAAAACTTTGCAGAGATCACAACCACACTGACATTTTCACATTGATTGTGGAAAGCAGAGGAGCAAATGTCAGCTTGTGGATGCAAGAAGTGTGTGTATGCTGGCAGAGAGGTTTAGCTGTGGCTAATGAGGAGGGGCTTTCCATCTCCTGCTTTGTGGGAGTGAATTGGTCAGTCTAAGCTGGGGACATAAAGCCACAGATGCAGAGAGATCCTTTGATTGGTAAAAGCTGTCCCTTCTATGCCACTTCATGCCTGAAGGGCTAAAGGTACGTTAATTACCAACATCCTGTGATATTGGGAATTGGTGCAAAAATTCAAGTTTCAAGTTTTTATAAAGACGGCATTGACAAGAATGGGAAAGAAATGTAAACTATGTTTTCTATTTTGTAAAACAGATGCAAGTGTAATTTTTACAGTTCTTTGGCAGAAATGTCTCTTAAAGCCCAAAGAGCATGTTTTAGTACTTTGGTCTGACTTTCCCCAAGAGGTTACACTTCAGTGAGCTTTTCCTTGGAGGTGTCAAAATGTTTCTTTAATGACAGATACCCTGACCATCATGAAGAACTGTTGCTGTGATGAGGCAGGATTTCTTCAAATTGAGTTAGCTTTGACTCTAATGCTATACCCTGAAGGCTCCACTTTTCCAAACCATTCGCAACACATGCGTTTATAAATCCATCAAACAGCCCTGCACTCTTTCGATACCCTATGTTTTAATGTCAAAGCAAGTCTATGTTCTACTTGTGGCACCTGCTGTGGCACATACTTCAGCTACTTCAGGGGAGTACTAAGCATACCACCATACTTAAAGTCCTGTCAACACAGCTGTGATAAAGACCCTTTGGAAAATTAGTAACTCCACCCTAAAATAATCATTTATCGTAACTCATAAGGGAGAATTAATTGGCATTTAGTACATGTAATAATACAGATGAGTGCCCTTCATGAACAGGGCCATGTATAAAAGAAAAGCATAGGCCACCTAGAGGAGTACTTTTTAACAAGGCAAAACAATTTCTGTGACGAATAAAGTCCACTTCTAAAAAATACTTAAGACAGTCAATATATTGGTAAGTGCTGTTGTACTAAATACTCATAAGTCAAGCTGCAGCAACATCAATCTGTATTACTAAATATTGAAAATACTATCATAGTTTAAGTTACAAGCTTATATTAAAAATAAACTTTTTCCATTATCAATGCCAACCTTGTTTAGAAGATGGATTAACAAAATGGTATATCGTAATGTTGCTGTCCACTGTGGAAATACGTGCACTATGCACTGATAAATACTGTGTCTATTCAGAAACATACAAATCCATCAGGCTCTTTGGCATATTAGCATATTATGACTGGATTTGACGGTGTGCACTGTCGACACATGGATGATGTTTCCCAGTTGATCTGTTTATTACAGAAAGTTAGAAAGGGAATGAAAGGTTTTTAAGGGGGAAAAAAAGTTATTTTCTTAGTATTGATTCACGTTTACCTCAGAAGATTCTGTATCAGCCTTTCTTCCCAGTGAGATAAGTGTACAACTCTGAAATCCAGTCTCTCCTACATCCATTATATGGGTTTTTTTTTAGTGGCTCTCTATGCTCCATAGGTTTGTCATGACAAGGAGTTGCTTAATTGAACTACAGACAAATGTAGATAGATCCTTTTGATCCTGTGGATCGTTCTTCTGACTTTCTGCCACTAACATGGGCTAGTTGTCTGCATTCTGTCAACACAGGCAACTTCAAACTTTAATTTCTGTGATTTAAGCTTATATGTCATTCAAAAGTTGCAAAGATGGTGTGCTTTGAGTGACTGCACTGGAGCAGAAGACGACTCTGGTACGAAGAGGAAGGTGTGTTACACATTGACTTTACAGAATGGCAAGTTATACGTGACTGTCTTTTGTGAAGTGTTTGCTCTGGCCCTAGCCATAGTCATTAGAGAGGGTTCCCAGATGGAAGGGTGAGAAGGACTTACAAGTTCTTCTTTTGAGACAAAAAGCAGGAAGGTTGCTTTTTTGGAACAGGAGCACCAGGCTGCCTGCCATCCTTAATTTTACTTCCATAGTCATAAAACCAACATGAACATAAAACTATAGAGGGAGTAGAAGAGCTTTTAGAACTTTATTGTAAATTAAAGTTATATTTTCCAAATGTGATTTGAGACAAAATCATTGCTATCTTGCCTGAGGTGGAAATGAACGCTGTGATTTACCATTGCCAGGCAGTTATGAAGGCATTCGTAGTGCAAAGCAATTAACAGAGAAACTGAAATCTTGCATTTGCGCTGAAGAGAATAAATTTGTGCAAAGTAATGGGGAGTTGGGACCATAATGCTTTTGCTCTGCTGAAGCTTTATTTCTAATGCATTGACAGGCCAGAAAAAGTTCTCTGGTTCTGCAAAGCAAATGGGCTGGGGTCACAGGAAGAATGTGCACAATGGAATTAATTTCCTGCATGAGACTCCTTGACTCACTAACTTTCACAGCAGCTTGATTCACACCTGACTTGGGGAAGGTACTTGTAATGATGGTGTTTCAAAAGCTGCTAATCTTAGAGCAGTTCTCTTCTTTGTCCTTCCTTCTTTGGAAGGATTTAACCACTTTTGATATTCACACTTTCAGTTCTCCATTCTGCTTTTTTTGGGGGTTTTTTTTTTGGGTTTTTTTCCTGAAAGTTGATTATCAATGTACCCACAGATATAAGCACAAGACTTTGTAATTACACACTGATATACCATAAACAGCACACGACTTCTTATCAATTTTTACATAAGATGGGCATGACTTTGTGTCATATCTGAGTTGCAGCCAGCAAAAGCTTAGCTTGACAGCCTGGTGCTTTTTTTTCCTCTGGATGATTGCACTGCACATTCTTAAAGGGTCATGCATGATAAAAAAGGCTAAGGGGCCTTTAAAGAGACTTGACCAACACCTCATTGTCTGTGGAGCTTTTACTGCTGCACTATCACTACAAATCTGTTCACAGAGGCTGCAACAGATGCTAGAACCTAGACTGCAGGACAAAGTAGCATAGAGCTTGAAATCCATGCTTTCATATCAATTCTGTTTGTCTGTGATATTCACACAGAGCAGCACATGAGATGATTTTTAGATGTTTTGAAGGGTAGAATGTCTTGTTCTTCTCTGACATAGCCAGAAACTTGTAAAATAAGTTTTCTATTTTTCTTATGTCTCAGCTTCTCTTTTTTTTTCCTATTTGTATTTTTATTAGGAACTCATTTAAATGCCTGGATGATTCATTTATACCAGTCTCCTGTGTCATTTCCCCAAAATCTTGTTTGATGTTTTGTTTGTCACTGTGAAACATGCTGATTCTTTATCTTTCATACGTGTATTACCCTGAGGTACAGAGCCAGGGAAAATCTGGGCCCCATTATGCTTGGCACTCGAAATTTATGGAAGAGCCTCTGGTTCCTCACTGTTTAAAACCAGAGAATTTCCTCCAATTGCTGGTGTGTCCCATATCAAAGAAGACCACTAGATGAATCTAGGCTTGCTTTTATGTTTTCACTGAGTGGTTGATGTATATAGCTTTGATATCAGCTACTGTTTATGCTTCATATTTTCCTCTGCAGCCTTGTGAGTCTCTCCAATTTGATAAAATTTTGCAGGTAAAATGCTATTTCTAGTAGTGAATGTTCAGTCATGAACACCATGACATTCTTCATGAAATTAGTTCAGTCTTAATTCAATGTAAGAGAGAATAGGAGTCTTTTTCTAGTTCTTACTTTGGATAGCTGTTGAAGAATAATGTCATGCAATAGTTGCTTTCTAGATATAGAATAGGAGGTTAATGTAACTGTGTGAAATAGGAATTCTTTTTACTTCTTGAATGTATATTGGACTGGATATGACCCAGAAGATTGACTGGTATGATCAGGAATTAAGGAGTTCTTTTCTGAGGATTTTATATAGGAGATAAAGTGTAAGCAGAAGGTAGAAGGTGAATTCCTTTCAGTCCCGAAAATTACACAAAAATGCAGGGGGAAGGCCATTCAGAAGAAAATGCGTGTCACCAGCTGAGAGAACCAGACGGACATAATATGTGGTACTCTTTAAAATAGGTCTACTAAAAGTTTGGGAGCATCTTTGGATTTTATTAGGCAGTTTCATATAAAATGCATATGTTGCTCCTGTATCATTTACGTATGCGATCTTACGGTTTCTTCAAGGGCTGTACAATTCTATAAATAGAAGACCCATCCTAGGATAAAGAGAGCTTACTCATACGGCTCCATTTGGCACTTTTGTCTGCCCCAGGAATCTCCCCAGCTGTCCAATAACCGTCCAAGCATTCCTAATTTTCGTTTATTTCCGCTTCCTGGTATCTGAAGTAAAAGCCTCCTTTTTGTTAAATAGGTGCATATTCACTTGGAGAAATGTTTTCTGCTGCCATTGCAGTTGTTACAGCGTTGATGTTGCTCACATCAAAGTTCCAGCACTGACTTTTTCTCTGCAAAGATGATTAATGAAACTAAGCAAGACTACTGAACAAGATGTTGTGAGAGGAGGAATGATATAACAAAAAAGGAAACAGATGAAAAATTAAACTAGAGAGGGTGGCCGAGATCGAACTCTGACAACATATTAAAACTCAAAAACGCCTACAAACTTTGTTTCCACGTGGGTGTACAGCTCTGAAAAAATATCACTGTAACTGCCTGGAACAGAGAACTTTCATAATTCCACCAGTAGTAATTTTGGCTGAATATGAGATTTTCTTGCTGGTATTAGGGAATACATCAATCTTCTTTACAGACATTTTTTCTTTTTGCAGTCTAAAATGTCACTTTGATTTAGTCATTCAGATGTTTGCTTGATGGCAAAATACAGTGGTGAAGCTCATCATCCTGTAGTTTAACTAAGTGCTCATCTGAGAGCAAAGTGAAGGGTTAACTTTTTTCTATGTTCCTTTCATTCCTCATATGTATCAGGCAAGTTATGGTTTCATTAGCAGCAGGAATCCCTGTTAAAGTAACTGTCATATTTTCTCATCTGTACAATTCAGTGTTCAGCAGTTCATTTGGTGCCAGATAAAGGGAAAAAGACAAACTGCACACAGAAAGGCAGACCACCTTAGACCTTCTGAAATTCTTTCTTGGTCAAATGACAACTTTCCTGCTGCCTCTTCCAAACCAATTATTTTGACATGCCCCATTGCAGAAGTCAGTGTCTAATGCAGCCAAGGAAAACACTGTTAAGGCAAATTCTGAACTTGATCGCATTTCTTCCATGGATTTAAATAGATGTACTGTGAACATTTATTCCTGAATAAAATACACAACCAGATTATCATAATTAGCGTATTTACTCTGGAACAGGAGAGGAGAATTCCTAATTTGGACAAGCAGAGTTTAGAAACTCATTGTGACTAGGTATGTAGCTCATTACATCCTCTGCTTGCAGTGCAGAGAAAAATGCCTGCACTTATTATTAAAGAAATTAAAGATAAAAGTACAACTTTGAAATGGAAGTGGGGCACCCCGCAGAATAATTCTGTTACTTCTGTGTAAGTTCCACAGCCTGATGATCCTTAAGGAGCTGTGCTCTGAATTGAGGATGAATGAGTATCTTGAACTAAGAATCAGAACCATATTCTTCTCTATAAAGCCTAGTTAGGCATCCCAAGCAGGCTAATGATGATTTTAACACAATTGATGCACCTAACTTCTGCTACCTAAGAATATTTATTAGATACGAATGGTTAACCCATTTTGGAATACCCACACTTAGTTCCTAAAGCATTGATTGTGCTACCAAACTGGTAGAAATATTTGATATTTCCAAGTATAGGTAATCACCTGAAAGAAATAGGAATGTACAGAGGAGTGAGATTTGGGGGAGCAGCTGTAGTCAGCATCTTCAAGGCCCTTCTTGAAACACTCCACTTAAACATGCATTCTCTGGAAGAAAAATATTGCCCTGTCTTGTTGTTGCTTACACCAGTAAGTGGTGAACACCAAATCTAGATGAGATAAAACAGGAAAGAAGCAGAATACCCAAAAAAGAATTGGCAGAAATGTTGGTCCCCAAGTTAACAGGTAAAAGTATCACTGACCAGCATTATCAGTACCACAGGCAGATCTGCAGGCTGGTTTTTGCAGGGGCCTTTTGGTTTGGCAAAAAGTGTCCATTCACAATTAATGGGTGCCCACTTTGCTCCCTGTAATTAAAACAATGGATGTTTTCTATTGGAGCCTCTGGAATGTAGCACAAAATAAAATTGAAGAATGTATTAAGATGGAGTATATGTCACCATTCCCAGTGGGACTGAAAGCTTTCTAACCCTCACCTGTTAATCAGCAGGGCGAGCAGAAGGGGAAAGGCTGTCCATAGCAGGATGCCAGCTGGAGAGGAAACTGATCGGGCTTCTCTTCCTGTCTTAATACCTTCTTTCAAGTGCCACTTACGATCATAGGCTTTGCATGTTGGAATCCCCCTCCACACACACCTGTGCTGGGTAACTCCTTGAGGAATTCAAAACATGTCAGCACAAACAAGGCTGCAGAAAATACAAATAAAAACCCAGTACCTTATCCAAAGATAATTGAGGCTGCTTGAGCTATGCGTTGTGCTGAATCAGGAACTGTGAGATGACAGGCTCCTGCCTTTCCCCAGAGTGAAAATTCCCCAAGAAAAGCTTTTCTTCTAGTTGTTGAGAATTTTTGAATCGAGTTTCAGTCTGAAACTTGGGTATAAAAATAGAAGACACGGTGCAATGGAGTTGAGTGGCATTGTTTGGGTCTTCCAATTCAAGATCACTTCAGATGAAGAGCCATTCACCATAGGTAAATATTAACTAGCTGAAGTCTTTAATTTCTTAAAGCTCTTCTTTAATAACCTTCTTCTAAATCTTCTTACAGCTTCTGAAATTTATGGAGCATCCTGTTTAAACCTTATTTCAGTACACACTTCTTGATTTTCTTAACTTAGCAGTGCTTCCAGTTGTACTTTTCAGGATGTGTTGGCTCATAAACAATAATGGTGTTTACTGAAGACTTCAGTTAAATTTTCATAACGATTTCTTTGTTTTTTGTTTAATGTTTTGTAAAAGATGTTTACTTCCAATACTCCCTAGAAAAGGGTGCAGGCTGGGAACGGGAGCTGATGAAGCAGTAATCTATGGAGAAAGAAGACCCTCAGTCTAGGTTACCTTTGTGTATGGCACAGCCAGCTGATCTGACTTCTTTTTGACCAGAAATTAAACAAACATTGGTAGTTGAACCAAAAATTAGTGTATCTTTCTCAAGAAATGATACTTCTTCCAGCTTGGTAGTTTGACTTGTTTTTAAAAGTTTGAGTCTTAGATAGCCTTTAACTACAGACAGTACCAGTATGTTACAACAATTCATTTCTATTATTTTATTTTGTCTGTAAACAGGAAGGCTTTCTAAACTCATATAAAAAATTTTTATTGAAGAGTGGAAAACACTCTACTGTGTGCAAAAAACCCACAGAAAATCACATTTTGAAAACTTGTCAGCTTGATAGTGCTCTGTGCACTGAAGCCACTGAAAAATGTGTGGGAAGATACTGCGTTTATGCAAGGCATATAAAGCTAATAGATGTAAATTCACCTAGAGGGATGATTTTACCTTCTAAAACCATCTATGCCACTGGTTTGTTCTTTATCAAATAAAATTGTATGTATGTGTGTGTTGTTATACTACGCAAACATTCAGTGGGAAATCTTTGAAGATTGCTGTAGCCAATACTTTAATGGGTTAAAATGCCCAAAACCAGCATTGGTGTCATCGTACTATCAATAAAGGTCAATCCTTGTCCTCAGCAATAGCCACATTCCTCCTCAGAGATGCTTTTCTTTTTGAAAATTAAGAAAAACAAGATCCTTCCTTTTTAGAAGTTCAAGTTGTGTTACTTTAACGTAACAATCTTCAACATAACAAGATTTCCCTTTTAGATTTGAGATTATATCAATATGTTCAGATTACTTCCTGTTAAATAAATGTGGTTCCTGTGGCTTCCCAAGGGAAGTGGCTTCTCTGTGTTCAAATGAACACAGCTAGGAAAATAAAATTTAAGTCATTACATTTGAACACATAAAAGAAACATCCTCAATCTCTGCAACTTCCTAGCTTCCTGAAAAATCCAGAAGTTTACGTACCTGTTAAATGTGTTAAAATTTTATTTTACTTGCTACATCTTTAAATTTCCAGGGATCCTGCTGGGATGCCTGGCGGGATGTCATGTTATGCACTAAACGTGAAGAAGAAATTGGCATTGCACTTTCTCAGGGGAACTTTGCTTCTATTCTGTTTTATTCACTTTGATCTTAAAAAGAATTCTTCCCTCTCTGAAGTTTGAAGCCTGTGCTTTTGTTTATTCTCTCACAGAGCTTGCATGAATGCTCCAGGTACAAGACAGTTATTCCTGTGGATAAAGAAAGTGTTTAAGGAGGCATTGATGCTATATGCTGGCAGCTTAGTGCTGGGTCCTCCACTTGGAACAGATTCACATTGGGCACCATGGCCTCCTAAAACCTTAGATACGAAAGTAAGGGCTTGATACCAAGTGCAGTTCCTGCAACTTTAGTTCTGATTCAGTACCTCTGTCACTGTGGACGTGTGTTACATTTCATCTTCCTTCATCCAGCTGCCAGCTGGTGTGTGCTACCCTCTTGTTCTACCCTCTGTAGGTGAAGCATGGAGCTCAGTACTAAATACTTTTGGTCTAGAGAGAGGAGTGCTGTTTGCTGTGTCAAACTGGCTGCTCATATTTTAGTGAGCAGAGGAAGAATGACTCCCCTGGTATTCTGGTGGCCAGAAACAAAGAGAATTCAAACAAATGCATTCAAAGAACAATGAAATGTAAGCTTGCATCCATTTAGTAATTTACAAATGTGCAGGAGCAGAAGAGTCACTTACACATCAATCATATCTGTGCTGGAACCTCAGGACTTGCTCAAAGTCAAAGCTACTTTAAGTTGCTTAATATCAGAAGTGGCTGCAGGCACTAACTGCCAAACTAAACCTCTCAGTATTGTCTCAAATGCCCTCTTAGTCAGGCCTTATTTTTGCTGGACCAATCAAAAGCCTTTCAAAGTTATAAAGCATCACAATCTTAGTTACATACAGTGAGATACATTAAGCAAAATGAACTTGAAAAAAAGAAAATCTTACCATAGTGGCCAATAGCGAAAGACATAAACCCCTCAGTTTATTGCTAATGGTTGTAGGGGGAGACAAGACAAATTGTGTTTCTGTGAGCAGGTTAAAAAGCTGCACAGAATGTAGAATTCAAGAAGCTGATAGCTGTGAAAACGTAGGAGGCAATATTGATGACTGAGATCTGTCTGCTTGAAACACAAAGAAACATCCCACCTTACATAACTGCCTTAAAATGAATTCAAATTTGAAAAGGAGAACCAGGGAAGAGGCTGAGGAACCTTTGAAGAAACTTGGCAGTTCTGATGCTGCAGGCACTTGGAAGCTGTGTGTATATTTGCTGCAGGGGGTTGTCCTGTGGAAGCTGACAGATCAGCTCACACGTAGGGGCTGCCAGAATACTAAGGATCAGTACCTCAGTTATAGTCTTGGTTTTGATTTGCATTCAGGTTGTTAAAGTCCTTGATACCAAGTAAGAACTCAGTCACTTGTTTCTTAAAACCTGTTGTAACAAAACAATCAACATTTGTCATTACATGACTCACCTCTTTGCTTCCATTTAATTTCTGTGAGATATGCAGCACACGCTACCTTGGCAGTGTGTGATGCTAACTGAGAACAGATTGAAGAGATCTAACAGCTATATTTGGATAAAGATGGGGAGAAGAGATATTACTATTAGTCGTACCATACACCTCATAAAGAGCTGCATAACCTTGTAGTTATGCCAACACATCCTATTAAATGCCACGTCCTCTCTTTTACTGTCGTCTGTATAGTTGGTGTAACACAGAGTACTCATGCTTCTAATGAGCTAATCTGCAAAGTCCACAATATATCTTTTTTTTTTTTTTTTTTAAGAAAGGGTTGAAAATGTTTCCATCAGACAGCATGGAGGTGGGGCAGGGAATGAAATGATCTTCCAAACAGGAGCAGGTGTAGTCACACTGCCTCTCAGAACATCCCCCAAAGCCTTGCCTAGGGCAATTCCCTAAGCATTGCCTATGTGCTTCCTTTCATTTCACTGCTGAAAGTCTTTTACATTTGGCTTATTTTCATCACCTGAGTCTAGTTAGCTTGGCAGGAAGGGCTATCTGTCTGTCTTCTTTCTTGGAGAGACTATATGTTGTGTATGAAAAGCAGCCTTGTGAATGATGTTAAGTGTAAGGGAAATTTTTGATGTTAATCAAGGTGGCATCATTCCAGCCTGGTTTAGCACTTCTGAGACTGAGGTAAGCTGGAGAGCTTGAGTGCCCCTAGCCCTTCTGCTGTTGGAGTACAGATTTCGGCACAGGGTGTCCTGAGTTGTAAGTGCTTAACTGTTCATCCCACAAAATCTCTGTGCTGCTGTGGCATTGTGATTCCTGGTACCCAAGAGAGGTAGATTAGAGCTATTTTGGGTGTTCTCACACATATTGTAATCTCTCTTCCTTGCTACAGATGAAGCGGAGCCTGAGAGGCCACTTCAAAGTGTCTTTGCAGCTTGCCAGCTCAGCTCTGTTTAGTATAACTGGAATCTCTTCAAGGTGTCAGTGGCATATTTTGCACATGCCATGAGTGTTCATTTAAGGCAGGTCTTGGTGTCTTAATAAAAACAATAAGCGAAAAACCAAACCAAAGCAACAAAAGGAACACTGCAGAAAGGATAAAAAAACCCATTAAAACCCAATAGTGAATTGAAAACAATGAGACATATTGTTCAGGCAAATGATAGCTGCAAAATGGAAATTTATTTAGGTTTGGTTAGTGATACATGCAAGGACTTTAGTTTCGGGTTTCCTACAGTCTTGTCTTTGCATTTAATTGGTCTTGCTCAGCTTTCCTGTCTGACATAGAAAGGTATAAAAGCCATAGGATGCTTGCTCTATGGTATAGGTTATCTAGGCTGTTTCTTTTCTGGTTTATGTTTTGTGCCTTCTAGCAATGTGTCAAATGAAATGGTCAATTTCTGCCTGATTATTTATCCCAGTGGGTTTTATTCATATTCTTTGCAGCTTTTTCTTGTCTAAAATTGACTTCTGTTTTCTAAGAAAAAGCATGATTTTCCCTTTGGAGCTGTTACACGTTTATTGTGGGGAGAGGGATGGAAAGTGACTCATTTAGGAAATGATAATATTAATTTCCTCAAGCAACTTTCTTACTATGGGAGAGGAAGAGCTTTCTCTGGTCCAGAGATAACTACTTGGATTCATATGGGCATTCAGCAACTGTTCTGCGGTGGGGTTTCAAAGCATGTCTCTCCTTTCACTAGGTCATGCTCCTGTGTGTAAAGCAAGAAAGTTTTGTAGGCACTTAGAGCCTCAGAGCTTAGAAAGGACTCTGAAAGTCTGTTGGCAGCTTCTGTGCAAAAAACCACTTGCATAAATACAATGGAGGGAGATTTTAAATGCTGTTTTCTCTATAGAGGAAACATACTGTGTTTTCCAGTGTTCCTTAGTCTCTGTCCAATCCTTTTCTTGTAAGAACACATTATAATCTCTGATTTTCTGATTATGGAAAAGAACATTTTCTTTTAATTATTTCTTCTATTCAGAGATCTTGAAGAGGAGAGGGTGTTCATTCCCTGTGCTTTTGCACATTTCTAGTGCTAGTGAATGTCTGATTCTCTGAAATGTTGTTCTTAAATGAGAAGCAGAAAATACAAGTTGTTTATTTTGGGGTTGAGGTCAGGATAAGGCAGGCATAGCTCAAGTGCTGGAAAAAGAAGAAGCCCTGGCTAATGCTGCAGGCCACTATATTACCAGCTTCTCATTTGTGTAGACCTTCCTATGTATTTTTGTCTGCCTTGTAAATTAGGGGTTCCTTGGGGGTAGGAAAACTGTGTCCACCCATCTGTTTATACAAGCATTCCCGTTAGTATTTGAACACTCATCCACTCAAATGCTGCTTGATCCCTATCTCTCCCCTTTGGAGTGGAGTTGAGGGGGCTTGGCTGGGAACACGTGCAGTTCTCAAGGTGGTGCAGCAGCTGCTCTTTGTACACTGCCTCCCAGAGCTCCTGCTAAGTAGTATTTACTGTGAACCCAGTGCAGATGAGTTTTTTTAGGGCACAGCTGTCACTGTGGTACTATATATTCACCCAGTGTACAGATCCGCTCACAACAGAGCGTAGTAAGAATTCTCTGTGGTGTGTTGAAAGTAACATGTGATACTTCCAGCCTGCCAACTTGCTTTAAGCTGGGGATGTTGGAAGTCAGATGTCTGTCTTGTAGGAAATTTGTGAGGGCTGAAAATTCACATCTGTGAAGCAGCACATATTCCTTTGCTCTTCTGAGAGAGGTGAGATGTTTGGCTTTTCAAAATGAAATCTGTGCTTGAGCTTGAGGCACTAAAGAAATACTATCAAAATTAGATCTGTTGGTGGTACCCTGGATTGGATTTTGTAAATCAGAAATGACAGCGATAGCTGTACCCTGAAACTCTGATGAACGTCTCTCTGTAGCATTAAATAAAGGCGTTTGCAGCACCTAGCAACTGAAAGCTGTGCTGTAGTCCAGAGCAAGTGAGTTAAGGCTATTACAAAGGTTTTCTGAAATCGTTCTGCCTAGATCTTGCTCAGAGATTTGTTTTAGGAAAAAAAAGATTGGTGGTCAATTTGAAAAATGCATGTTTATCCTTGACAGTACTATATTTCTCTACATTTGTTACTTCAGTTAATAGAAGAGAGGATAAGAGCAAACTAGAGTTTGCTTTGTAGACAGATCTGGATTTCCAGTCTAATTCTAAGGTTTAATTAACATTTGTCCTTCAAAAATATTCTCAAAAAATATTTTTAATAGAAAATATTTACCAAAGATTTTACAGACACAGTGAGCTCTTATCTGTCATTATATTTAGTAAATGTTTGAGTAGATCAGAGATGAATTTTCAAAGGAAAATACCAACAGATAAAATATAAACACTTTGCATTCCATTCCTTTCAGCTGGATCTTTAAAAATGGGAACAAGATAGTCTTGAATGTGCCTTGACACTTCAGATCTGTCTGCCCTGTATCTCCATCTGTACACTGGTATTTTGTTCACAACAATTACTGACTGTTCTCAGTGTCTGCTGTAAATGTATACTGTGGCTTCACTTGGAACTCTCACAGAGATCTCTCTCAGGTTCTAACTAAAATACATGTAGTTTTGTACTTTGATTTTCAGGTTTCATACAGATTGATGCATCCAGTCTTTAATACTGCCTTCTTTATAAAATGCTACAGGACCAAATAATTTAGCATGCTTTTAACCAGTGGAAAGACTGTGAGAAGTAGTTATTCTTTCCTGATACTTACTACTTGTCTGAATTGCAGATACAATAAATTAGATCCATCTTTTATACTTGTGAGTCTTGCTGTCTATGAAGTAAGGATAAGCTGAATTTTAGAGGTAAAGTGACATCAGTGGAGTGCTGTCCCCTGAAATGGGAATTGAAAAAATAGAATTGTATGAAAGAATCCTGCCCAGAATTTGCTACCCTTATACTTAGTTGAAGAAGTTGAATCCCTTTCATTTTATTTTTAAATAAAGACTGACTGAGCTATGATTGAGACTGTTTCCTTGTCTTTCACAGTATGGTTCTCCTGGAGCTCTTTGCCTCAGAAACGCTGTTGCAATGGCCATAGTTAGAAGGTCATCTAAATCACAAATTCAGAGTTACTGAGGACTTTTTGTTTGAGAGATTCTTGTGATGAATGTTTTTCATTTAGGTAGTGTTTTCTAAAAGGCAGAAAATATCCCACTAGAAGAAGTGAAATTAGGTCACTCCTTACAACCATCCCCTCCCTCTAAATTTACTCTAATTCTGGGAGAGTTATAGTTGATGTGTCTTTATTTTAAGGTACAGCATTTACATGTGGGGCTGCTAAAAGCAGAAGTCAGAGAAAGTGAGAGGGAAGCCAGTGTATTACAGCTGTGTTAAACTAGTCCCAGATCTAGAGTGCTTTATCGTCTCTGTGGAAGCTCTGCTTCTCTGGACTTATTTTGTTTGAGGCATCACTGGGGAGTGGAAGAAGAGATATGTGTTAAGTAAGAATACCCAAATTAGGGCAGACGTTTGACTTTCAGTAATTGGGTTGATGTTCAAAAACCAGTCTTTTCTTGTTTTTTGACAAGAAAAAGCTGTATGTGGAGGAGAGTGTCCCAGAATTTGGAACCAGCATCACACAGTTAATATTCTGTGGCAAGAACCTGTATGTTTCATGGGGAGGTAAAAAGTGATGTCTTAGAAGAGTGATGTGTAAAGATTATTTATTTTTAAAGGGATAATTTGAGAAAGACTGAAGTGTTCTACTTGATGAATTCAAGTCTTACTGACACATTTGTCTGAGTTTTGCTTTGGTTCGCTTTCTGCCCTTTCCTTACCTTTTATTCTATTGCAGATTCTGTTTCTTGACATATTTGAGGGACTGAGCAGGGAAGGATCTTTGAGTAACTATACAAGTACATGTGGGTTTACAAGTAATCCTTGTGTTCTTTATAGGCTTCTGGATTCTGTGTACTTGGCACAATGCAAGTCAATAAAACGCATAGAAGCTAATGTTTGCATAACAGGTTAGGAAAACTGTGCTTGTAACATGAATCTCTTACTCGTATTAATTTTTTTCTGTGAGGTGTATTAGACTGCAGAATAAAACTCTGTCTTTGAAAATACAACAGAATATTTCCCCATCCCCCGATTCCTTAGCACCAGGAAAATACATTGAGGAACAGTACTGCCATTATCAGTCTGCTCTACTGGCATGAGAACATTGTATCTGTGGCTGTCCTTCACTCAGATAACATAGAATTCATTGCTTCTATATCAGTTGAAAAGGTATTAAAACTTGTCTCTTCCAGTCAAATCAGTTCTGGGAATTACAATGCCTAATTCCAAAGTAATCTTTATTTTTAAGTAGTCTGAGTATCCAGGGTGCTGTGTGTTCTAGCACTCTGATACTAGAGCTAATGTTCTGGTAAACTGACACCTCCCATTGTCAGACTACACTGTCAGCTGGGCTTCTGGCCTCTATACTGAGCCCCTTTAACAGCGTATTAAGAAAGGGGTTTTTCCCTTTTTTTGCTAATTTGTCATTGCCAGTAAAGGGCATAAACAAGCAGTCTAGGGAATTGTTTAAGAAGGAGGGGTTTTTTGAGTATGTATTTATTGATAAGTGTTTTGAGGTTGCATTCAGGAAGGCAAGCTAAGGAATTTTACTTAACACTTAGAAGTGTTTGAATTTGTGTTGGGTTTTGGTTTCCCTAGAAATTTAACTTCATGGTTTCAGCCTGGCTGAATTCACAGGGGAGCTTTGGCTCACAATCAAACACATCTTTCTTTTATGTTCACTGTACTGAAGGAAAAGGATTTCTGAATGCAGCCTTTGTTGTAGTATTTTAGATTATCCTTGGGTTTTTAGTGAGGAATGTAAGGAAGTGAGTCTCTAAAGATAAGAGCAAAGATCTATAGCTTATATCCATGCTCTTTATGTACTGGGTGCTGAAAGCAGAGGACAACTCTGCTGTGTTCACTAAAATTTGTCTGGCTGATGGTATGTGAAGGCTTTTCTGGTTTAGTACTCTACCAATGTCATCCATATGGAAGCTGAGAGGGCTGTAAAAATTGAGATCAGGGTGCTGTCCATTCAGAGAAGATGCAGTTCACAAGGTACTCGGATCTAACAAAATGCATTGCCAAAGTGAACAAACAGAACTTCTGAACTGTTGTGTCAGTAGTAAGCTTTGTGGTTGCAGCACTGTGGCTTCTTATTTCTGAGAGTGCTGGTCTTTGGAGTGTGAGGTCCAACAGGTTGATGAGATGGGTATGTAGCAATCTGTGCTGGTAATGGAGCTGCAGTTGTATATGGATAAGGTTAAGCAGAATGATTTCCTCTAAAGCTTGCTATAAAAGAAACAAAGCGTGCCCAAGACCCCTCACATGCATTCATTTTCTGTGCCCTCAATAAAATGAATTAATTTTGGGAAAATGGCTTTTAGGAGGAAAAATACAATAAAATCATGCAGTGGATAGTGGTTCATTAGTTTTCTGCTTCTGAGTAATGTCTTTATATGCTGTTGCTATATAAATAGAGATAATTATCCCCTTGAGATAGTGATAATAGGGGGTAAGGGAACCACTACATTGGGCTTAACCTCTCGAAATGAAGTAACAACAAGTAGATGGTGTCCTGGACCTTTGCAGAAGTGTGAGTTCATTTTGATTTGTTTAATTTCCATAAATTTTGATTTTTCACCCATACAGTAACGGATACAACTGCTGTATCTATTCTGTACTATAATTCTGGGTGAGTTCTTCAACTGTTTTCCATACAGAATGGCTTATCAGGATAAGACTTTTTCTTTTGTCTTTTCCCACACAGATCACCCCTGGCAGCAAGGCAGCACAGTCACAGATGAACCAGGGGGACCTTGTTGTGGCCATTGATGGAGTCAACACTGACAGCATGACCCACCTGGAGGCCCAGAACAAGATCAAATCAGCCAGCCACAACCTGAGCCTCACTCTTCAGAAGTATGTTGGTATAACTTAAACTCTTTGCATTCCTAAGGACAACCTATGAAACTCGTGACTAAAGGTTGCAAGTGTTTTACCTCTGTCTATTAGATTTATTTGAAGTGCTCATGGCACAGATATGAGATAGAAAGCCAAAATCTGCTCTGATTCTTGTAGAAGTCAGTATAGATTCCTGTAGAAATTGAATGGTTGTGTCGAGTGTGTCTGTGTGGGATTTAGCCTATTGAATACAGGTGTAATCTCGTGTCCACTCAAGCTTCTGTTAAATACAGAAGTGATGTTTCTTTTGTTTATTCTCATGTGGGCAACACAGTTTAGTTTGGTTAATCGATGAACGACTGTTCTAGAAACAACAATCCTAATAAGTGTTATGAGTGCACGGGAGGAACCTGTCATTCCCAGGAAGAATAGTTGCAGCAGGCTGAGAATTTGTGCTAATGGTCTGGCACCTGTGAGTTTGCAAGAGCTCAGCATCTGACTGAATAAGAAAGATGTAGCCCAAGTGCAGGAAAGGGAAGCAATAGAACATGGAGAGGGCAGGTTTTAACATAGAGATGTGATAAAAGTTGTCTTGCCATTTAGAAAGCAGTTAATAGGTCTTTTAACTTTTTCCGGTTAATGTTGCTTCCAAGGAAACTTATTCTCAAGTTAGATAACCTTGCACAGAGGATTTCTGTAATAAACGTATTAATATTTAAAGCTCCATAATCATAGAAAGCGAAGTAGCTGCTAGTTTTACTGCATTGTGAAGAAGGTAATTTTTGTACAGGGTAGGCAAAGACAAGTACAGAAAGCAAACTGTAGTGTGGAAGTACAATTTCTGAGAATAAACCAAAAAATCTCTTACATGAATGTGCAGTAGAGATAATCAGTATCAGGAACAGACTAAAAGCTAAAGAATAAGAAGTTTAGATGAGGTTTCCAAGACAGGATGGGGTACTATAAAGGAAAATGTATGGCTGATTTTCCCCCAAGGCTTTAAGTTTGTCTTTGAGTGTTCCAGATAGAGTAGAAAAACACTACCTTGATTCATGTAGTTGAATTCTCATCCTCACACCCACTCCAGCTTCTTTTCTCTTCACTCTGAGTGCTACTGTTATTACAAATGTATATATTTATTTTTTACAAAGATTTTTCTGATTGTTTTAGAACTTTTGTCTGTCTTTCTGCTGGATCTTTGTGGTTTTGCATTGAGAGAAAACATTTCTTACTGTGCTTTGTGTTCTTGCACATTTAGTATTAATTTTCCTGGATATTGAACCTGAAAAGTTGTCCAGTGTCTGCCTCTATGGCCTGGTATTTAAAACTACAAAACAACATCTCTCAACAACATCTCTCCATAGACACAGGAGAAGGATTTCCAAATTTGTGTCTAACAAATCCAGATTATCCTAATATGTATCACAGAGACAAGTCACTTAAAACAGTAATTTTGATCAAGTGTTGCCAGAGATATTTCATTTGAGTAATAATTAGGCTTTTTTATTTGCTGACCTCTAAATTACATCACCAGCAATTCTAGTGGCCCCATCATTAAGAAAAAAGTAAAAAGAAAACTAGTGGAAGTGCCATTATTAATTGTTTTCATCTCTATTTATTTTTTCTTCTGTTGTTTTTTAAGGCTTTCCCTGTCTTTTTATTCCTAAACAATAATATATAATTCAGATACTCAAGTTATATGTGTAATGAACAACCAAAGAAAGCAGTAATGGAGTGTTCCACAGACTGAAATATGCTTGCATAGATAATAGATGTAGATGAACTACAATCCATTTTGAAAAGAAGGAAAATGGCATAAGGTAAAGTGAAATACTAGTAAACATAAATAGATCATAAAATGGCTTTTTTAGCAAATGAAAACTTTCTCAGATCATGTTTTGAGTCTGAACTTACACATTTAATGGACTCTTCTCTTCAGCTGCTTTATGATGTGAGCTATTAGTTCGCCTTGGTGACCCATTCCAGCTTCACTGGGAAAAACCAATGACAAAAACTGAGAAGATTTTTTTTTTAAATAATGTTTTTTTCTTAGATGACATGGGGCTATTCAAAAAATTGTGCTCAGAGGCGTTAAGCTGGCTTTTGCTTTGCACAATTCAGTATTTATACAAGTTAAACTCTAGCAACCCTATTAAAGGTCCAGTGTCTTGAACAAAAGACATCTCCACTATATTCAGGAAGTTCTATTAATCTTGCCTTAAAAAATATTTTTTTCCTGGACACTAATGAGTTAATTTACCTAAGGACAGAACGATTGTCAGTTTAGTCACCTGCCCAAAATTTACAATGCAGTATACTTTTTTCAACAAAAAAATTTTGCAAATATTGGATTGGTGAAAAGAGTAACAGTTAACATGAAAAATAAGGTAGCAGTGACAAGGGATAGTAACCTTCAACCAAATAAGAACAAGACAGAAGAGAGGCAAAATCTCCTGGGACTTGGTTACCAGGAAAATGACTGTGCTAAGAGATCACTTTGACTTTTTTTAGACATGGCTTGCAGCAATGAAACTGGAGCGGAGTGTTCTAGTACTATGGAAAAACAGCCCTAGTTGCCATAAAGAGCGCAGAGATGGAAGTGCTCGCTTAGCCTATTTGTATAGAAGTTTGGAAACATTGGAAAAGGCACATATGTGCATTAGGAGATTGACTGTTGTGATAGGAAAACTTAAGCTCTAAATTGTGATGATTTTGGACATGTATGTTGTAGTGGTTTTGATTCAAAAATATCCATTATTTACTTATTTTCCTTCTGTGAGATAAGAATTAGGAGAAAAGCAAAGCAGGCACAAACCTTAAACAGTTGCAGTACAATGAAAGAGCTTTATTACTAACAGAATTAAAAGTAAAGAGAAAACAACAAAACAAAATTAAAGTAAATTCCCCCCCCCCCCCCCCCCCCCCCCCCCCCCCCCCCCCCCTTTCCAGTACTTCTCTCCTTTTATCCAGCTCACACAAGGGATAACAGAACATGGGATGTTAGTCAGTGTTGCAGTTCTTGAAAAGTCTTTCTCTTATGCTTAAGGAAGAAAAGGTTTTCCTTCAGTTGCACGTGGTTCCCAAACTGCCACCAACAGCACACCCGCCCGGAAACAAACAGTCTGCTGTGTGTAGAACATCTCTCCCATGAAGAATTTCACAGTTCTTTCATACTACAAAACATGGGCCATCACATGGGGTTATTCATCTTTTTAAGAATAAGTTATTTTGGCCTGCACACAGAGGCTTTTCTTCGCCACAAGTCTCTAACAGCCTCTCACTACTTCTATATAGCCTGGCATAGGCATTCTTCACAATCTTCACAGGCACACGAGGATACTCCATCCCCCCATGTTCTTTCATTGGATTAAAGAGACAAACAGTTTGTGGTATTACGGTTTCTTACCACGGCATGCAAGAAGGTTTCTTTTAAGCTGCGCGCCAGAATTGCGGCACCGCCCTCTTCTCTCCCGTCGCCATTTCCAGCTCCGTCCCACGTGACTCACTTCTCTTTCTCTGACTCTGAAACCGCCATGTTGAAGGGTGTTCTTGTTCGGGCTTGACGGTGGGGAAAGCCTCGCTCCCTCTGTGCTGCTGGCTGCACGGTGTCCTCTTCAGTTCAGCACGAAGTGTGCTGGCTGCAGACAGGAGGCTCTGCCGGCTCCCGCTGGCTCCGCCGGCTCCGCATGGAGAGGAGAGGGACCCGCCTGTCCCCAGAAGCTGCGCTGGATGGGTTTAGCTGTGAGCAGTCCATGGCTGGTTTTAGCTGCCTGCGGCTCTGGGACAGTCCCCCCCCAGCGACCCAGGGTCCGTGCCGTGGTGCTGAGAAAGGGGGAAAGGGGCAGTGGCCCCGGCCCGGCCCAGCGGGGCCGGGAGGCTCGGAGCCCCCCCACCTTCCAGCAGGCGAGCTCCCAACAAAAGGGGAAGTCCCGCCTTTCTGTGCGGTTTAAATATGTAAATTGTGAGAAGCGTAATTGGTCTTAAAGACTGTCCATCAACTCAGGGTCAACCCAACACATATGTGAAGCAGTCAGATGGCTCTACAGAGTATGTTTCAAGGTCATGGAATGCCTTACCAGGCAATCTGTGGCTTGGTTTTGCTGTTGCAGCACTGGAAGTAGAACTGATCATGTTTGTTTAATCTGTAAGGCCATGGAAGAAGCAGTGGAATGTGAAATCTCGACGTAAATGCTCCGAGATAGAAAGCTTTTTCTTTTTCTAATGGTTCTTGGCTCTCAAGAGCGATGGCCTTTCCCTTTATTGATCGTGGCCATGAAGGTTTCATGAGCATTGTTTATAACCTGACAGTTAAGACAGTGTTTGCTGCTACTCACTTTTATTACAACACTTCTGTTCCCTCTGGGCTTTTTTCAGGGTGGGAACTGGTTATTGTTTTAATTTGGCCGTCAAGAAAACCTGTACATGATGTCAGCACTTGTGCAGGACGTTCAACTGCAAGACATCAAACACAGAAAAAAGGGAGTGTTAAGTGACCCCATTCCTACTTGCCTGCCTAAACAATGGGATTCTATGATTCTTAGCTTAGTTTTAATTCAAGTACCACCTGCACTGTTCAAGTTGCACTAACATAGCTCTTCTACGAATGTTCAGTGCTGGCCTGATTGGAGTTCTCCATGTTTCAGTCATGGGTTCAGGAGTTTGCAGATGTCAAGTTTTTTCTGACAACTTCCTTCCCTAAACTCCCTCTTAAATTCGTTCTTATCACCTCATCCATGCTATGTTTTCACATAAACCCACAAAATTAGACTGGAAGTCTTGCCAGCTGTGCCAGAGGTTTGATCAGGCAGCCAGAACTTGTTAGTGGCTTGAGCTGAATTGTCTGGCTGCCTATTTCTCTAGAGCCTGCAGTGTGCCTCCTTTTGCTGCTTTTGGGAAGCTAAAGGATGCAGACAGGCAAGTGCCAGGGAGTTGAAGTATTTGGACCATATCTGGAGAAAGGGACATGTGATCCAGTTATGTGGGAATGTATGGGACCCTTCAGACTAGCACTACTTCCTTAAGTTTTAGGGGACTAAGTACATCTAGGAAGTGAATTCTTTTTTGCCGAAGAAAAGAGTGCGGGAGTGAGAGGAGAAGGAAAGAAGTGTCTTTGGCACTGTGCACTATTACTCAGCAGAACTCCCATGAGGCACTCAGGCAAACCAGGCTGATACTCTAAAGCATTTCATACCTCTGTAGATGCAGCTTATTCCTTAGAAACATGTATTGCTCTAGGTGCACTGAGGGGGGATTGGTGCTAGTTCTGCTGGACCATGCTAGGGAAGGCTATGATCATACTCTATAATGGCTTGGGTTGGGGTGGAAAAAGACATTGCTTTGCTTTTAGTCTTTTTTTGACCTCCTGCGGTTCAGTTCTCAGTCATTTTTCAGTATCAGTTTCTAATCAGTTACTTGAGCTACACAGCTGCCCTCAGGCATTTTAATTCTAGGCCAGTCAAAGTTCATCTTTAACTGTCTGTCTGTTCCACAGATATTAGGCCATAAAGGTTGGATCCTGCAGTATTCAGTTCACAGTGAAAAACAAAATGCATGCAAAATATATTTTTATTTCATACAATTGGGTTTCTTTTTTAAATGCACAATAAGTTCAGTGCACAAGAGAGCAGCATTATTTGTCAACATGTTTCACTGGAGCATCCACAACATTCATTTGATCTTAACTCAAGTAATCTGATCAGCCTCCTTGGAAAGGATTCACCAAATGTACTGGCTTCGTTTTGGAAAGAGCTGTAACATGAGTGTGCCTCGTTCTGCTGGCACAAACATTCCTGTGTCACTCCAAGGCTCCGCTTCGGCGTCACTCTGTGCTGCCGGAGAGGAGCAGGGGAGGTGGAGACTTCTGTGCCTGGTGCACATTGACAAAACTTCCCCCTCCCAGGGGATGCCAGTGATGCTACCCTTTGCTTCCAGACAGTCACAATTGACTGTCTTTTGCTGGAAAATCATGAGCTAAATAATTCTTTTCTCTACTGAAAGGGAAAGTGTCAGAGGCAAGGCTATGAGAGACTTACGGTAAATATTTAATAGCTTTCCTTATTCGTGCAGCACCAAAAGATGGCTGATCCTGCAGTATTTATTTCAGGCCTACTATAAATAAAGCATGTGGTGACAGCAAACTGCAAGCAAGGAGAACTCAGTGGCTATTGTAAACTGCTTTCTTTTGTCTGAAGCTGGGAGTAGTAACCAATTCTGTGCATGTTTTAGGTCATCTGATGGGCACATTTGAATCAGAACCAGAATAGGGCTGTATTTATGCTCAGAAGAATTAAAAGATGGTATCTGTCCCAGTTCAGGGTAAATTGGAACTATATATACAGTATTGATGAAAGCATGGTCTGAACGAGTTGGACTATTCAGAATGTTAAGCAGATTAGTAGAAAAAAGAACACTAATGGTGGATATGACATGTCATACCAGTTAGCTCATTTTTCTTAGACATGTGACTCTAGAAGTTCTGAGAGTCATCTGCCACCACCAGCCAAGGTTTTTTTCCTTCCTTCTGGTGATTCTGTATGCTTAAAGCATTAAAAAAGGCATACCCGCTAGTGGGTTAAGGGAGCTACATTGTATTACTGAGAGAGATGGTCCTCCCTCCCTCTGTGAAATAGAGGTGACTCCCATTGTGTGCCCAGTTGTCTCTGTGTGCAGGTATGAGAGGACAGTAGGATTTGTTTTCAGATGTCAGGCTATCATTTGGACAGGACTGTGGGCTACTGTCTTTGAGTAGTAACATTTAATGCTGGTGAAATTCACGAGCAGCTATTTCAATGGAAAAATGAAATAAAGTATCAATGTCAGTCACTGCAATAAATACAAATATATTCCTTACATGAGCAGTTTAATTGAGTGGACTGCTGTTTACACTCACTGCATAAAGTGTCCTTGTTAGTTTTAGGAAAGAGCCTGGAAACTGTGGATATATGCCAAGGCTTTAAAGGGCAGTGAAATTTTCATTGCAACAAGATTCTACTTAGGGATTAGAACTGTTCTCATAGTGCACATCACTTTTTCCCCCTCCCCAAATACCAGCTTAGAGGTGAGGTTAAAATTCATCGATTTATGTGAGAAATATTTTCCGGGTTCCCTAAAGAGAATCTCCATGTGAATTCTGTCACATATTATATTTCACTCACCATGGAAAGGTCAAGGTGGGTACCATGGGCCCATCTCACTGAAGTCAGTGGGCTGACACAGCTTAGTAAATATACATGGCAGTTGTATTCTTTCAGACAAACACTTCCTGGTTGCTTTCTGCAAGGACGAAGTAGATAATGTTAGCCAAAATGTTACAATAGATGGGAAGGTCGCTGTGTGTTCAGGCTGGGACCTTTTCTTATTAATACTGATTAGCTTAAGCATGGTGATGGAAAAATGTGAATTACACACTTAAAGCTAATTGGAATGGATGACAAAGTATTTCTTAGAAGAGGAATGAGGAATTTTTCAATTAGGTAAAACACTAAGGCTTTACTAGATAAATCTTGTAAATGTTCTTTGTGCTTATGAATTTTTCAAAGTCCTTTGGATCCCTTTTACCCTGGTGTTTCTTGCCCACCAACCTCTGTAAAAGCTGTCTGGCCTAATTTGTTTTTTCTCCCACAAACTCTGAATTATTGGCGATGCATTGTTTCTTGCAGTGATACACCAAGGTCTGTTTTGCCTGGTTGTCAGGCACTGTCAGGGGCATCAAGGCAGCTCTTGATGTCTGTGCTGTCCCTGGCTGGTGACTGCTGAAGCACATCAGTGCTGAGCACTGTGCACAGGCTGGCCCTGGGGTGTTACTGCATCAAACAGCACTTAAATACCTCCAAAGGAGACAAATTCTTTTGACAAGTCCTGGCTAACTTTAACCACTTAGTCGTAAGACATAGAATTATGTTTTTAATCAAAGTCTCAGATACAGATCTTAATGGAAAGTTCACTGAAGTGTTTTAGCTTTAGGAAACAGAAGGTGAAGGCCTAAATGAGGAAGACTGTAGTTAGGTCTAATTATCTATGTTCAATAATTTTTCTCTCCCGTATATGTTCATTAGAAGTGCTCTAAAAGCCATAAGACACTGTAAGGTCCACATCCTAATGAAGAGGAGTTACAAGAAAATTAACTGAGTAAATTCACTTCATTAATGGATTCAGGAAACAAATGTGGTCAGGATGCTTGAAGTATACTGAGTTAGGCTTTTGCTTTTAGAAAATGATCAGTGGTAGGGGGAAAACCAGACTTTTTCTGTGTAATGCTAGAAATCTGTTTGGATTTAGACAACACTTGAACTCCTCTGACTGAACAGAAGGCAGTTACAAAGCCTTACGTTATTATTTTGAGAATCATTGGATGTGATTTCCTGATTCTGGAGCTGGCTGTTTAGGGCAGTTCCCTACATCAGTCTCCGTTGCTGCTCTGAAATCTGACCCTGAATGTCTTTCACCCAAAAGGAAGCTGCTAAGAAGCCAAGAGGTGCAGGACTGCAGGAAGACCCTAATGATACTGGAATTGGGGGTAGTCTAAGTCTCAGGTGCACTATTTGCATGGGAGATGAAGAATAAGCAGAGGAAATCATTTTGGCTCACTTCAGATATTTTTCAGCTAAAGAACTTACTTAAATATTTGATACTAAATTCTTCAAAACTGTTATTTATTATGTTTAATGGGGAGAGTTGTATCACATCTTAAGACCAGGGTACGATAGGCTAGAATTGAATCTTTATTTAGTGCCTCTTCTGCTCTTTATTATTACTAATTAATTCTTTGCTTTACCAATTAGATCCTTTCGTAACCCAAGCATCTTTTCTCATGATCTTAAACTAACAAATCTTTTCATTATTTATATGTTTACCTTAAGTAGATTTTTTTTAGCATCTCTCAGTAATTATAAATAATCCATCTAATAATTAAATCATTAATAATAAATAATTATGCTGAACTTCAGGTTCCAAGTGGGATGCTATATCTGAAGTTTTTATGCCATTAAGCCTTGATCCCTCTCTGATAAATTTGATTGCATTTAAGCTTCTTGTTTTTGATTCTGAACTAACGTTGTCTATAGGTAGGCAATGCAAATTCTGCAATTAACCAATTTATTATTGGTGAGAGTAGTAGCTTCCTATTTATAATCAATACCTGTTTATGTATTTCTGAGTATTTCGGGAGGACTGTGGGTTTGTCTGCACTGGGCTGCATATAAATTTGATATAAATTAATGTATTTCTTCAACAGTGTTAATGAATACACCTCTCCATAGAAATTCAACCCATGACAGCATAAACAAGTTTTGCAGCTGAATGAAATTTCCTTGGTAGGAACCCACTTTTTTTTTACGGCTTACCTAAGTTTGCAGTAGTGACATGTAGAGGAAATTTTTGGAAATGGTTTAAAAACAATGCAAAGACAGGAAGAAGGAGACGGAGAAGTATCCTGCCTGAGTAAAGGTGTCCATGCTCCTTGGAGGTTAAGTGTGGAGCTTTCTGTGTGTACTGGGTGAGTGCCAGGCATGTGCTCAGCATTCATACTTGGTACTCTGTGGATAACTGTCACCCCCAGGACAGAGCTGCAGGGATACTGGTAGAGCCTCTCTGTTTGCCCATAGAAGCTGCTGGGATGGAGGAATTTGAGTGTCAGTACCAAGTCAATTAAGAGCAGATGGAGGCATTGGCAGCCAGTGACTCCATTCAGGAGGGAACAGGCTGGAGGGCAGAATGTGGGGCAGTTCAGGAAACGAGGGGTTTTCCATAGCAGGGGAGGAGTAAGGAGGATGCACCAGGTACTGTGCAGATGCCAGAGAAGTAGAAAGGGTCAAAGAGAGATCAGGAGAGCCTTTGCAAAAATCTCATCTTTTCACGTACTGGCTTCTGTTCGCTTTCTTTCCTCCCTTTCACAAAAATCTCCAAGGCTTCTTCCCTTTTACTTTCCCTTTCTATCCCATAATGTTTGCGGTTGCCTCAGATTCCTTCTAAGGGAAAATTGGTATTACATACTTCCAAACAGCTTGTTTATTGGATAGCTGCTTCCTTTTGGGCTGATGCCCTCTATGCCTAGCAAGCTTTTGTCCTTATGTTGCTGTGGGCATGAATGTTAGATCTGGAAAGTGTGATTGCCCAACTTGCAATTGGAGTGCAGCATAACGCAGGGAAATAATTAATGAATCAGTCATCCAGCCAAATGTTAATATTTGCATTTGCCATTGATACATAGAGAGCAAAAGTGCTGGTGGAAGTGTTTGTCAGTTTTATTGCAGGCACAGATGATATCCTGAGAGGGGGAAAGTAGGTCTGATCCTAGGCCCAGAGTGATCACAGTTGTATTTGAAGTACTGTGAAATGTTCTTTGTGATTCTCATTGGAGTCACTAAGTGGTTGCTGATGTCCCAGGTACGGCATAGAGAATTACACCACGGTATCGTGGGACTCAAGGTTTTCTGTGAAAGACTTAGAAACATGCAGCAGCTTCTGTTTGGCTGCCTAATTCACTGGTTAGCTGAACATTTAACTGGCACATTACTATCTTAGCATTTATTAAATGGACACCTCAAATTGATAACCATGAGTAATGCTTAGTCTCTTTATGTCTCTTGCTGACACTCCCAGCACCATCCCCACCAAATTATCAGGAATATTAATGCATTAAAACATATGTATAAGAAGCCATATTCTACATGTTTTGTTTTGCATCCTGCTCTGTGCTCACCTGCTGCACCCCAGAATGACTCCATTTCAGTTAGGTGATAGCTGAAGTATGTAAAATGTTTTCTAAGCATTTCTAATCCTAATCTAGTCTGTTTTATTACCTTTCAATGCACTTGATGCCTTTTCATTTTGTAGTAGTTGAAATACTAGGATACAATTATTAAGCTATTCAAGAAGTTGTAAATAAGTGCTCATGTGTCAAAAATGATAAGTGAAAAAGCATACTGTAAGAAAGAAATGTTGATTTTAGTTGTCCTGAGAATTAGAAAAGGTAGACACTGACTGTGAAGATAGGAAGTAGAAAAAAGCCCCATGAAGATGAAAAAGAGCTATTATCTCTTAGATCATGTCACCTCTCTGCAAGTACAATATTCTGCTCTCCTGAGGACGCAATTTAAACTGCTAGTGCATCACAGAACTCCTTTGCAGCCCTTCCTTAGGCAGGCAGCTCCTCAGTGCAGTTGACTCCTAATGAACCTTTGTTGTGAGTACAGAAATACCAGGATTGAAGTCAAGTGTTCTTCAATTAAAGATCTGTTTTGGTAGGTGGGAACAAGTAGAAATTCTGGCAGTCATTTTAGCAGTGTTATCAAAATTGAACTGCTTCACAAAACTACATCCGTCTTGGTTTTGAACTTCATTAAAAAAGAGAACCAGTATTGAGGCAGAGAAGAGGTGTATCTGTGGGAAGGAGAAGAGTTTAATAAAATACCAAAATGATGTATTTGGTCATCATTAGAACTGTTCTAAGTTTTCATTTTGACATGAGGTTTTTGTTTCCATTTTTAAATTGGAAAATGTAGAAGAAAGTATCTAAAAGTTGAAATCAAATTAATTGCCTAAGAAAAAGAACCTTGATGAAAAATTTCAACATCAAATCTAAAATTATCACAGTCATCTGTGAAATTTGGGCTTTCATCCTTCTCATAGCCCTACTGGGCAGTTACAGCCTCAAGTGTTTGGAATAAAATAATTTTACAATCAATGGATTAAAATGTAAACCTGGACATGTGTTTGCTACAGCACCATCATCACTTGAAAATCAAACTTCTGTTGCTACAGGATTTGATCCATCTAGCAAAGGAGGGAGGAAGAAAAGAATGTTCTGAACTTGCAGATGTTTTTCCCAGAGGAGTAATGACTCTTACGTAAATAATCACTTTATTCTGCAAGTGCATACACTTTCATTCCACAAATTGATTTCACCTCTTCTGCCCTTTTCTCTGGTGCAAGCCTCTGCTAGATCTAGCAAGCCTCATTATTCTGTTTTTAAATATCAAAGCTATAAACATCTAAGTCAGAGCTGTGTAGGAACATCATCATTTTCAAGTAACATCTTGAAACCTCCAAGTTGGTATCAAATACAAATCTTGGCTAACACTGTGAATGACAGATGTATTTTATCACTAATGTGGAAGAAATGCAGCTTTTTTGCATCATCTTCTGTGGTCAGGTAATGAGAGAGGAAAAACTAAACACACAGTAAACATCGGAAGTGATGGAATAGTCTGGTAAATAAATTTGTTTGCCACAATACAACTGTTTCCCAGTTAAGCATCAAATATGCAGTCGTTGTTTGCTACACCTCTGTATATGGCAAACGACATCTACAGTGCTGAGCTGCTCTGGTGCTAAAATTCATCATCAGTGAGCAGAGCTGGGGGACATTTAACATGGTATGGCCAGGTCCACCAATGTCACTTCAGAAATTACGGTAATGGAAAGAGGAGCAGAATCATCTCCTAAATCTTTGCGTGTTCATAAACTGTCACTGTCAGTTTTCAGCTACCATGTGTTACGAGCTGCAGTTGATTTTTTTTCTCTTTTTTGCTGTCTTTCATGATACATGTGCATGTCTCATAAATATGATTTATTGTTTCTCTTTTTAAGCTAAAATGGGTGGAGGAAGAGTACAACACTCATTCCTGAGGGAAGATAACTTGCCTGAGGGAAGTTTGGTTTAGGCAGTTAGTGAGTAGATCTTGTTCTTAGCACTTGAAGGTATCTATTTCTAAGATAATTATGTCTTAGGGAGTATATTGTGATATATTTCAGCTGTGAGTATGAATTATAATTTTCTAGCCTGTTGTTTCAGGAATACTTTGTCAGTGAATTTCACAGGGTAATTACACATTGTTTAACAAAATGCCACTTTTCATTGTCTCCTCAGACTGTGTTCATTTTCATAGTACCTGGCTGTGAGGTAGGCATCTATTAAATCAGCTTGGTTTTCAAAGTAGCAAAATTTCCATACCTTCTAAGTGGAAATCTTCCAGTTCCTGGAAGGATTACTCCTTTTTCCTAGGTGGTCTTTTTTTTGTATGTTCACTACTGCTTATGGAAAAAATGTTGTGTGGTAGCTAAAGTTAAACACACAGCTCAGTGTGAAACTGGGTATTAATGCAGGAATTGCCACTGGGGATGAGCCCTGTTCCTGTTTAGCTCAGCTTTCCCTCTCTGATAGATGCCCCTGGTAAGTATTTCAGAGGAAAGTGCAACACAGCCCTCAGTAAAGAAATAATGAACCTAGCACAGAAGGTCTTTAAAGCTGTGCCATGAAAAATGAGAGTCTGTATGTTTACTTACTATACCCAGTAGAAAGCAGCTCTTGGGGTTTTTGTTGTTAAGTGTAACTGTTTGATCCTTTCTGATACTCTGCTCTTCTCAGAGTCTCAATGATATCTTGTAACAATGAGTTTCACCTCAGGTTAATCAAGTTCTCTAGGAAAAGATGTTTGCCTTTATCAATTTTATATGTGTTGTCTTTTCAATTTCACTCAATGTCCACAAGAGTTGTTTTATTTCCCTTTTTCTACCATTCATTATTTTTTAAGCCTCTGTAGTGTCTTCCCTTCTTCATCTCCTGTCTAAAGCAGACATTTCCAAATGTCTCAGTTGCTTCTACTTGATTTGTAAGCTTTTAAGTATTTTTATTTCATTTTTGTACCTGTCCTCATTTTGCAATGTACTTTTTAAAGATACGAATTTGATGCATAATCCTGATCTGTAGGTTGGAAATGAGATATTACTTGTATAGTTCTGATGCTTTTGACTATTTTTGGTTTTATTTCATTTTTTATTTCATTTTCTCTGGTGATCCCATATGTACTGGAACGATTTCAGGGGAGCGTTCAGCACTATGCAGATTCTCACAACACCTCCCACAACTACATCTTCACTTACCTGAGCATCCTAGAAGTGCTTCAGTTAGCATTTGCCACTGTGCTTTCTTTGTTATTTACCAATGAAAGGGCAAACTGTATGTTTTCAAATCATTTTAGTGGGGTTTATTTGGGGCTTTTTTAAACGATCAAGGACATATATTTGTCAAATACAGGTGAAAGGCACTTGGAGGGGCTATTTCAGTAGTGTTCTGCTCATTGTAAAAACTCAATTGTCTGAAATGAAGCCCATGTTTCTTCCTGCAGAGAGATTTAAGTAATTGCAGTTGTAGTTGTACAGTTTAAGCTATTAAATAATCTTTTGAGGAGTTGCTCTTTAGATGCCTCAGCACCAAAGTTTAGCCTCTGCATTTTAAAACACCTTTAAGTCCCTTTTTCCAGAGTGCTTCCCAAACTTGAATTTATCTAGTTGTGGCTGACTTTCATCTGTGAAAATGCAGTTTGTCACAAGTATTGGAAAACAGATGTTCTCCCAAGTCAGAGGCTGCATCCATAACTGGTGGATTTTCATCATTCAGAGAGATTTTCTCAAACTTTTTCTCTCATTTAATACCTCTGTAAATGAAGATGTAGAAAAAGCCTCATGATTGATAGAAAAAGTCTAGGCTATGCTTAACTTTCAGACCTGATGTAGCAGCTTTTTGGCATGAAATTAGAGCTGAAAAATAGGAGTCCAGATTGCACACCTTTTTTCCTTTTTTTTTTTTTTTTGATCCCCAGATCTAAACGTCCAGTGCCAGTTTCAACCACAGCTCCCAGAATTGACTCTCCCAGGGCTGTAATTCCCCATCAGAAGGTAAGTGACACGTTTCTCCTCAGCCAGAGTGAATACCATTTTTATCTACTGTGGTCAAGGTAAATATCTACTACAGGAAATAGTTTTTGCCGGCCCCAAATAATTAAACGTTGAATGAATGCACAGACAGCAAAATTGCTGCAATGCAGGGTATTGGTGATCTTATTTTGCTGATTTCTTATTAGCAGGACCAAAGCATCCAGCTATCCTTTGATGTGATTTGGTCTAACCAATTCTGAGCAGCTGTTTTCATCTAGACTACAAGAAGCCACTAAAGCTTCTCAAAATATACATTTGCTTTTGTAGAAAGAGAACCATTAGAACAAGAGACCATTGGGGAGAGCCATTAGATTATGCCTCAGACTATTCACATCCTGACTGCAACTGAAATGACACTGATTTGGAAAGAGGACGTGAGGGCATTTGAAAGCTTGCATCGTATAGTGTTCTTATCATAGGATTCAGAAGACCTCAGAATAAAAAATAAAGAGGATAGGTCAATTTAATGAATAACAGCAAGTGGCAGAGGAAATGGATGGCTTGGTTTCCACTGTCAAAGCACATAATCTTTCATAAAATAAATGTTCATTTTAGAATAAACACTGACTGTACCTGGCAACTCATCTTCTGTATCTTTAGAGACACTGAGGAGCAAGGGTACCTGAAAGATGGTGTATATATCCTTAGGCTCAGGCTCTGGGTAGGACATTTGTATTGCTGATGCATTTGATTAGATAAATGGGCAGGAGGTAAAGTTTCCATTGCTGCAACTTATCCCTTCTGTCAGTGCCAGTTTCATCCCTAGCATGCATATAAATAAAAAACACTGAAGATCAAAATACGTGGGGAATTAGATGATGTTCTACTGTTTTTGACAATTCCAGCTTCCATAGATCAATTTTAAGTAATTTTTATAAGCACTATGCTTTCCAAATTCAGAGCACAGATGGTAACATCATCCCTAAAACTGCTGCAAATAGGTTCAAGGTAACAGAAGAGAATGCACCTGGGGGGAATAATTTTATTCAGTTCTATTTTGTGAAATTTTAAATTACCCTGACTGGCCATTTATTAGTTGAGACAGAAATAATGCTATTTCAGACTGGATCTTACAAACTTTTTGGGCAAGGGAAGATGAAATTAAGAATTTATCTTGCTCAGAGTTGTTTCTGCTTATATCATGATTTTATAAAAGTTATCTTGGAGGAAGTTATTGGAAGAGTCATCAAACAATACTGTGAAATTCCTAGGAAAACAAGCGATGGATCATTCTTTTTGGTTCAACTGGTATTTGCACCAGCAAAGTAATAGGGACGGGAAGGGGAAGGAGTTCTCATTTTCCCTCAAGAGCCACACAGAATGGTGTTGGTGTTCAAGGCAATGAGTAGATGTCTCATCAGAGTCACTCACCAACACAAGATTGACACCTACCTTTTGGGCTCTATAGCACCTGCACAGGTAGGAAAATTTTGTCTGCTTCCTCCATAGGCACATAGAGCTTTTATATATTGGATTTTCACAACTCTTTCAAGTGCATTTCTTCCTTGGCAAGTGTCAATTTTAAAATTTCTGCCATAGGTCTTCAAAGCTGTTTACCACAGAAAACAGTTTCCTCCCTCCATTATCTCCGGTATAGAAAAGTTAACTGTAGACACTGCAGGGATCCTAAAAGAGCCCTTGGCATGAAAGCCATAAAGACATTTTATATTTCCTATTCTAACCCTTCAGAGAGAGATGAGGACCAAAGGACTGAAGCCATTTTCAGAATTTGAGAATTCTGTGCAAGGTGCTCAGGAAAGGTTTATAGAAGCTGCTGAAGGCAGCCTGTTCTGAGCATGCTACAGGCAGTCCCAGCAGCTGGAAAAGAGAATTACTGGAACCTTTCTGGAGGAAAAGGGTGGCATCCCTGAGAAGGTATGGTGGGAAACAGGGTATCTAGCAGTATTCAGGAGGATCTTAGGTGTAGGGTCTTTCACCCAGGGGGAAGAGGTAGCAGTAGAGTGCTGGAGGGGGAGACCCTTTGCAGGTCAAGAGGAGGACACTTGTGTCACTCATCTATACCAGTGGACAACAGTAAGTTTTAAGTGAAGAAGAATCCTTTTCTGGGGGTTGTTTGGAAGGGAAAGAAGGCACTGAAACCTTAGTGAAGTCTCAAAATCCAGAATAAAAATAACTGGTAGAAACAGTGTAATGCTGATGTTGCAGTAAGGTACCTTACAGTAAATACACTTTAAAACCAAGGTTTCTTTGCTTGTCCCTTTATTGTTTCTAGTAACAGTATCCCTGTAGAAATGAAGAATTCTGTGACACACAGGCAGAAGTCACCTCCACACCTCTGCTTGACAGTGTTTAGACTGATGATTCACATGAAATGAATTTGATTGTATTTCTTAAAAATCAGCAAAAAACTGCATTGCAAGACAGTCATGACAGTGTCATCCTCATACAGCAAGAGAAGCTTTCCTCACCCTTCTCTGGTTAAGGTTAAGGCATGGCAATGTTAGCTAAACAATCTGCATGTGTAACTTCAGTGTCTAGTTAAAACCATAAATCCTCTTGTATATTATTGCTGATCTGATTGCACCTTCCACTAATTTTCAAGCTTGCACTTCTTCTTTCATTGTTTTTTTGTTTTGTTTTAGGCAAACAAGTATACATTTCTTCAGAAAGATCAGTCATTCTTTCACAAAACTGATCAATGTTATAGATGATGCAGGTTCTGCAGCCATAAGTACGTAGACTATTATTGGAAATAAAGCTTGGTTGATTTTCAATTTCACTATATCTTTATCTGACATAAATCTCAAACTGGAAACAATTTTCATTTCGTTTAGTCAAATCTTTTTGATTTAATGAAGTCTTTTGCACAGGTGGGGCATAGCTGGAAGAAAGGGTATAGTTAATGTTGAAAGTATTCAAATAACAATAAGAGTAAGCTTGAGTCCAAGGATTTAAACTAAGCCATCAATCAGTCAATGAGTTCCTGCAGCTCTCCAGAGGGGACACAACACAAGTGAAGATTCAGCTCAGTGCAGTTCAAAACATTCCAGCTGGAGCTTTAGGGTTAAGCATGGCTTTAACATTTGTCCCTTTGCATGAAGGTACTGACAGCCTTGTTATTTTTAATAATATGGCTATGTGTTGTGCTTTTTGTGAAACACTACTGAACACACTTATTTTGGAGTCCCAGTGAGGATCTTGTCATACTTATGATTTGTTTCCTGCCAAATTTGGGAGCCTTTGTGTTTAAGAGAAAATAGATGGAGATGACTGACTTTTTAAGGAGAGTATAGGATGGAAGAGCTGGCTCAGCCAAAAGCAGTTTGATCATGTCTTTGAGCAGAGTCATTCAGTGCCATGGTGCCTCCATTCCCTTTTTTCTCTAAAAAATTTAAAGCAACGATTGCTTCTTGAGCATATTGGGTGGTCAAATTCACTGGTATACTGTTAAAATTGTTCTCCCAGAAGTGCAAGAGGTGAGTAATGACTGTAGGGTCACAGCAATAGATAAATAGAAAATGAGCTGCCAAAGGGAGAGGACCTGCAAAACTTGGCATTGTGTCTCCCAATATAAATTGGTTTCTCACTTCCCTGATACATAAGAAGGGACATTTGCCTTCCATAGAAACTGGATTTTTATAAACAAATAATATTTTGGAACAGAAATTGAGCTGATTCCTAGCTTCCTTCTATTTCAAAACGTTTGAGATTCCCCTACATTTATCAGTTTTAAGCTCATTCTCTGACATTATGCAGTTTTCCTCCCGCAGTGAGCGTTTGCTGCACGATCCCAGAATCTCCGTGGAGGGAAGCCCATTGCTCAGTGTCAGAGCCTCCTCTTCTGGTCGGCTGGAGGGGTAGCATCAGACTCCCAGAGCTGGAAATGTCAGCTTGCTTTTCCAGCCAGTGAAACAGAATGGGATGAGAGATGGGGAACAGGGGAACATTTGTTACTGTTGGCTGCATTTCATGTGATGCAATGCTGAAAGCTCAGTGCTGCTGCTCAGTATTAGACATTTGCCCTTCACAGTCAGCAGCGGTTTCAGAAATTCCGCATTAATCTGGTTTTGATGCTGAACTGGAGAAAAAAAATAATTCTACAATATTCTCCCAGGAATAAGCTGAATCAGAGATATTTTTTTTGTTAGTCACAAGAGGAAAGAGCTAAATATGCTGCTGATGGGGCAGTAATTCTTTAGATGAAATAGTACACCTGCTCCCTTAGACATGTCCTGTTTCATCCATTTCCCCCCTGCAACACAGGGAAAACAACTACTCTAAAACTATCAAAAATATGAACTCAAGATGGAGATTGCTAACTTGGCACTGCTGAGCTCTTAGGAATTCTAGTGCTGAGTTGCCAGTGTGCTGGTATTCCAGCTAGAAATTGTTTGAGGAGCAAAACTAGAACTCCATTTGTGCCAAAAGGGAGCCAAATCATCAGCCATCATTTTTTATGGCTATCCTATAATTTTCCCTCTGCCTGCTGCTACTGTCCAGTAATACCAAGACTATGAAAATGCATTAAGGTTAAGGAGATATGTGGCATTTATCTCACTAGCAGTTGAAACTGATACTTTACCATCAGCTCTCCTTGCTTGTCCTTTTATTTTGGAGTGTAGGGAGTAACCCACAGTTAACTAAAAGCCACAGAGTTTTCAGGGTCACAAACAAATATAACTCTGGCATATCCTTTTTATTCTGTTACTTCTGTGTTAACTTTTTATTTAATAATTGTTTTGTCTCTCTCTGCTGGCATGTAAAAATGGTTTGCCCAAGTGACAACTTAATTTTTGAATATGGCCTTGTGCATTCGTGCCTCTTTTTGAACACATTTTTAGAGAGAACGCCTGATTTCTGTTTATTTAATGATATCTGGAAGCTTTCAATAGGCCACTGAAAGGGATTGTTGCTTGCCATTTTCACTGTCAGGGTATAATGACCTAAGTATCTATTGCAAATTTATTTATTTAAAAAGGCACAGTCCGAAAATGCTTTTAGGATTATCTGTTTCTACAGCCTCAGGCCGTTATTAGTGCCAGCTAAAATCTCTTCCTGTTTATCACTAAGAAAAATTATCTCAGTTCATTTTATCTGCCTTACATTTTTGATTCAAAATGTCTTAAATGTGTTTAGTGTTATGATTATTTATATCCTTAGACCTTTAGGGTTTTTTTCAATAAATTTCAATTAATCAAGCTGTATTATCTTTATTTTTTTTTTCAAATGTATGTTCCCTGAACTTATATATGCAATATAGAAAAATCCAAGAGGGCTGTATAAATACTTATTTTTCTAGTGAACCATAGAATCAAAATGAGTAAATTACATTAATGATAACCAATACTATCAAAAGTATAGAAGTAGAGACCAGGTTATTCTCAGGCCTATATTTCATGCAAGGCTGTGGGGGAGCTGAGTGCAAGGTGTTAAAAATGGTGATTGAATTGCCACTGAATGGGGCAAAATGTCACTGCAGGCTACCACCTGCTCTTGAGCTGGCTTTTATTGAGGCCAGATTGTGGGTTCCATTTCTTCTTCAGGATGATGTCCCCTGCCTGTCCCTGTCCCCTGAGCTGGACTGCAGCAAGTAGCCAGCATTACTGGGCCTCTTAACTGTGAGCATTTTTCTTTTTTGATAAATCTTCTATTTTGGTTTCACTAAGGTTTGTTTTTAGTGAATCATTTATGAAACTGCAGTGTTGGACTGTGTTTCTCCAGGAGGAGTTTTTGGTAGATTTTTTTGAATCTGAACACCAGCACAGACTTCTATGGGTATAGGTATTGTAGGAGAGATTCCTTTGACTAAGACAGCACCTGCTGTCCTAGTTAGGAATATTATCTGGGACAGGACTGTAGGATCATACACACACCTCCATGCTCAAGCACACATTCCCTCAAGCGGAATTTATGCAGGAATGATCAGCATAGGAGCATCCTCTCTGTGGAGCAGTACCTGTTCTCGAGTCCTGTTGGTCTCTCTGCTAACCCTGCTGCATGGCCTGATCAGCATGACCCAGAGCCCAGGAAAGCAGTGCATAACCTCCGTAACTTTGAGTGCAGTCATAGAAAACAGAGCAGTGTGGTTTAGAATCATTTTGTCTTTATAATAACGGCATTGACTTCTATGGTTGTACATGATCTGAAATTATTCTGACCTCAAGACATTTTTAAGATTTCTTAATTATCCTAGAAATTAATGGACAGTGTTGTCTTAATATAAAATTATTGCTGTGAGGTTGACTAGTATCAAATGCTTTCTCAATGTTAAGCTTTACTTGTTGATTTCAACTAAAATCCAGTAAAAAATGCCTGAGTTTGTTTTGCTTCCCTTATTTTGAAACAATGCATTTCTTTGAAAAATCTTCCCTGAAAGTTTGAATGCTTTGGCCTCAATCTGTTTATTGCTAGTTTATGACTATGTTTGAAGCATTAATAGCAGATATGTTATTTTTGCATGTGTTCTATGATTGCTCTTTTCTTTTTTGTCTTTTCTTGGCCTGCATGTTTGCTACTACAGGAACCTGCTTGGGAAATCAATGGCAACAGAACAACCTTCAGCCCTCTAACTAACACGGCGACTGAGCCTATGGGTAGTGTTTTAGCAACCAATGGAACATTTTCAGGCTACCTCAACCAGCAAGAGATCAGCTTTTCAAATAGCTCTTCCTACCTAAGGACTACCACAGTTAGATCTTCCATGTCCTCTCAGTCTGTGACTCCTGACATTTCACCTGCCAAGAGCACTCTAGGTTCCAAAGCAAGCCCTGCTTTGGCTGGTGGCAGTAGCCCTGCACACCAGCTGAGCCCTGCGAGGCAGTATAACAACCCCATTGGCCTTTACTCGGCAGAGACCCTGAGGGAAATGGCTGAGATGCATAAATTGAGTCTCAACCGAAGGGCTTCGGAAGGTGGACTTCCTAGAGGGTAGGTAACATGGTACCATCTTTCATTATGTCAATAAGTAATGAACTTGCTGAACAGTGAATGTAATGCTGCTTTACCCTGTTGTGCATTTCTCTGGCAACCATGATTAAGGTCTGGATCAATGATTAAATTTTCCAGTAGCCCCCAAAATATACCCACATTGCCGTTACAGAACAATGGTCTTTGGTATCTGAAGTGGAGCATGGATTGGCAATAGTCAGCAGGGCATGAGGGGGAACACTAGGACTGAAGTAACTGTGATCATCTCAGGGTTGTGGCACTCAGCAGTTCTAACTAATGCATGGAGTCTCAGAGAACCAAGTATTGCTGTCAGACATCAGAGCAGCTGCTATAAACCACACCTGATCTTTGGTACTTGGCTAGAGAGAAATGGCTTTGACCAGCAAATCTGACACGCTCAGCTACTGGAGTGTCCTGCTGCAATTCCTCCCTTAATGTGTTGGCTTTCCTATGCAAAATGAGTCAGAATTGCAATATTTTGAATCCTCTGGTTTGAAGACTGTCTGTCTTGCATCTATTAGCTTTAATGTTAACTTCGCTGTAACAAGGAATGATCTCCAAATAGTTTGATCCTTATTGTCAAGGTTTTCCATATTCTTGTATTGCAGATCATCTGTTTAATTAGTAGGTTTGTAAAGTGGGGAGCTTGGACTACAGTACATGAGAAAAAGAAGTGAGAATCAGGTTTTCCTAATTTTTTTGCCTTCATGTATAAATTGTCAAACAAATCTGATTTTTTAGTTTATTTGTGGTTTGGGTTTTTTTTTTTTTAAATGAAGATGAATTTCTTGTTATGAGTATGTGGAAAAGTGTATTTTCAACACTAGGGACTTGGCTATATAAGGAAAACCAGAAAATTCCAGCAAGCCACTCGAGGTCTGATAGCAAATGCGTAACTTCAGGTACTTTATATCCCTTTGCAGAAGCTCTCTGCAAAAGTAAAACCAAGAGGTTTTAAGCTGTAGCAAAGTAGGGATATTTCTTCCTATTAAAAGAGCATGTACACCTGTTTTAGATGATTCAAGCAGTTTTAGATGATTCATTGCGACTCTCTTGAGCACTCAGCATTAACAATCCTAATTAACTTATCTGAGAAAATTCTATCCTCCCTTCTCATACTGGATAATTAAGTAAAGCAATTACTGTTTAAAAGAAAATAATTGCAGTTAGTAAGCAAGATCAGCAAAATAAACCTCAAAATACTTCTCTCTTAATTCACAGTTTTCTGAAGAATACCAATTCTTGTCTTATTTCAATATGCAGAGCTTCCTGGGAGTATATCTTGCTATCTTTTTCCCCACTGTGTTCATATCCCTCCTGAATACCTGCAGGGGTGAGGGTGAAGGGGCTGAATTTTGGATGGCTCAGCATTGTGACTGTTTGTTATCAGAATTACAACAGAGCTGCATCCATCACTCACCAAAGTCAGTGTGAGCCTTTCTATTCAGTTTGAACTAGATTTTAGGGAGTTGCTGTCTATCTGCCTTTACCATCTGTAACACTGACGAACAAACAAGAAAATAAAAAAACCCTTATCCTGCAGCACAGGAACATTCTGAAAAGATGGAAAGAGCTCAGAAGCACTAAATAAATGTGTCTTGGAAGGTAACTTCTCTGAGATTTAGAGAACTGTACATCCCTGTTGACATGCAGAGAAAATTCAGAGCTCAATAGTGCTGTCATTCCCATTCCCACTTGACAGTTATCCATGAAGTAAGAAGCATCTTGCCTCCTGCTCTGTGGAAAAAAACATGGAACCTGTAACTACCTTGGGACTTGGTGGCATCCATGATAATCTCAACCTCATAGTGGATATATGTGAACAAGGAAAGCACTGTGAGCACTGCAAAATCTGGCCTTTGTTGGGAACATTCTTACCATATAATACAACATGATTGTGATATTGTGGTGCTCCAAAACTGAATTCATTGTGCTTTCACAAACGTGCACTTAGCTGTATGGTAAAAGCTGTAAGGAAGTTCAAGCATGGGGAGTGATTTTAAGGTTCTGTGTCCTTTTCACCAAATGATTTAAACTTAATTGTGTGAATTGCTGTTACAGCTTTAGCTAAACCCTTTGGAAAATCCTATCAAGAAGCTGAAATTAATTTTGAGATTATTTCCTTGATCTGTGAAGAATAACAAAGCATCTGTTTCTCTGATACACTTTACATTAAAGCTTTATCACTCTGGCCCAAGGTGAAAAATAAGCCTGTTAGGAGTGTGGAACGTGATGTGCTGAAAGCTCTGGAGAGTATTAATAAATATGAACAGTGAGTCACAGTTTGTAACATGTGCATCTTTTTCATTCCAGTGTAAGTTATTTTTCACATTGTAGGTCAAGGGCAGTAAATACCTGTCCCACAAGTACGTGCCAGGTGGCTTGGGTTACTGGCTTCTTACTGTGTGACCTCTGCGAGCAGCAAGTTGGGTGTTTCAGACATGTCCCTATATAGAATCAAACTAAAATAATGCATGGCTTTGAACTGGGAGGAATTTTCTTATCTCATGCTAAACATAAGGAGAAGCAAAGCTATACTGTTTTTGAAGGAAGCTATAGGAGCCTCTTCACATCTCAAAAATCTTTACTGAGACGTAACTGCTGAGCTGTTCTTAGTTTGTGCACATAATGTTTCTTTTATTTCAACATACTTTTATATTCCTCTAATTAAGGTGTATTTTAGGGGTTTGGTAGTTCTGCCTTTAAAATATTGTTTTATATGTAAGGTAGATGCCTGGATGAGTCAGAAAATGATACCATTGCACATAGTTTCATTGTAAATGAGTGCCCAGCTGTCCTGCATACACCTAAAATGGATATAGGATGACTGATGTGCTTACAGGCTGCAGCTTGTTCCTAATATATCTCTACCAGTTCCTGTAAGAGACTGATATATTTGGCTTAATGTAGGGTTTATAGAGCTAGATTATTTTCAAATCTGAGAGTTTGACCAATAGCTGCAGAGGATGATCTGTGATGGCTTTGCTATGGAAATGCAGAAGTGCAAAGTCTTTACGGCAGCTTTGGCTCATTAGAGTGCTTTTGATCATGAAAAAGGCTGTTGGATGAGCCAAGGCTAAAGGATCATATGTTGGAAGAAGCAGTAATATCAAAGGTTCTGCAAGGAAAAAGCAGGAGGAGCCAAATCCACTTGGAATGTCACTCTTAACAGTGTAACTTTGCTGTCCAGTATTTTGTATCCATCCCAGATACAGAAATGTCACAGTAGCAAGCTGGAAGGCTCAGTGCCCACTTCTGTCAACAGCATTCCATGCAGCCAAGTAAGAAGAAAAGTTTATTAGCTGACCCTGCATCTCTCCCTCTTTATTTTGCACAAAATGTGATTAATTAGTCTTCAACCAAGAAAAGAACAGAATGTGGGTATTCTAAGCTTTGAAAAAAAAAAAAGTTAAAATAAACATCATAGCCCATTACTGCGATTTGTGCAACCATCATAAAGAGTTATTAGGAAGACCACCCTAGTCCAGGCTGAGCCCACTCTGTTCTGCACTCCCAGCTTTAGCCTGTGTTATGCTGCTTTGGAATTACTGTGCAAGCATCATCACTGGTTTATGCAGAGGTGCAGGAATGGAGCATGAACATACCTTTTTTCCCTACTGTATACATACCAAATGGAATGAAATATCCTGCTGTGGATATCCCAGAAAGCATGTAATGCACGGCTTGCTTCGTTTCACGTGGAATAAATTAGGAATGACTATTCCAAAGTTAATTGGCTTACACCCCTTTTGGCATAATGTAGGTACAGTCATATATAGGCCAATACTTTGTTATATACAAAGGCATTTTCCTTAGTTTTAGATTTAAACATTTACCAGTATATTCTTTGGATCTTCTCCAGCATGTAAAAGACTTAAAAATCAATCTTGCAAAACCAGCTCTGAGGGTGGCCTGAGGAGAACAGACTTCGTCCCTGAATATTCAGTATCTAAGAGAAAAATGTAGTCTCTACCACTCATTTGCTATTTTCAGATGAGAACATACTCTGCAAATCCTCCTTTCTTCTCTCTGCTCCCCCCTCCCTACACTTTGGTAGTAGTACTTTTAAGGATGCACAGCAATAAAATCATGTTCAAGGGTCAGCCAAAATGCCATGGTACCCCACTAAGTCCTAGTGGATCAACTATAATCCCTGCATTTTTTCCTTTCTTAATCATGTTGGGGTTTTTAGGCATACATTTACCTTTTGTTCTTATTTGTAGATGGTCTGAAAAGAGCTGTAGTAATCTTTTGTAAATATCTTTTGCCCTTTGCAGTCTACAAAGTGTTGACTTTTTCTGTGTGGTTGGTTTTGATGTTGTTTGTTCTCTTTCTCTTCTTCTAGGTCATAACCAACACCGCTGCCAAGTTAGTATCACCTCTGTGTAGTGCCAGATATTTGTGTGACACTGTGTGTGTGAAGATGTGTTTTCTGGGGTAGCATGATCCCCTGCATTCCTGCTGTGCCTGCTTGCAAGTGCAAGTACTTTTTTAAACATCTGCTTGGTGTGGCAGGTGCCCTGCGCTGCCCCTGCTGTCCAGCAGTGCTCCCGCTTGGCATTTCTTGGTGATGCTCTAATGCTGTGAATGGAGCTGCCACCTGAGCCTGCTCAGTTCTTCTAAAAGCTTTCAGGTGGTTTTGCTTCTACTGGCAGGTTTTTCTTTAAGTTATCTTCATGCCTTCCGAGTTTGGTGAGCATTATCTGAGCCTTTTTTGGTGTGTTATTAGTAAAGTACTTTCAGCTTCAATGTTAAATTAATTTCCAAAGTCTGCTAAAATTTAAATTTAGGTTGGAGTAAGATATTGGTACAGAAAAAAATATACAAAGTGATTTACCTTGATAAATCTATTGCCCAAAAAAGATATAACTATTGATATGAAAATGTGATTGGTCTGCTTTATTTAGGAGAGTTCAGAGAGTCCTCAGTTTTGACCTTTAGTTTTTCTAAGGGCAGAGGATTGTCTCTAAACTCTCGCTTTTTGCCTCTGACCTGAGTGTTGTCGATAAATTGCTGGAGACTGGGTTAAATTGAATATAAAATAAATAATTCTAATAGTTAAATGTCAAATTTAAACTGACAGTACAAAGTTAGAAGTAGTGGAATACATGAAGTAATATTTAGTGCATATAATTTACAGTGATCTGGCATTCTCTGTTGGTTTCAATGAGGTGTGGGTGTGATGATGTAAATCCTTTGGAGTGAAAAACCCTAGCCAATTTACATTAATTATTCTGACAGGATTGTCTTAGAAAGCAGAAGTTACTTTATAGGGGTGTTTGTAATCTTACTTGCTTTGGGATTTATTTTTCCTAATCCTTTTCTAGCTTGGGAGAAAGATCCCATTCATTTGCAGAGCTGCAGCCTTACCTCTGCCACTTGTCCTAGAGCCCAGCACCCCTTACAAGCACTAATATCTTCTGTTTGCTTCCAGAGTTAGAAAAAGAACTCATCAGTTGGAAATCTGTACTTTTTTTCTGTTATTTTTATGGTAATCTTGTTAACTTCAGTGGAAGTTTTGCCTTGGTGTGTGTAATGTGACTAAAACCTCTTGAAAGACATCACTAAAACTGTTTAAAGATCACAAGTGAAAGCCCAAATGACTCCTGCTGCTACCATGAGGGAAGTTTAGGCTGTTCTAACATTAGTAGCTTTGATTTCTGTAACTGACTGTGGAAACCAATTGCTTAAAACATTATTCTTTAAAGGTGGCATATTTAACCTCTGTCTTTTCATTCACACAGTCTTCTCAGATCTTGGCTTTACAATCTCTTCAGTGCTTTCAACAGTGTGAAAGAAAGAGAACACTAAATTCAAGATCTTGAGGACCTGTGTTTGTAATTACCATGTGATTGTTTAGGCTATTACAAAGAAAAGAGATATTGTTGTTGAAGTCAGGCATGTGCATGCTCAGTACAGCGACCTGCATGTCTCTGCACATCACCCCTCAACAGATGATGTCAGTGTAATTATAGAATTGTCAGAGTTGATGAATAGTTAAAGAAGATGTATTTTAAATGTGAGAATGTCTTGGTAAAAAGACAGTTTTCACTTTTTGAGTGCATAATGCAGTTTCCAGTTCCCTCCCTTAAAATGTTGACATGTGCAACTGAAGGCTGTGGCTGTAATGCAATGTGTGCACCTGTGTGTCTCTGGTCCTTGAGCATGTGGCTGTCAATGTTCTATCAAGGATTTGCAATGATATTTGACTGTCTCTCTCTGTCCATCTTCAGTCAGGGCATCCCACCAAACAAAAGGCTGAAAACATAGTGGAATCCCCTGGCTGCCTTCAGAGGTGGCACAGCACGTGTGATAATCTCCAGAAAATTAAGTCAGATTGCTACCAGCCTTACTTGATTTTACTTTTTCGTCCATGCTGGGATGAGGGTTCAGTTTTAACTCTCACCCTCTGGGGCTGCCCATGGCAAACAGGCACACTGTTGTTTGTGTAAAGAGGAAAACTTACTAATAGCCAATAAACTTACAGTTTAATGTCTTAAACTGAAAAGGAAAAGTGTTCCAATCAAATGGGATTAAATTTTTCAGCATGTCTTCTGCACGGGGAAATATATCCACTTCTAGCTTTTGGGTTCAGTTCTAAATGAAACATTTATGAAATATCTGTTATTTCACAAAGGAAAGAATTCCCAGTTTTGTCCAGTTTGGTGAGGGTATGGAATCTCTCCTCCTGGCATCCTTCTGCTGCTGGCAGGACAAGAACAGCAGACTAGAGATTCACCTGATCTCCCATAGGTTGAAGAAGAGCAGCTACCTCAGCTGAGGTTTAGCTTGTTCATTGGAACTCAGGGCACTGCTCAGTCCTAGCTCTAGGACTATGTACAGCTCAGCCCTACAAGAAAACCAGCTGCTCTTTGGTTGCAGTCTGACATGAAACTGATTCATTCTGGTGTCATTCATTCACTTGCTTTTGGGGCTTAGTCAGCTATAAAATCTTTCCTCTTAAATGGAGTCACTGGAAACTAAGGCAACAACTCTTCCAACTGCAGTTGTCCAGTTGGTTGCAATGTAAGATATTTTGATCTGGAACTGAGCATTGATCATGCCATAGCAGCACTTGGGGCTGGCCATACAGAGATTTTGGGAAGATTTAGTCTTTGTGAGGAAAGCCTTGCAGATTAAAAGGCGCAAGTATTAAATTTCACTGTGATTAATAACCCAGACAGAAAGTACCGAAACCTTCCAAGTAATAGACGACCTGATATCTGTTCACTCCACTGCACTTTCTAGACCTTTGTAAGACCTTTCTGAAAACATGAATGGATGAAGGAAAAAAAGTGGGAATTCTCTGCACTGTGTATGTACGTCCCATGGGCATGCATATATAGAAACATGTGCATGTTTGTATACACTTAGATGTATACGTGCACGTAACAACAGAATTTTAGTATATGTAAGTATCACACAAAATACTTAAGGATTTTTTGTGATATTTTAATACAGTGACAGCTATTTCACCTTTTTTTTCATTTGTATACATCATGAGCCAACCCAAAAATGACATCCATTAGCACAGCCATCTTTTTGCTGTGGCTTGGTGCTTATGTTGTTGGCTCTTCTCTGATGAGAACCTTTGCTGGTGAGATGCCATGAACAGATGTGCACACTCCTCTCTTGGTGGTGCTTCCCTCACTTAACTTCACGCCTCTCTCCTTTCTTCCCCTCCCTTCCCCGTGGAACCTCACCCTTGCATAACCCAGCACGGACTTCACGGAGCGTTTCAACCCCAATGTCCTGAAGGACTCTGCCCTGTCTACACACAAACCCATTGAGGTGAAGGGCCTTGGCGGCAAGGCTACCATAATTCACGCGCAGTATAACACCCCGATCAGCATGTATTCCCAGGATGCTATCATGGATGCAATTGCAGGCCAGGCACAAGCGCAGGGTGGAGAATTTGCTGGGTAAGGTTATTTCCTTCTGTGGAATGCTCTTTCTCTGCATGATACTTGTAACATCCCTACCTGCATGACACATTTGCTCTTCTTGGACTCCTTCTTTTTTCCTGGGGTATAGTACACACATCCTAGATGGTGTTCGAAAGCACTTCCATGTTTTGAAGTTAAAAGGATGGATCAGTAGAAAATCATAGCATGGTTTGTTGTTGGAAGGGACCTTAAAGATCATCTAGTTCCAGTCCCCCTGCCATGGTCAGGGATACCTTAATTTAACCTAGCTTTTTTGGTATTCCTCCTAGAACTGGTAAGCCCCACAAAAATACCTCTAGTGCTCTGTATATGATATCGGATGGGTTTTCATTTTTGATGACTGTGATTTATGATAGCCACTATTATCTGCATAGCTCAGAAAGGACAAAAAAGGGGGATGGAATTTTTATTGATACCTGAAGAATGCAAAATATTTATTTAGCACTGGCTACTGGTTTACTTTTCAGAACAGAGTGTTTTGCTGTATTTTTCCTTTCCCTAGTTTACATACAGTACATGTGTTTTACACATACCCTTTGGACTATGGCAAAATCCACTCTTTGATAACTCTGCTTTTCCAATGCATGTTTCTGGACATCTTACCTGATTAACTTATCTAGAGTTGTAATAACTTTACTGAAATTATATATGCAATAAATGTAGCAAGGTTTCTCTCTTACCATGTGTGCTTCTACCCAAAATAGAACTTGCCTTCCTTTGATATGACACCAATGTACAGGTATAGCAAGACACTTTAACGTAGTTTCTTTTCCATATGTTAGCTGCAGGCTTACTCAAAATGAGGATGATTTATGTATTTGCTTGTGCTCCCTTTTACTGGCCATTTTTCTCTTTTTTTATAATTATTTTTCTTTACCTCTAACTTTTTGCATCAATATTGTTGCTCATCACAGCTCTCCCTCATGATGGATCACAAGCAACACCTTTAGTTGGCTTTGGCCATGACTCAGTGAATCTCCACAGGTGTTGAGTAGACTCATATTTCCAATTAGTGAAGTACAAAGAAGTTCATTTGTGTTCTTTGTAAGGGTTCACATCCTTCATAAGTGTGGATTATATGAGACATTTTATGATACATTAGCACTTTCTTGAAATGCTGTAGCATTACATGATACAAATAGTAATGTTTTAAAAAAATACCTATTTAAATTATCAGATGATTATAAAGTTAATGCTGAATATGTGGATCCTTTTCATTTTATGTTTTCTTCAGTTTCCTCTAATATTCTGAACTTCAATTTGCAGTGGAAACCAAGATGTTTTTTAGCTTGCTTAATCGATCAAGTCTGAGATAAGATTATGCTTAATGCAGAAGTATTTGTATGAGAATTTTTTAATATAAAAGCAGACCAAATTGTGTGCTGATTCATTTTGTCTCAATTATCAGCCTATAATTTGGTCTTGGTTCTTAATTAATCATCTTAGTCCTTTTCATTTGTGCACAAGTGTCTGTAGGATGGTAAGGACACTCAGACTGCACATCTAAAGGGCAGACAGCATCTGGAAACAGTTTACTTGCTTTATCAGTGATGGACAGGCTTAAGATAAGAATTCGTTTTTCTAGTTTGACCATTTGAAATCAGTGATGATGTAACTTCATGAGATCAGAGTCAGGCTCTTGTCACTGAGAAAATAAGCCACTCTTAATGGATCACCATGGAAAACATCAAGGGAAGAGCATAATTTTTTATACAGTGGTTACTCAGACTCCATGCTGAAACTTAAAGATAGAAAATTTTGAATGCCCTGATTTTATATCTTTTCCTATTCTATGGTTTTGGTTTTTTTTAATTGCTCGTACTAAACCAAGAACCAAGAGTGAGTTGGCTGCAGTAAAACCATTTGGACAGTGCATTTTGAGTACATTTCTGTCAAACCACTTCTAAATTCCATTATGCAGTTCTAGCCAAATTTACAAGTCGCATAAAGACATAAATCTAGCACCTTTATCAGGAATAAGATCTGACAGTTAAAGTAGGAGAATCAATAATGTGATAGTACAAACTAAGGTCTTGTGTGTCCTCTACAATAAGTGAACTTCGCTGGCTATTTACCGGTCTACATGAACTTGTTTGTTGGGATTTGGGGTTTTTACCTCTTAGAGCTTTTTTAAAATAGCTGGAATCAGTGTAATATCTGATGTCAGAATATTTTGTTGTATGTCTACAGGGGTAGAAGACTGCAGTGTTCCTAAGTTTCTACTTAATAGCTACTTAATTTAAATCTGGATAATGACTCCAGGGAGTTATTCACGTAGTAAACCATAGTTTATAATGAACTCTAAAAAATAAAATTCCATTGCTGCTTATTCAGAGAGGTTTGACTGTCTTTAAAGCTTGTTTTGATGTTAAGAATGTGTGACTTAAATGATGATGAAAAAAAGGAAAATCATTTTTATTGACTCCTACTAGAATACCTTAAGGTCTAGAATGAAAACCTCCAACAGCTCTAACCCATTTGGGAAGAGGGTTTTTTTTTTTCAGTAGCATCAATTTAAAGTAATATGCTTAAAGATGCATGATATTTCTGCACATCCACACCCAGATGGAAAGAAATTGAATTACAGAGAGGTATAATAGAGGTATTAACATAGTTATGTGCATCTTTAGGCTGTCTGTAAGAATCAACTGTCACATTTAGGTTTATGAAATGCTCATAATCAGTGGTGCACTATATTTTACACTTCTATGTTGAATGGCTCATATGTCCTAGTTACTCATCCACAATATAATTATGATTTAAAAAAAAGAAAAAAGCCTGCTGAATTAAAGACAGAGTTGGAAATACTCCAATGCATTGCATTAATTTAGTTCAATTTATATGAGCATGTTTCACTCTGCTGGGGAGGTTAATTCACCAAGCTCCATTTCCTGCCTTAATCATCTACCATACGGATATTAATATGTCATATTAATGCCACACATTGCTACTGTGAAATTTGTGGTCCAGCCTCCAGCTCCAGTTTTTTAACAATGCTTGAGTTAATGGCATATCTATACATAAACCTTTAAACTGCTTTTTTGTATATTGGTCATGATATAAAAAGAAAGCATTTCAGCTAGAGGATTTAAAGAGAGGAATTTGAACTTTCTGGGGCATGCACACAGCTGTTGCCACAGTGGTCCATGGTTGAAATCAGCAGCACTGTCTATCCCTATCCAGTGGTTTATTATCCACTCTACAGCTGGGAAATTTCCTATCACATACAGCAGGTTTTTAAACTTCAGCAAGATTAAAAAGTCATCGTGGGGATACGACATTAAATGTTGGCCCAAATCAGGCAGTCACCTATGGCAGTCATACAGGGCCAGGTTCTGGACATGAAGCACCCTGAAGCACCTCTGTGGACTTGAAAACAGGGTCATCTTTTGGGGAGCATTAACATGACAGAATAGCATAGCCAAGTGTCAGAAGCAGCAGCAGAAAAGTCCTGAGGGTGTTACTGACTTACTGTTGGTATTACAGAGAATCTCTTTTCCATGCAAAGACTTCTTTGCAGAAGGCAGAACTCACTACTGCAATTTCTTTCCTGCCTCAGCAAGCCCTTCAGCCATATGTGATGGGCCAGAAGAGGAGGACTACTGCTTTCTCTCCACTCTTCCATCTGAAGAAGGCTATGTCCATTGTTGCATACAGGAGCAACACTAATGGAAGCCACTGATGGCACAGCCTTCCCAAAATAAACAAGTCTGCATTCTGCCTTCTGTACCTGCTAGTGTTTGCATATTGTAAAGATTGTGGTCTAGGAAACATGAGCTAAAATAGGAGCTGGAAAATGCTGCTTCCTCCTACAGGCCATCTTTCACACTTGAGAGACTTTTTTACATAACTTGTATATTTTGTGGCAGAGCTTAAACTGAAGATTCAAGGTTTTTTTCTAAATTTACCTTTCAAAGCTGAGTTCCACCCCATAGCTGATTGTGCTGAAACACACAAAAAAACTTGACTGTGGTTTGTACTTCAGTGGCTCCTCAAGAAAGTGAGAAGTTTGCATATATGAGGGTTATGAAGAACATAAATATATGCTATTATGTGTAAATCCATCAAACCAGTGTATATTAGTGCTGAAGGAGTGTGTCAGCTGGGAAATACTGATATTTAAAGCACTACCTGGTACACATTTTTCATCACACTGTATGCTATTGCTGTATGTAGAATGTCAGACATACTTCCTAGCTTTTTCTTGACTCCTCTCAGGCTTTCAAATCACAGACCCAACTTCTTTGTAGATTTTCTCTGCACAGTGGTATCTCAGAGAGCACTTACTTCGAGCCCGAACCAAGGTAGAAACTGTTGGACCAAGTGGCCCTTAACTTTTAACAGAAATGTTTCTCAGTTCTCATGAAGTTGAGCTTGCTGCTTGCAAAGGTCTTTATGGAATAGCATAAAGCTGTTACAATAAATGACTTGCTTCAAAAATAGACCTTGTATTTAGGGCAACCATGGAGCCAAGTTGCTCCAAGCACACATCATCCCCTCAGTGTATATTTCTGCAGCTCTGTTAATAGTTAATTTTAATTCTGCTATGCAGAAGTTATTTTCACTGGGGGGAAAAAAAAAAAGCTATTGAGTTACTAAGCCTGTTTCTAGTCTACATCATAAATAAAAGAGAGGTTACCTCACTTGTGCTACAGACCTGTGTAGCTTTGATTTTAGGTGTGCACACTGGGTATGTCACTTTGCAAGATGATTAAGCATGTTTTAAGTCCCTGAGATACATTCTGTCATTAAAGATTTCAGATACTACTTATATGTGCAAGTCTTGGGTACAAGTCTAGACTTCTTGTGCTTCACATATTTAGTAGACAATGAATCCAGACTATGGCAGATGGAAGTTTAATTCAGTTTGAAAAAGAATCATGTCTAGAAAAAGCTGTAAAAACCTACTACATTATTTTTATAATGAAATACGGGGTTTGTTTCTAATTGCAACCTTAAGGTACTGGCCCAACACTGTAATTTAAAGACATAACATAGAACAGTACCAATATGAAGTCATTTTTACAAGAAATAATATGGAATAAAAATTGTCAGAGAAATAAATGTTTTTGCCTGGCCTACTCTCCTTTATCACTACAGATTATTCTAACCACTGTAAGCTTGTGTGCCTGCACTGGCTGAGGAATCATGAACAGGTATTTCCAAGCAGATTTGAATGATAACAGGCCCTTTCAGAGATAGAATGAGCCATAACATGAAATTGATCCATGTATCTTTTTAAGAAGTGATCATTTCAAAGCCATGTTGGGGATGGCTGGGCGAGAAACTGAGACCAGAGAGCTGCTTCCAACGTTTCCCTTTCTGAATTGCAGTGCCCTCCCTATTAAGGATACTCACGTGGACAGTGCCTCTCCGGTGTATCAGGCTGTGCTTAAAACTCAGAACAAGCCTGAGGATGAGAGCGAGGACTGGAGCCGCCGCTCTGCCAACCTGCAGTCCAAGTCCTTTCGTATCCTTGCCCAGATGACTGGAACTGAGTACAGTAAGTTGAATGACAAAACCTCCCCCTCATCCTGATTTTAGATTCATGTTTTTCCTTGCTGCCCTGGTATTGGCCACTGATACTCAGGGAAGACTCATGTCCAGGCTCATGTAGTTGTCAGCAAGGGTGAAGATCCTGGATGTAACTTGAGGGAATTCAGAAATCAAAGTGAGCAATCTCACCTTAACGCTTTATGAAGAAAATTCTTTGATCTGCCAGAGGTCTCACCATAAAAGTATAATAGATCGTACAGTAAACGAGCATTTGGGACCCCATAGTTATTCCTACTTACAAATCAAGTCTCTGCAGTACAGTCTTTGGGTTTCCTACAGCCTAGACATACAGAGCTGTCCATTCTTTAGACAAAAATGATAAACACGTAACAGTCATTTGTACAGTAACACTTATAGAAGTGACTTCTGGAGGTCAAAAAAACCCATGGATCACCATTTGTATGGAATCTATGGCTCTATCAGCCCTGTATGTCTAAACGTAGATCTGACACGAATGTCACGCAGCTGTAACTTTGTTGCTTGTTGCCTATGGAAATGTTGTTATGGTTACCTGGTATTAACCTCACAGGTGGTTTCTGATGTAGAGAGAAGGAAGGTCAGGGCCTTTTCCTGCATCGGGGGAAATACTGAGTATTTCCTCCCCCATTAATCTGCTGCTGCTGTCTCTCCTGCTTTGTACAAAACAGCAGGACCTCTCTGTAGAATCATTGCCTACAGCTGTGAAACATTGCTAGTAATGAATGGGAAAGTTGTTGTAATAGCTACTTTCCTGCTGACGTCCTCCTTCCTGTCCCTAGGGAACCGCTCCTCTTCATGATGTTCTTACAAATTCCACTGCTGCAAAGTCAACATGAATGCACCTTTAGATATGCTTTTGATATGTTTCTAAAGAATTTATAATACCATAAAGCCAATTCATTTCTTTCTGGTTTTTAACTGAAACATTTTTTTCTACAGTGCAAGATCCAGATGAAGAAGCCCTGAGGAGGTCAAGGTAGGCAACTCCCTGTGAAAAATACAGCTTTATCCTTCCTTATAACCCAATAATGTTTTAAAGTGGCATTAATATGAACTTTCTTTATTATATTTTTGTCCTAAATTATTCTAATACATTTACTTAAAAAATCACTAAAATTAAAACGCTGATATTGAGAGGCATTTGAATGAGAAGGATAACAAATTAGCATGCTTTTAGGAAAAACAGTGCAAATTTCCTGATGTGTGTGATCAAATCTGAAAGCTCTCTGCTCATGCAACTTTCCTGTACTTTTCTGGATGTGTGAATGTGATGAGTTCCAAGCCCTGTGTAACTACTTGACTGTGTAAGTGGATAAAAATATATAATGTTGTGATGGCACTGAAATTTGTGAGCAATTTATTTGGATGACCCTCTGACTGACATTTGATTTTCCTTAAATGATACAGTAAAGGAATTGTTTCCATACATACCCATAATCATTAGCTTATGTTTTGTTTGGAATAAATATGACCTAAATTTGTAGAATATGGAAGCACAGGACTGCTTTTGCTAATGGATAAATGTATTTGTTTCATGGGATGAATCAAAAAACGTTGAAAAAGTGGATATGTTCAGAGATATAATATGGAATTAAAGATTTATCATCATCCTGCATAGCCAGGAAACAGATGTATTAAAGATTCTTATTGAGCTTAAAAACTGCAGTTGAATCAGGAGCATCCTGCATGCAAGCCTTACTTTCTGTTTGCATACTTCAAATCCCTGTTTCACATTAGCTGCTCTAGGCCGCAGGCTGGGTTTGTGATGTGTTTGGTACTCAATCCACCTCCTCTTCTTTTTCTGTTTTTTTTTTTTTTACTGCCATGTGGCTTCTTTAAAGGTTCTGAGCTTTTGATCACAGTGCAGGTTACAAATGTTGAATCAGTGAGAAAGATACCTGCTATCTTCCCTGTGAGAATACAAGAATGCTTTCAGTTGGTGTCTGCTATAAACCTTCCCCTGCAGTTCACCCAAGTTCATGGCTGGGTGTCCGAACATCAGGCTTGACGTTACAGCCCTCAGGGATTTATTTTTTCCCTCAAATGTGCAAGCCTAATTCTCATTACATGTATTGTGCATTATCTGTTTTGATGTAATAGCACACATCCAAATCCTTATTATGATGGGATTTAAAGCAGTGTGCTGAACTTAACAGTGCCACATTCATATCTGAGGGTAATATGTTGTTTTTAAGAAATAATCTCTCTAGGTGTAGTCTGTGGCTTTGGAAAATAAAAAATAGTGGAAACTTTACATGGTATATGTTGACAATAATTATCTGGTAACACATCAACACATGTAAATTGCACAATCTAGCCAGTGGAACTTCAAGCACATGACTGTGTACACTGTGCTTTTCACATTTTCTTTAGGTATCACTGTGTTATCCTTTTCTTTCCCAAGGACAGTGCTGGTTATGTTTAGGCACATCTGAACAGGTTTAAGGTATGCATCGATAGTAGAGGCATAAGGGAGCATATATAGGTGCTTACACAGGGACAGTGCAACTGGTGTGAGCTCTGGTGCCAGGAATGAAGTGGGGTCTCCTTCCTACCCCACTGACAGTGCTGGCACCATCTGGGTGCTTGATACCCACCTCAAACATTGGACACAGTCCACTGGAGATTTGGCAGCAGGGCCCTGGTTGTGCAGGCATCTGTCATTGTGGCCTCAGGCAGGCTGTGAGTGATCTCTCTCTAGTGCTTTCTCTTGTCTCTTTGTGTCATCTCCTCAGTGTAGCCAGCAGGAATTGCATGGTATGGTGATCAAGTTTCTTCCAAACACTTGGGAGTGGGGGGAGGAAAGATGTGGCTTATTCTTGGCAGAACTGTTTTACATAAAAATAGTCACGTTTAGATTGCTGCTTCCAACTTCATGACATATGTTCCGAAGAAAACCCATAAACTTGGGAATTTTTGGGTGGCAGAAAATTCCTTTCAGTCAGTATTAATGAGTGTGTTGCATGATTGTCCTTTGCTCATGCTACTGCTGTTTTGAAGGCATGCATGAGTATAACTTGCTATGAAAACTTTTCATTGCTGGTGTGACAATTGTTATGGAATATTTTCTGGAGAGATGGGATCCATTTCAAGCCAAACAGATGTTTCTGAATACCTTTTCCTTGAATGGAGGGGTAATATCTTGAAAGCACTAAGGGAGTTCTTAAATTACATGTCAGACCCACTGGAGCTAGTGTATTCTGGTATAGCTGGAAAAAACGCCATCAGGAAGTTTCAGCTAGGAATACTTTATGTCTCTTAATTACCGAAAAGCATAAAAAATAGTTTGAGAAGTCCTACATCAAGACTCTGTTAGGACAATTACTTGCATGACACTGTGTTATTAAGAACAAAAGATTCAGAAATATCAGTGAATTTGTTGGCATTTACTCTGTTTATTGTTTTGTGCTTTCCTCAGCCCGAGGAGTAAAACCAGCCCAGTCTGCTCCTTTCTGTTTGACTGGTTTCACTCTTGAGTTCCACTGTATTAACACAATTAATTGTCTTGTGTTTTGAGTGTAAATAATGAGGAAAATGACCTTGTTTGCAATGACTGCAAAAAGTTTTGTAAATAATGAGAACATTTCATTTTTCATTCTGTTTGCTGTACTTCTCCTTGACTGTGCTATCATCGCACATCCTCCTTCTTCCCCTTTTTATATACAAAAGCTGAATTTAAACTATAGAGGATCTAAAAAAGTTTAAATCCTTAGAGGTGCTGAACATGGCTCGAGCAACCCAGTCTGCAGTCAGGGGTGGCAGGAGGTGGCCAGTACTTCACAGGACTCTGCTTTGAAAATCCTGTTGTTCTGCTTTGTGACACAAATGACCAGAAATACCTATGCAAATGTCAACACTAATACTCACTAATTCTGAGGAAGCTATAGAAAAGTAGTGCTGAAACCTGGCATTGATGGTCCTTGCAGGAAGGACAGCAGGTTATATATGGGCTGACCTAGGTCTTACAGAATGGAAGATATTTGCATTCATTTTGCACTTGTATGAGTTAATTTTCACTGACTGCTCAGTTGTGTGAGAGGGAGGGAAAAGCCAAGAGAAACTGCTGGGAGGAAAACAATGGGATTACACTGCATTTCTAGCAAAAGCAGCCCTGTAATACCAAGCACAAGTCAAAGAATAAGAAGTTATATCAAGTTACTTCTCAGAAATGCACAACTACAAAACCTTTTATGCATGGTCCAAAAAGCATCACCCAGCCTTCACTGTGCTGATTTGAAAGCTGAGGAAAAAATCCAAATAAATTGCCATTGCCCTCATTGTAAGGCAGGGGAGTGGTAGCCATGGTCCCTAACCCCTTTCTTTCTCCCTCCTTTCTTTCTTCTGTGTATGTGTGTCTCTCTCTGTCTCTGTCTCTCTCTGTCTCTGTCTCTCTCTTTCTTCATGCCACAGGGAGAGGTTTGAAACGGAACGTAACAGCCCACGCTTTGCCAAATTGCGCAACTGGCATCACGGCCTGTCCGCGCAGCTCCTTAATGTTAAAAGCTAAAGGCCCCCAGTCAGAGGGCAAACCCGAGAGAGTTACAGGAACACATTAACTGCTGCCCTGAGTTAGAGCCTGAGCGTGTCACTCGTGCAAACATGTACTGCCAGGCAGTAGGTTTCTGGTTTTAGCCTGTTAGCCATTCACTGTCACCAAAAGTGAAATCATGATACAACCCAGGTCATGTTCTTCATGATAAAGTAGTTTAGGTTTTTTTTCCCTTTACTATCTTAAACTTCAGTACACAGCAAAGCATCACTATTGTAGTCTCCTGACTTTAATTCTAGAAGAAAATGAGAGGGAAGTTATTGACAGTATTTCTTTAGGAGGAAGAAGAATGAGACTTTCACTGAGTTTTACTGATGTAAAGATAATGAAGTAGGAGAAAGAAAGTTGAAAAGGAAACTGATTGGCCTAGACTTTGCTAAATGTATAATACACTTAGTTTGCATAGTTGAACGATGCTGTTTGAAATAAGATATTAGCAATGTGAAGTTGTATTTCAATGTATTATACTGGCAGAAGTCATTTACTGAAACCATTGCTGTAAGTTTTGGGTTGGCAACTTTAATTTATCATTATATAAAAGTGAGAGATAGCTGGGATTGCTCAGGATCTGCAAGGAAATGACATTTTGCTAGAGGTGATTTAGGAGTGAGAAGAATATATCATACTGCTGGTGCACTGAAGCTTTTAAAAGCATCTTGTAAGTTTTAAGGAATATGTTGCCCATTATGTATTGCTCTTGCTTTGACTCACATTTTTTTCTGTATATAGCAGCATGCTTTATCTGAAATAAAAGGTTTTAAAACTAAAATAATTATGTGCCTGTTTTACACAGTACTTTATTCTGTTTTAAAACAATAACTGCTTCAACTGATTATTGAAAAAAGGAGAACTTTTCTTTCCCTAATACAAAATTTGGTTAAAAAGCTTTCCATTATTAGCTATAATTCTTATTGACCTTTAAGTTGTCTGAATTGGAATAAACCTGACAAAGCAGTTGTCTTAGGTACCTTTATCTGGTAGCAGTAATTCCAATCAAAGGGATTAGTGCATGAGATCAGATTGAAACTGTTACACTTTTTGCTGCTTCCAGGTTTGTCTTAGCAGTCCATACAAGAACCAAGTTCATTCAAACTCCCATTTTTTTCTGTTTTATAGAAATAAGGAAAAGCTACTGTTCATGGAGAATTTTGCATGAATCAACCAAATACTGAAGTGTTTAAAGGGTTATCATACTTACATAAAAAACCTAATTCTTCAGTACTACTTAAGAGTACATAAGCACTCATTCCTTTTAAAATGCATTTCCCTTTTCTTAGCTAAATATCAGAGCACTTCAGAACATGCTACTTAATTCACAACATGCATTTATATTTTCCTTAAGGGAGCACAAACAGATTCTGATCACACCATCTTATCAGTACCTATGGTAAATCAGCATCACTGCATGAAATAAGAGCAACATTTTAACTTTTTCTGATTGTTGCCAAGAGCAACCTTTGGTGAACCAAAGTGGTGGTGAATTTTATTTATGTATGGGAAATTTTGATAGAATTTAAAATATCAATAGGCAGTTAAGATTTTTTCATAAAATGTACCTAAGTTAAAAAATCTTCCAGTTCTAATTTTCAATCAAATTAGATGTTTTTATTAATAAGTAGTAATACAGTCTCTTCACTGTAATAACAATTGTGTATCTGTAATGTTTTATGAATATAATACAGATGCTACTTGTTTCCAAGAGTCCTAGTGCATGTGTTAGAACAAAAATGTCTGGATTATATCTCAATGTTTACACTTAATGTTATTTTGAAAGGTATTTTCTAATAATAATTTTATCAGATATGAAATTAACGGAGATTTAATTAAGGAATCACCTCCCCTTAGCTCTGCTTCAGTGGTTTTAATGATAAAAATTCAGTGCGTATAAACCACGTAATCATATAGGGAAATAGTTTTAATCCTTTTTTCTGTAGGATACAGAATGGAATCTAATGCTCTCCTAGCTTGTAGAATGTCAATTCTTTACACAGTTACAGGGGGAAAAAAGCAATAGGAAAAAATCGTGACTGTCTGGTAGCTTTTAGAACTTTTGCAATGTTAAAGACCTTTTATGAAGGTGCCTTCATTAATCCTTACAGCAAGACTTTTACTACAACTTATTTCAACTGCTTAGTCCAGTCCCTTTTAAAAACATCTCACAAGTGATGGACCTTTTGTTTTAAAACTCAGTCAAGTATTTCTATGTCATTTCTTTTTTATATTTAGACTAGTATTTCCTCAACTCTTACTCCTCAAAAATCTTCCTTTATGTTGTCATGGCGATCTTCAAGTCCAGAAAATTAATGTTATGGATCTTTTTTTGTATAACTCTGAAGAGGCCTTGGTTTTGCTTCCTGAGGAGGGGGCAGACTTTGTCTGTAAGGTAGAGAAATTGGCCTGGATTTTTCCCTCTACTGCATATCATTGCTAGTGACAGTAACAAACTTGGGCCTGATAAAAAAGCACTAACAGCTTTTTAAAAACGAGTAGCTTTGTTCTAGCAAAAGTGCAAGTCTGGCTTATTATATTTCTTTGCTAAATACAAAATTTGATGTGTGGCTGCTGAGTGACCAGCCCCATCTTACAGTGTTTCCTGAGCACTTGCAGAAGTCTGCTGTTTCACACAGGAAAATCAGTCACAGTTAATGGCAGTGAGGCTCAGAATAGGTTCCAGACTGAAGACTCCATGAGTCATAGAATTCTTTAAAACAGTGCTGATGATAGGCAGGTGTTATCTGTCCCATGCTGAATATATTTTGACCTGTGGCTGCTCTGCTGAGCAGAGGACAGTGGTTGGTGACAATACCGTCTTCTAAATAACCTCCATGTTAAAAATAAAGTAAAACACAGGATGTGGATAATGATATGCACCCCCTGCCCTTCCCAATATTGCCAGTAAAGCATAGTGTTATAAGCATTTAATGAAGACACAGCAAAGCTGATGCCAGTAGGAAATCAAAACCAAAAGGCCTTCCAGGTAAATCTGCTTGTCTGGTTATGGCACAGGGACACGCTCCTTTTCTGCTGTGGTACAAGGCTGTTTGATCTAAACTAACCTGTCTCCTGGATCCTGCTGCCCTGCCTTCTGCTCATACAGCCCCCCTGACCTCCTGCAGTGCTCAGTTTGCAGCAGAGACATTGACTGCATGCAGCGTGTGCTGATGGGACGTGGCTGCAGTGTGGCTTTAGGAGAGCGGCTGTGACAACTTGACCTCTCTTCCTTTCATGCATGACAAAACCACAAAAGGAGAAAGGTTCTGTGGCTCCTTCCCTTGCCTCCCTCTCTCCATGCCTGCCTGCACCAGGAAGGACAGTATGTTTTTGCTAATACAGAGGTCACTTCATTTCAGTTTCTCTCTCATTATGCACAGCTGGGTAGAGTATATATTCCACAGCAAGGAACAAGTATTTTTGGGACTACTTTATCACTTCTGAAAAGTCCAACTCTTGCATATCACAGAGCTTTCTGAAACCTTCCTCAGGGGCAGAAGAGGTGACACCAATTTTTCACTTGTGCACTTGGGTTTCCACAGGAGCTAAGTTGATTTTGTGGTTTCTTTAGCAGTGTTTAACATGAGCTTCAGTGACTGGGATTACCATTAGATGTATCAGAAACTTATGTGGATCCTTATACAAATTTGAGTTGGTGAAGTTAAAAAGCCAGAATTTTGGTATGGTGCATGGTATTACCAGATAATTACTTTCTTTAATGAGTTTGCCTTTAGTCAACAGCTTTCTACAGGATACATGAAAATTAATTGACTAAAACTTGCTCTCAAGCACAATAACATCTTTGTTCTGTGGCTGCTAATCAAAGCCATCTGACACCACCAAGACAAGCTAAGGCATCTTGATTTCCTTCCTTGGTTGGCCAGAATTTCCAGTGATTAACATTGCTAACCTGCCCAATTGCCAAAAACCTCCTATCTGCTGCTCAGATTACCAAAATTGCTACTTTTGAAAGACATACCCTATCTTTTCACAGCAGCCTGTGAAATAAAGCAGACTTCTCTAGGTAGATTTCTCACTTAAGGAACATAATAAATAAAAATAACCACATCAGTTCAGTTTAATGTCTTCTAATCCCCACTTACCTTTTAACAGCTGAAGAGTGACAAAAGCATAGGAATAGTCAAATAACTCAATTGTCTCCATGGAATTCTGAGTGAAATCAGAAGAGAAAATTGATCACATTTTCTTCCCCAAAATACTCCTGGGAGTTCTATGGGGAAAAAATTATTTAGAAAACATAAATCCTTTGTTTCCAAGTCAGTTCCCTGTAGAATAAATTGGTCAAAAATAGTGACTGTAAGGTACAATGTATCCACGTGAATGTACCCACTTATAATTGAAAGATTGAAGCCTCCAAATGCAGTTCGAAAATACCATGAAGCTTTTCTCAAAATAGTTCATAGAGAAAGTAATGCATAAACTAACAGAGCCTGCTAAAGCTGAAATGAAACTTTGGGTGTGGGTGTACTGACCTATATGTAGCATCTTATCTTTACCACCTCAGTCTCCTGCATGTTCCTGTCCACCATGTAACTTTTGCATGGTCAGAAATGAACATTAACTTTCATTTCTACTGTGCAACCTTCAAAATGTTCATGTGCATCCTTCAGCTGATGCAGGTGGCTTATCAAGACACCAGTGCTGTCTTTCTCTCTGACTGCTCCCTTGCATTACCTTCAGTCCAGCAAGGGAAAAGCAGTTCTAACATGCAGCAGGTTTTCCAACAAGCATTGTAACTCAGAGGCACTCAGTTGGGGTCTGTGGATCATCAGCCTGGCTCACAGCTTGGCTTAGGGTGAGCTGGAGCATAGCACTGGCACTGCTTCCTTTTATTCTGCTTCTAAATTGCATTAATGTCAGCAAAATTACCCTAAGCACTAATAACTTCCTAATAGTTCATTTCCATGTAAGCATTTGCTGTAGCCGACCCAGAATGTTATCTGATTACAACTAAGAGAGAGGGAAGGTAAGAAAATCCTTAAGAGAGCTTATGAAATAAAATTTAATCCACATTCTGAAAGAATGACAACAGTTCTAATTCATACCACTTAGCTATTTGATTCAGGAACTGAACAGCACAGACACATTGTTGTGTTTCAGGGGCAGCTTCAAACTTAGCTTAATGCCATGTAGAGGAAGTATGAATTTTCTTATCATCAGTGTGCACAGATTAAAAAGTAGGTCTGAAAAGACCCACCCCCTGGAAGTCAAACCTCTGAGTTATTGTTCTTTTCTCAGCTTCCCTGGGGAAAAGTGAAGTCATGATGGAAAGAACACTTCAGTGAAAGGGGAATCATTTCCTGGTGTACAAAACCCAAACTTGTTGTGCATTGGTTTTGTCTGTAGTGGTCACAAATGCAGACTGAGAGTTTAGATCCTGTGCTCAGGTGCCTGGTGGCAGATCCCTGCACTTTACCAGCGGGGCTATAGAAAGCTAGAGGAAATCATTCAAATCCAATTGCACACTTAAGGTCAAGATAGGGAATAATTATCTGAATTAAATCCCAGCTCAAATTGCTACACATGCTCAGAATTTTGGAGTCTTTGTTCTTATTAAAGTTATGTATTTACCAATAAGATAAAATTTAAAATTGGAGTACGTATGCCAAATATCACAATGTAAACCTTGGGCTAGAGTTATCTTACCTTTCCCCAACACTGGTGCTGCTGTATGTCCAGCTGCATTTATTCTGTGACTGTTACATTTAACAGCAACCCTGTAGATGCCACTAAAATGCATTCATAGGAGGGGTTGGCTTGGCTGCTTTGATTGAGTCCCATACAACATGTTGAGAATGAGTTGCTGGTTGTTTTTCACTGGATCTATGACAATGTGCTTTTCCTATTCTGTGCCACTGTCTGCACAAACCAGGATACCTTCTGTGAGAAAAGTATTTCCCTTTTTGGAAAGCAGACCTAGTAGGATATATTGCAGTTGTTTTGGCGTGGGCTGCTCACATTCTTAACTACAGTGGCTGAAAAAGAGAGACTAGCTCTTCTACCCCTTTTTGTGATCCCAAGCCAAAGTTCTAACTAAACCAGCATGACAGTCATCTTCTGTCCTCTCCAGTTAACTGCCTGTCATTTCTTTGTTTGTCTTCTGGTGTCTTCGTTAAAATAACAGAAATATAGCATGGGGGAAAAAAAGGCAAGCAACCTCAACAGTCTTATAGAGTCATCTGGTCATGGAAAAATCCTCAGCTGCAAATCCAGAAAGGTAGAAATAGCCTCATTGGATCAGAACAGCAGTTTATCTAGCTCAGTGTCCAGTTTCTAACAGTGTCTGTGTCTCATGCCTTTGAGACAAAAAATGTTTGGAAGGCAATTACAAAATAGCTTTCACGCAACTTTTCTCTCAGACACCCTATAAGAATTTCTTTTAAAATTACTCTGTAAGTTCTACTTCTTAAAAGGAAATTTTATTTGTAGGCAAATATGCTTATATAAATATATGTTAGGATGAAAGCTATCGTAAGTCTGATTAGTCCTGCAAGTCCACACTGTACTGATAGAAAAACGGAATTTTTAATTTCAATAAATATAGATCCTATTCTATTTCCCCTTTGAAAAAAGACTACTGCATATCTGTCAGACTCTACAGAAGACTATTGGATTCTCAATACAGTAAAATACTGATTAACTGAACAGATACTTCTATGAAAAAAATCTAAAATCTCTCATTAAAGAGAGTGAGCTGATATTTTAAATACTCATCAGGGGTTAAGGAGAGTTTATTTCAGTTCTTTGCATTGCTGTGGACTTTCTTTTAGACCATGAACAATTCTATTAAGTTTTAGTCTCTCATTTGTAAAATTAGAAAAATAGTCTTGCTGCATGAGAGTATAGAGGAAAAAAACTCAATTACAATACTCACTTTTTGCTTCAGTACTGAAAGAGTAGTTGAAGGACCATGTGGTCCCTTGGGACACCTCATGTTTCTTATGTCATCAGGTCTTCATTACACATCATATGATTCTGTCTCCACAACATTTTAGTGGAGCAGAGCTTTTCAAGAGAGAGAGTCTGCATCTGTTACTATCAGAGAAGGTAGATGGAAGGTGCACCACCTCCATATTTCAGCTTGCCTGTTACATGTGCATGTTTGGGAATCTTTTATGTTTGGTTCCCAAAAATAAACTAGAATGGGAAAGCATTCCAATGTCCCGTACGTATAGTTCAGATTTAACATACTCATTTATTGGAAACTCTCTGAAGATTCTCCAGGCTATTTTTAGGATCCAATAGCACACGCAAGCTTGGCTTGCAAATGAATTTTGCCTTCTGTTACTCAAGCTATTGTAATTCTTGTTGGTGTGTGGGAGAGAAAGACTCTGTTTCTATAATTTCGCTCACTCTGTCTTTAGCAACATATCACGTAGCATATTTTTATGAGAAGAAAACATTTCATAGTTTCACTGTATAATATACTGTGTAATTAGGAAGACAGTATATTGCATAAATAAGTCTTGTTTGAAATACAGGTCCAACATTTAGTGAAATCTGTGGGAGATGCACTGTTCTCTCAGAACAGTTATTGACTGAGGCCCTTCTGTCAAAAGCCATTTCAGTGGGGACTAAGAACAACTGCAAACAAAAGAAATCCCCCACAATAATTACAAATCTTTCCCAGATAGCTCAAAACTATTATCCACTACTGTCAGTTATTGCAGCAGCCTGTGTAGACAGAGATACAAACAGCTCATAATATTCTGAGCCAAATTCTTTCATGTTGTGAAGGTATTGACTTTACTGAGCCTGCCTGAGGGATGTATTTGGCTAAGAAGTAAAGTTATTTCTGCATTTAGTTAGCAAAAAATGTTTTGATTGTAAAGGCCAGAAATCCAATAGTCTGTTTTTTAAAATGCAGCTATTGCCAGTCAGAGGCACATCTGATCTTGAGCGTTTCTTCTTGGTAGCCAAATGGGAATTACTCCTATTGACTGGGAAGAGAAATAGTTCCTGGAAGCAAAACCATGAAGAAGTGTTATGTGCCTTTGAACTCATTTTTCCCTTTACTCTCTGCCTTTTCTTTTGCTTTATTCTGTGGAAGCATTTTTACTATACTTCTCCCTGTCTCTCTTTTTAACCTTCACAACTCCCCTGCCATCGTCATCATTGTTATCCAATATTGTACACTTGGGGAAAATGCTTTTGTGAAATCCCGACCTCAGAGTTACTTTGAGTCAAGGGTCTTCTTTTTGCCTTGTTCAGTGTAGCCACAGCTTTTGGAGCCGAAAAGTTTGGATCAGATTAATTGTAACAACAGAAGCTTAGCACTGCTTCAGCCTGACCCCAACTGCCTGCCTTTTGGTCTTGGCTGTCATTTCTCATAGAGCATTTGGTAACACTGGAGATAAACAATGCTGTACTTTCTTTCCAGGCCGTGACTATATTATTTAACATTGTTGCATGATTATGGCTTTTGATAAATTAACACTTCCCACACGTGCACAGTCTCTAATCCATCCTCCTGCACCTTGTTTCATCCTGGATTTCCTGTAGCTGGCGTTGCAGTGAACTCACAGCTTGGTTACCATAAGACAGTGTTTGGTTTCTCATTGCTTCAGAGTGGTGAGCCATCGACCTCATTGGGGCATTTCTGTTCAAGGCAGGCTCTTCCCTACCGACCACAGGAACATCTTAGTCAGACATACACATCTGAGAGGCATTTCAGGTCAACTTCTGGGTTTCAAAATCTGGCTTCAATTCATATATTTTAGGGTTACATTTCAGTTAGAGGTTTTAAAAATTTGTAGAGAACACCTATGCCCAAGCCTTTGCTGATCTAAACTGGATTGGTTTTTATAACTCTATCAGAACTGAACTAAGGAAAGAATATGTGACTGAACATATATATGTAAATGTATAAGTACATGGCACATTACTGATAATAATGTGGAAAATATTAAGAATAGCCTTCCAAACATAATGTAAGTTAATGATTGGGGCCCAGCAAACCCACATAATTCCTTTTTTGTTTTCAAAGGACGCTTCAGAAAGAAAGTTCAGTTGGGTAAATGAGGACATTTGCTTTGTGGTTTGTAATTTTAGATCCCACTTCAGAAAAGTGTTCTCATTTGGCATATTTCAGCTTTAAACCTGTTGAAATTTCAGCACAATTCCTTAAATAGGAAGGGATGCAATCACCCATGAAATTGCTAAATAGTGAGACTATCTCAATTACTTAACTAACTGGATTTCAAACTTAGGTGTTTAAGGCTAATGGATTCTATTCTTTATGAAAATACTTGTGTCTTAACTTCTTACAGATAAACAATTGCTTGCATTTAAACTGATCAGTTATTTTTTAAGTGTGTATGTGTGTTTCCAGAATAACAGCCCAGTTCTCAATCAGTGAAACTGAGGCTGACTTAATCCTCACCTCAACAAAGGCATGAGTTCCAGTTGGAGGAATTATTAATGAAGGAATTGTTTCTAATGCAATTTAAGTTCAGAAAACTAGTATTTGGATAGGGCAGAGAATTTTTAACTGAAGCCAGGCATAAGAAATCCTTTTTGTATAAGTCTTTGTTAACCATTTAACTGCTTATCACTTCAAAATATCGGCTCCATGAGGACTGCCCACCTCTGTTCTGCTGGAATATTATGGAATCCTTTTTTAAAAGGGAAATTCCTAAGGTCAAAACTATTCCTGAAATTACATACACACATACAATGTCCAATTTGTAACTGTTCATTTTTCTTTTACTTTATTATTGAAACAAAGTTGTTTACAACTGATAAGAAGCATACAGCAGACTTGTTTATCTGGTGGGTTTTACCTGGAAAGGTGAACAGGTTTCTCACAACTATATTTATGAGCAACCACTCTAGGATGCTTTTTGCAACCAAACATTTCTCCTCAACCCATGTTCTTTTTCCCTGGTTGTTTTGGGTGGGGTTTTTTTGCCACCACTGGCAGTTGCATTTATTTCATACTGTATCCCCTCCTTTCACAGAGACAAGGAAAAGGTTGCAGCAGCATCAGAAAACAGGTAATGTTTGCTGTGTTTGATTTATTTCCTGTTAAGAGTGTATCTCCACTTTCTCCATATTGTTCTTACCTCAAAAAACATTGAGTTTGTACACTGTTTGAGCAGATGATGAAAGTAGAGGTTTCAGCTAAGTTAGGCATTTCTTTCTAATGCACTGTGATGTGGGACAGGTGAGGATTGTGTTTCTCATAGCTTACAAACCTGAAAAATAAGTTCTTAATCAAATATTCTTTAAATTGAGTGCTGTCAGTTTGTGATGGAGTTTTAAGAACAATTTCCATTTTAAACTTTGTCTAGACTGTTCAAGATGTTTTTAAAATCTAAATAAGATTATCTTTTATAAACATTTATATGTCAGATCTTGATTGATCCTCAGTGGGTTATGAGGTTCAAACAGCCCCTCTGTAAGTTCTTTCATATTGAGTTGTTTTCTCCCAAAGGATCTCAGAATGTTTTGCAGCTAAGCATAGAAATGTGTTGTTTTCTATTAGTTCATTTATTAAATCCCCAAGGACTGATACACAGGTATTTCTTGAGTGAAGCTGACCACTTGTTTCATGGAGTGAAGACAGGCCTCTTACTAGTGAGGCCATGAAAAAAATTTTATCCCACTGATTTTCTCCATCTTGTTGATTCCTGCCTCAGCAATATGCAACGACTTTTTATTTTTGGGGCTTTTTTAAGATTGCTTATGTTTAAACAAAGGTTGCATAGAGTTAATATCTGAGTAAGCATTATTTGTTAATAATGACACAAGCAATGGCAACCAGCACTTAAACAGTTTGAAAAAATTATTTTTATTTTAAAATTAATTATAAAAAAAGAAGGAAATAACCCCCTTGATTCCTGAATACAAATTCAATTGTAAAGAACAAGCAACACATGTTAGCATTTCACCAGCAGTTTCATTTGTGTAAAACCTTCCATAGGACTATATAGCTGTTTCACTGAAATCTCCTTTTCTTTTAACTATTATTTTATTTTGCCAGGAACAATTTCTGGTATATGACTGCTGTTATTGTCCTACTATGTTGCCTTAATCTTGTGTGATCTGTCATACCACAGCTTTTCTCCACCTCCATTACCATCACAGCTCTGCTTATTTTGATATTCATAGCAATATGGTTTCCAGATTTAACACAAGGTACCTTTTTTCATTTGTCAAGCCTTTCCTGGTCTTAAGCAGTAATTAACCAATGAACTACCAAGATTATTCATTACTTCATCTGCATTATCATTATGATCTCCTGCTCTGTCTGTGGCTGGAATTCTGTCTCTTCCTCAAACCCCTGCTATTACCTAGGAAATGCCTCATTTACAAACACCCTTGTAATCTCTGTCACCCAGGCCTACAGGTACCACGCATGTGCCACAGTATGTGACCTCGAGTATTTGGCATCCTCCTAAATCATCCACCAGGGATGCCAACACTGCCAATGCTCAGCCAGTGGCCTCCAAGGGGTCTGTGAGGCTTGGAGCGGGTACAAGCCAGGGGGAGGCCGGTTTTGGCCAGAAAACCCCTCTTGCTTCATCCAGTAACCGAAGGTACACTGTGCCGTGTAACTGCATAACTGACCCGGTTTGGAGCTTTGCAATGGTTTGGTAATAACAACCTCTAACTCCTTCCAATGGAAATGCCCATTGCTTCAAAGGTGGGTGTCCAGGTTCTTCCAGTTCCAGCAACTTCTGGTTCATGTGGGTGATACATTTTCAGTGGCTCTCATAAGGATCACACCTACAATACAGAGACAAGTCATTAAGCATCTTCAGCAGAGAAACTGCAGCTGATATTTCTGTATTTTCAGCGGATTCCACAAACCTTCCCATATTCAAATGTAAAATCCTTCCATATTACAGCTTTCTCTAAACACTTTCTCCAGCACTTTTTTTCTACAAATGCTACAATAACAGATTTTTTTTTCATATCCATTTTAATTTTTGTTTTCTATATTTTTGATTCTTTACAAGTGATCTGTTGGAGGATTAGAAACAGAAAAATCTTCATGCATTACATAAAGGAGACTAAGTGTTGTTTTAATAACCCACTCACTGTTATTTGGACAGAAAGTCTCAGAACTTAGGACTTTACCGAGAGAAAAAAGTATAATCTGCACTTATATTGTAAATGTTAGAGTGCATTTGTTGCTGTGTTCTCATTATGGTTGTTAACCAATATTATCCTCTTAACCTCTACTGATCTGTGTTCCTTTTCATGAGTGAAAATCAGCTGAGAAGAGATGTGTGTTTGTGTTCATCCACCTAACTTACTTTTATGTTTGTTACTGCAAATATGAAGATGTTTGATTTTTTCAATTTCTTTTAAAATACAAAGTACTGTAAGGATTTAAAGTCTACAAAATGATTGTATTTAAAAACCAACCAACCAAACAAAAAACCCTCTGTACCAGGTCATAACGAAGCTTTTGCAATAGATAATCTATTTTATAAAGCAGAACTCACATTTATCAGTTTTTAAAATTCTTCTGCACTTGAAGGACTAAAATGAAAAAATCAGACTTAAAAACTAGAAAAGAGGAGAAAAAAAACCCCAGGTTATTGTATTTGCCTATATAAATAAAACTATTTAAAATTTATAGTTGTTAAACTAAAACAGTCAAGTTGGTCTTGAGATCTTTCTATAAAACTGTTTTAACAATGTTACCAACTGCATGTAATTTATGTAACCAAACCACTCTGATTTTTATGGCTATATCCACTTCACTTATATTTATTCCAATTCCTGGTTCTGATAATTAATATAGTCTACCATGAAGGAAGGTAAGCAAGCCTCTAACATTTTAATCACATAAAAAGAAATATTACAAACACTATGCAAGATAAAATTTGTTTGTATTTCTTTTAAAGTTTAAAAGGTATTCAAGTATATTTGCATTTATTTTATTTACATGGGTTTGTTCCATTCAAATCTGTCCATGTCCACACGTACGGATTGGTTTTTTTATTTTCTTTTCAATATTTATCACTGAATATGTATTTTGATTAACATTTTGGAGATTGTTACAATTAAGTCAGTTGACTGTTTTCTTCTCTTCAAGGTATGAAGTCTTGAATCTTTTGAAATCTGTACCAAATTCTCTTTCACATCAGTGCAAATAGACAAAATAGGTGAAGTCCTAGTTTGTGTTTAAGACATACATTAAGTTCCATTTTTATGTGCAGCATAGTTTTAGTCCTTTCCTGTTTGCCAAATCAAAGATATGTAAGTATTTAAGATGGAAACTGTGACTCCACAGCTTTTAATGGGGTAATTCTGGTACCCACTGTGGCACAGGGAAAATGTCACAGTATTGAAATTCAGTGACAAATTAGCTGTGATGGATAATATATAGCTACTCTGCTACATAGGCTGTGTATTTGATAGTCTACTAGCGAATTGGAGGAATTTACATCATAAAATGCATCAAGAAGGAAGAACTCATCTGAATCTGAAATGCATATTACGATGGAAGAACTTCTGCAAAACTGTTGCAAAACTTAGCGTAAGGATTTGAAACCCAGAATTGCAAACTGGATGATTATTTGCAGGAGCTCACTCACTGTGTACATAATTGTAGGTGAAACTCCATAAAGGAGAAAATACTGATTCCTTGCTTTTGTTATGGGCTGCATTCAATTGTGAGGTTTGTGGGTATAACAACCAGCTTCTGTCTCAGCTAATCAAACAAAATATTCAGCTGAATTAAGACACCATCATCTAGACTATTGGGGTATCAAATTCAGAAGTACCAAGCACTCATTCTAGGTGCTGACGAGTATAACTTGTCAAATCAGTGCTTCTGAGAGAAGCAAAAGAAAATACGAGATAGAATGGCTGAAAGAGAGAAAATTTGCACAGTGGATGGTAAATATGCTTAGGAAAAAAAGCTGAGAGAGAATTTTGAAGGGCTAAGGTTGGCTGAAAAAACAGCTGTAGAACTGTAAGGTTTCTTTTGTTATTTGATACTTGTGGTCAGGAGGGAGTGATTTGGGCATTATTTGTACCTTGAGCAAGAGAATCACCGAATTCCATCACCTTGATAGGAGTAATTTGTAAGAACATAGAAGTGTGACAATATATTTATGAGATAGGTCTAAAGAACTACGTCCATTATGTTCCTAGGCCACTGCTCATGTCAAGACAACTATGTACAGTGATACCCTGATTTTTAAAAAACCTGCTAACATGGCCCCCTTTGTCTGCCTGTAAGAGATGAGCGATTTTTCTCAAATTTGAGTGAGGTGGTGGAATACATTAGTAGTTCAGTAGGTTACTTAAATGGTCACAGGATACAAGACTAGATTATTACCATTAATTTCAATGTATTTGATGAAATTTATCCATGCTCAAAGACTTTGTGACAGGCTCTTCACAGCCATTTCAGTCCTGGGTGCCACATTTCCTACCACTGGCATCACTGGGAGCAGTACTGAAGTGCTGTTTAACACCTGGGGTAAATTTCAGTCAAGCAGGACCAACATTGCATTGCAGTCTGAACTGCACAGTGGAAAAGGCTGAACAAATGTCTTTTTTTTTCTTTGCATAACTGTGCTTTTCCCTCAGTAACCCAGCCTGCTACTATGTTTGCAGCTGCAGGTTCAAACATAGTAGGTTTTATGCTCTACAAGTAAATGCTCGCCTTCTTAAGATGCTTCTTGTTTTATTTAATTTAACTCTTTAACTAGTACCCCTATTGAGCATGTCCCGGTGGCTCCCAGTTCTGCTGCTCCTGCACTACACGCTTCAGCACCTCAGCCTGCTGCTGCTGCTCAAAACACAGCCAGCCCGATGACAGCACCAGCCACCACCTCAGTAGTGCAAGAGTCTTTCTCCTCCTCCTTCCAAAGGTAATGCTCCATTGCTTTATACCCCCTCTGGCTTTGGAAATGCTGCATACACATTCTTAACTTAAGAATGTAGTATGAAGAGCTGTAACCTGGTTTATATGCTTTTATATATTTTGGAGGGGGGGAGGGGAGGTGTTTTGGTTTTTTTGGGGGGGTTGTGGTATGTTGTTCATGTTTGCATAGACTTTGCAAAATAAAACTGCCCTAAAAATGTAACTCCATTTTCAGAAAGCAAGTCTAGGCTTAAAATTAGAAATGTTTTTACACCACTTGTAATAAAACCAAAACAACTCCTCATGATAGTTACAGTGAATGAAGATTCTTTTAATGGTGTTTCTGCAGTAGAACAAGAAATGGAAGATTAGAAAATGTCATTTAATCTCATGATTGTGCTTACTGTATCCCAGCAGATACCAGTAAAACATGGTAGGCATTTGATGATTGACTTGCTCTATAAATTAAGTCAATTAATTTCTGTTGGATTTATATAATATTTTCTTTCCTAATGAGAATTAGCCTTAGAGGTGAAGTAAGTTTCAAGGACATGCATTCCTAACACTTGTAGCACAGTGGGAGTTACAGTTGTATATTAAAAGCTGTCAGACAGCTTGTGTGGAAATGTGTGGGATTTATACAGCTGTCACTTACATTACAGTAATTTTGGAGGTAGTAAGAGTGAATTCTTTTGGTACATAATATTCTTTTATCTTTGGGGTTTGCTACATGAATATTCTGAAAATATGTATATTTTAGCATGCTTAAAAATCCAAGGAAAGCCACACTTCCAGTAATAGAAACTATTTTAAATAATTGAGACCTCAGAGGTACCATATTTTATGTGTGTATAAATGGAATTGGAAATGTCTTGGCTCTGCTTCTTGATTAATTTTTGCTAGTTGATTTTGCATTATGTACATATACCAACTAATTAGTTTCTCACTTCGGTCAGATTTTACCTAACCATGACCTACCAGAATGCAGTGGTTTTATTCCAGTGCAAGAAAATCCATCAGTCAGGCAGCAAAGGAGGTTTGAATAAGGTATTATGCTCTAATTCAGAACTGGCTGTGAAGTACTTGCACATGAAATAATGATAAGGTTTAAGTAATTTTTATCCATTTGTTGAAACTGTAGCATGAAGAACATGTATTACCTAGTATCTGCTTCAAACAGAAAAATGCCTCTACTAAACTAATCATTCCAATGACTTCTGTTTTAGATAGGACAATCTTCTGTCTGGGACTGCTTGCATAGTAAAATTTTTATCTTGTATTTAGACTCAAACATCTTCAGATCTTTCAGATAAAAGCATGTATCATTGACAAAGGTCCTGTCTTGTAATATTGTCTTCCTTAGTTACTGGTAAAGTCTGGTTTTAAAATTTTTCCATAATGTGTGCATTTTGTCTTGTGTTCTGTAGGAATGTGCTTGGTTGTGCTATTCTGTAAGTCTGCAGATGTATGCTACAGAAAACCTGTTCCTGGTAACTATGCAGCAGTCTTCCTGTATTTGAATCCTGCCAGAGCTTCATTCTGATGACATGATTTGTGTCCCTGTTAAATCATTTTGTTCATGCTTTCATGCTTTTATGTGTCTTCTGCAGAGTTCTTGCAGCCCCCAGCTCTCTTTCCCAGCCTAAGCCTTTCCATGCGCCCAAGAACATGTCATTAGCAGCTTCCACTATTTCATCTGCTATCTCATCTCAGTCTAGGTATATCTGTAAAGCTCTCTTCTTTTAACTTAATTTGTTTTGATTTTGTATTATGCTCTCTGATATGAGGTTTTCAGTTTCTGAAGGGATTGACTTGGCAGAGACCGCTGAAAAGCACGATGTGTTTAAAGCAATAGCCCCTTCCTTATCTTCCATGTGACAACCCAGCTAGGAAACAACAGAGTTTTAGATGTAGGATATGTGACCACAAGGTCCTCTTGGAACAGAGGTATTTTAGCTGGTTGGTTTGTGCTGCTTTTGCCATCCTGAAATGAAAATACTTGTCTAGAGACACTGGGTGAGAATGATGGACCTTTTTTTTCTTGGTGAAAACACAGGATCACAGGAATCACTAGAAAGAGAGAGTGCTGCTGTACTGCCTCAATTCCAAGCCTTTTCACTACTTTCATACCATTTTAACAACACTAACAGAGGAAAAAGCAGTAGATCTTAAGACTCACTTGAACACAGTCTTCAGAAACAGTGAAAAACTAAATCAGCAATACATTTGAGACTGTAATTATCCATGTATCTCCTACCATTATATAAAAAAATAGTTAGGAATTACCCAAAGGTGATATTTGAAATGGACAAAGTGCACAAGTTTGAGGGCACAAGTTTGAGGGCTTCACACCAAGTATAATGGTCCTTCTCAAGAGAATCACAGAACAGTTAAGTGCTTGGCACAGGTAGTACTTAATAGCAGTTTGGTTGGCTTCACATCACTGAAACCAATGCAAAAATGAAATAGCTACTGAACAAACATCAGAAGAGTTTTCAGTTTTAGGATGTAAACATCTCTGTTCACAGCCATGGGAATTACACAGGGGAAGTAATTCCAGTATGGAGTTGATAAAACATAAGAAATAAAATTAACTGCTGATGAGTGGAAGTACACCAATTTTAAGTTTAGTTTCAAGAAGCCTCTTGGACTCAGGTAAGGTTCCTTGCTTTCTAAGCAATAATAACTGTGCATATTTGAGCTTGATTAAACACTGGCATGCAAAACCTATTATTTCTCTTGAGCTACAGAAAAGACTTGATTTTGGGGTTTCTCTCAGCTGGAGACTGAAATGTCTCCATCAGTCAGAAGATGAAATTAAATGGAAGCTTTGATGACTACTCTGGCCAGACAGAGCACATCTGTTAATGTTTCATCAGTCTACATCTTAGAACCCATCTAAATCTTTCATAAGAGCTGTGTTTTCATTCCTGCCTTGGACATCATGGAATCATAGAATGGATTGGGCTGGGAGGGGTCTTAAAGATCATCTAGTTTCATGGGCAGGGACAAGTTAAGCAGCAATTATGCATAATTTACATATAAACAGCTAATAAATTACTACAAAGATAGCCAGTACTTGCTGACACTACTTGCATGTCTGTCATAGAGCTAACCTAATGCTATTTCTTGACTGAGCTTTTTTCCATTTCCCTTAAATTTCATATCCATTTAATGGGAGAAGGGAAGCAGTGTGAGGCCTAGAAACTATATAAAGTCATTTGTAGTTACGTACCAATATGGACTAATCAGTGTGAAACAAAATTTTAATGAGTAAGGAGGATAAAAAGATGACCTTGAGGTACTGAGACATTTGAATTGAAAGTAAATTAGTAAATTAGGTTGGCATAGACCATTGCCCCTTTTCCTGCCCCTTTGAAAGGAAGTGGGTTGTCTGGGAAGGCTGTGTCTCCATTCTTGAAGGTTTTCAAGACATCACTGGCTAAAACATGGAGCAACCTGGTCTGACCTCAGAGCTGGCCTTGCTTTCAGCAGGTTAGATCAGATTCTTTCTCAGACCTCTTTCAGCCTCAAAGATTCTTTGAAACTATGGAAAAACAGCTGTTCATTTCAGAAAGCAGTGCTTTAATCAGACTCCTAAAACCTCTTGCTGGCACCTGGCAATGATTTCAGTCACAGATAAAAGACCTACAGCATATCAACTTTATACACGGCTGCTTTGTCAATGGATGACGCAATTGTGATGCTGTCATCTGCTTCCTGCTGTTACCAACAGGCAAATGTTACTGTCTTTGCTTCAGCAAGCCTTAGGACATAACTGCAAATCAGAGACTTGTAGGACCTGTAAAAATTTGGTTCCCTGATAATCAGGTACAAGAAACAAACTCTGGTTGGTTGGTTGATTTTGGATGACTGTCTTGCAGCTGGAATAGATTCTTTGTCTTGGTGCACTACTTCCATGTTTGTTTTAAAAACTGTTGTGTATTATAGCTAGTGTATTCAAACATAAGGGACTAAAACTGGCTTCTAAATTAATTTATGATTCAAATTTTTGAGCATCTGATAGTTTTAATTTAGAAATCAAGCAGTGCGTTAGCATGCCAAAATACAGACTTAAAAACCCAGTTTCAGCTTGACATATACCAGAGGAGTATTGAGCTTTTAATATAATTTCATTTCAAAATAAAATATGGATGACTTAGTTACAATACTGTTTTACAGGATGGGGATATTCTCAGGTGGATGAGGCTGAGATTTTACCACCATTATTCCAGTGTTTGGGGTTTTTTTCCTTTTAGATGCTTTAAAAAGATTCACCAAGAAAACACAGGAGGATTTCTTGATCAGTATCCTTAACTATTTAAATCTGATTTTAAACTTCAGTAGATCCAGTTCTATAGTGACATTGCTTTTGTGAGCATATGCATAACACTTAACATGAGTAAAATCTTCCTTCCTAAACAGGAGTGTTTTTGAAGTAAATCACTAATCTTTACTTGATTGTGTTACTCTTACTTTTACATCTGCAGTGAAATCTGACTTATTGTTACCTGTTCCACTTACAATCTTACTTAAAAGAAGCAAGCATAGCATGAGAGTTTTAAATAAGCTTGAAGCTCTTTAGGGATGGGTTATTCCATCCAGAGGGTTAAAGCAGGGCACCCCATGAGACAGCACTCTGGGAATGCAAAACCAGGAGAAACAATGGAAAGAGTTACAATTATGGTTCTAAAAGTCAAGTGTAGCTTCTCTGATCCTGAGATTTTAATCCAAGCGCTGTGTCCATGATAAAGGGAAGAAAAACTCTTCTCCAGAAGTTAGGAAAATAACTGGCATAAGGCAGACTCCTGGTGATTCTGGGAAATGTGGGCTGTGCTCCTGTGGGATGAGACTGATGTCATGTAGCCCTGCAGTGCCCTGCAGACAGGAGCTCAGTTCATTCTGAATCCTCGTGTTTCTCAGATCATACACTGTGCAGGCTTTCAAGTACTTCCTGTATTTGCATAAATGACTCATTTATGTTCTGAAATTACGCTGTTTCCCCAAGAAAAAAAAAATCTACCTGTTTACCTAAGACACTGTAACAGTAGAAAGGTTCTGCAAGGCAAAAGTTAAATGGTTTTGCTTCAACTATGCCAGCCTGTCCTTTCTGTGGGGTTGTCTGAGCTGCCTCATAAGCTGGGGCACTTCCCTGATCTTTGGCCTCTGGTTCATTCGAGGTTTGCTCTTCAGATTTGATGCAATTTTAACTTAACACTGAGAAAAATCCCTCGTATTTATTTTTTTGCGTTAATAAAAATAATTGGAGTTCCACAGTCCAATAACAAGACCAGATGAGAGTGACGTATGGAACAATAGACTCAGCTCATTGACTGATGCTACCACTCTTCAGGTTTCACTGTGATTCCCAGCTTAAATAAGAAAACAAAATGTAATGAAATACTCATCTTATAGGATTATAAATATGTACATGTTGTTTACTTTAGCACTTAAGAGCACTTCTCATTCATAGGAAATTCATGGTAGGACAAGATATCCCAATCTTCTGTGTATATTTTTTTCAAATACAACTTTTGTCTCATTTTAGTTTCAACCGGCATTCTTCCACCTCCATCAGCTACCAGTCAAAGCAGAGGTATAAAAATGTTTTGTGCAGCTACTCTACCTTAAAAGCACTTAACAAACCAGTTTATTGCTACTAGTAGGCATCTAGTGAAGCGATAACATAAAAATGATCTGCTTAAAAATATTTACTCTTTCTTTTTCTGACAACTAATAGTTTTCAAAGATGGTATTTAATTTGCTGCCTATAACGTGCCATTGACTGCTACCGATAAATTCAATAAGGTTGCTTTCACTGCTTTTCGAGATGCCAGTGCTTCTTGATCCATTAAAGCATCTTTGATCCTTATGATATCTTTTTATTCTTTCTTAATTTCCTTCTTTCTTTCTAGTTTCTTTATTTTTGGTTCTTTTAATCACATGCTATTTCGTTTTCTTCTATCAGCAGAAATTCTGATGAATCTTTAACTTCACTAAACCCTTAGTGACATAGTGTAACCATTTATTTCTCTTTGACAAGCCTTCTTATCTTCCTTACTGTATTTAATATGTTTCATGCACATGTAATAGGGTTCAGTGCTTCTTTTAATTTTGCTATGATTTTGGTACTATGAATGGGGTGGAGGGAGGGGGGGAGTGTTTTTGTTTTTTTCAGCTTCATTTCCCTGAACACAAGGAACTCTGTGGTATGGTTTTACTGTGATACTACATTTGGGAAACACTTGAATTTTGAATAACCATTTTTCTTCATGTATGTCTAAGTATTACTAATCTGGTTCAGACCTTCTTTATTTATTTTGTGCATTAAGAGAGATTCAGATGAGTCTTTCTAACCATTGGACCTGTGTACCTGGGAGTAGACTTTCCTGACTGGATGACATTTTCAGCTTAAGGCTCTATGACATGTTATTTTAAAATCTTTTAACCCACATTGTAAATATTGGGCACTGAGCTGTCTAGTTTACCCTGAAAAGCAGATTTTAAAACAAGGACAAGTCTTTAGATGGTGTGTTTAGCTGATGGCATTTTGAAAGCTGTGTGTGAAGCCAGTGTGCCCACAGTGTCTGTGTCCCTGTGCTATGGTAGGAGCAATGGCCTCTGTCCAGTGACCCCAAGCACAGTGCTGTCTTAGGCACCACAGAGGAGGTATCATCAGGAAATAGATGGTAAGAATGGAAAACAAAAAGGTTTGCTGTGCTTAAAACAGCTTTGGCAGTTACAAAATCACAGCACAGTTCACAACAGAATTTACAGTGAATACAAACCCACTAAAAGAGTTTATCTTGGAGAGTCCTGTTCACTCATGGTATAGTGGACCCAAATCCAGCCCTAAGCCCTAGACTAGGTACAGAAATAATTAGCTATAGCCATTGTAGCAATAGCTAAGTTTCTAGCTTTTGCTAAATAGACAAAATAAATTAGCCTGAGGCAGCAATGCTATGAAAACTAGATCTATAGTAGAAACATTGTCAGAGCAGCAAAAAGCCATGTTGTGAGGACAGGTCTATTTTGTTCAAAATTGGAAGTTTCCATCTCAGAATGTTTTTTACCTGTACTGGAAGACATCTGCTGGGTTTGCCATGTAAGATTATGAAGTGTTTTCTCCAGATGGCATCTCTTTCCACTGTTAAAGAAAGTAAAGTCAAGATGGACCAATAGTCTGGCAAAGCTTCTTTTCATATGCTGACAGATGTTTTCCTATAGACAAACCGACTATGGAAATAACTCCTAAACTGTCAGCACAAATACACAGGGATCTGGTTCATAGGGAGAGTGAAACTGAAGGGAAAAAGAAAGCAAAACTATGTTTTCAGGGTGAGTAAGAATGATGTTCTGTAGTGAGTAGGTTTTTCTTACTGCACATACCTCATTTTCTGTTGCTTCCCTTCTTTGTACTTCTTTATTCTCTCTTGCTTGCTTTGATTGTGATGCTCTTCTGCAGTCTGTGAAGCACAAACACTACAAACAGAATAATCCCAAGTAACTGGCAGATAGAAGAGGCCTATTTTTTAATGTGTTATTGTAATCAAACTGAGAATCACCATCTAAGCCATAAAATAGAGAAAAACTGCTTCTTACTGATGTTTGGAATCCTGAGCGAGTGTTTTTATTCTAAGAATGCAATGAAGTGCATCATAATATTACATATCATATGTTTTTTCTGTAGGGTGAATCTGAACATCAAGAAGATTAATGTAAATATTGGGTTCAGTCTAAATAGGGAAAAGAGTTTCAGAAAAAATTTTAAAGGTCACTACAATATTTTTAAAAGAGTATAACAGTACATAAACACTAATTAGCATTTGTAGTAATAGCAGTAATTGTGCTGGGCAAGTATATTTTAAAGTCCAGATATCCCTCATTGATTTATCTTAGACAAGACCAGGCCTTTTTGTTTGCAGAGGAACAGAAAACACAAACTTTGTATGCAGCTTTCTGAAGTCTGATCCCGTGTTAAACTGAGAGTTTCAAATTTGTCATATTCCCTCAGCAAGCTATTTTCTGTAACAGCAATCACAAACTTGCTATTACTTAAAATCCTTATTTGACTAATTTTTCTTTCCAAAGAATTGTCCAAGCCTTCCTTAGCAATGCTAAAGACTGATGAATCTCACAGCATTCTCTCTGTAGTTCTCACAGAAGATTCCTCTTGGAGTTCCCTGGATGCTGCCAGATCTGTTACTTCATGATCAGAAACTTTTGCTGTTTGTAAAGTTGTTCACACCTACATTTTGCTTTTAGAAACACAACCCAGTCATATACACCAATGCCAGTTTCTGGAAGCTACAGTGAAAGTCCTGCTCCTTCTGCTGCTTCAAAAATGAGAGTTGTTACTACTGCCAGCATAAAGCCCTCTGTCTACCAGCCAGGTAAGGAACTTTCAAAGTACTGAAAAGATTTGGGAAAAAAATGCTCACACATTTCTTTTAGAAAAAGAAAATGTCAAGAGCACGCATTTTGGACACAGACATATCAGAAAATATTTATATACATGGAACTAAATGTTGCTAGTTTTGCCTCAGGTTGTTTGAAGATTAAGGATTACATTGTATTTGTATTCTGCTTCAGAGTTAAAACGTGGAACAGACAGAGGGAAAAATAAAAGCAAGGGAAAAGTCTAATAAAGAATGTGTAGCCTGATTTTTCAGAAGAAATACATTTGAAAAATAGCACAGTGTATCCAGTTAGGAGCCCAGTGACACCAGAGAATTGATAAAATAGCTAAAGAATGCACAGTTCAGGAAGGAGGTAAAATAAGTGGAGTTTGCTTGAGTAGGATATATTTTCAAAATAGATAAGATATATACTGAACTTCTCAAACTTATGCTTATATTTGAAATGAAGAATGAGGTATTAAAGCACTTCATAATGCTGTTCAGTTTCCCAGAGATCTAATAACTGAAGGAATATATTTGGTTACTCATTCATTTGGAAAATACGCTCCTTGATATTATTTAAATTCCCTTGGTATTAACGTGTTACAAATGGACTGAACTTCTAAAACCATTGATGACCAAAATGTGAACCTTCAAACTGGATGAGTTAAATGAGGCAGCAATATAAATCTAAGTGTAGTTCTGTTTCAAATTAAGGTTTTTCTGATCTTGGCAAGAGAATTAAAAAGTTGATTTATATCTTTACGGTCAATTAAATATGAAAAGGCCAAGAATTCTAACAGTCTTAAACTCTGTCTTCTGTAATGTTCTATTTCTGGATCTACTGAAATTAAACAAACATAGGAATTTTAGTTAGACATGAAGCAGACAGACAAATCAATTGATCTTTATATTTGAGACGTAAAGGTAGAAAAAGTCAAGTCAGAGCTCTCATGAGCTATATAAGGGTCTCAAAGTAAATAAACCTTCAGCTTCTCCTCATTTGCTTTTGGTTAGTGCATCAGTGTATGCCATGTTCTCACTCAAGGCAAATGCTATTATTTTTGACTTGAAAAGATGATGACAGCAGGTTTATTTCTATAATGCAGAAGAGAGCAAACTGTGGCAAGTCAAAATACCTCCTGAATACACTGACTGATGTTAAGCCCTGTGCTCATTTGGGGAGGTATAAACTCCAGTTCAGTATACAAACTTGCTGCAGAAATACATCTGCAGCTATTTCCAGTCATTGGCTGGATCTGGTAAAGTCAAAGCTGGCTGTTGGATTCAGCTTGGATTAGGAGGAAAGACTTTTGTTTTCTCCTGGGTTGGGTATCTTCTTTGCAATTCCTTACATTGCTGGTTTTCCTTTGCAATTCCTTATGTTGCTGCTTTTGAGCCTCATTGCCTCAATAAAGGCTCAAATAGTTGGCAGAGAAAGAAAAAGTCCCCCTTTACTGTTTAGAGTTTGAAATATCCAGTAAGGGATTCTAAAATACCTTCATAATTGAACCCTAAAGTGACTCAGGTACAAGAGAAACTCCAGACAGAGATTTTAGTGAAGATGTTTGGGTTTTGTTTTGGTACCTTTCTAAAGGGTTGTATATTTGATGTAGTAGCACTTCAGAGTGGTTTTGGAACCTGAGCTGGCCTCGAAGACAGTTGCAGTCCTGAGCAAATAGGAAATTGCTGCTTGGGAAGAAATGGAGGAAATGGCATTTCCTGTCACAGATGGGAAAATCAATAGTACTTAGAAACAAACCACCAAGATAGTTATAAAACTTCTCACCCAACTTTGTAATTGACTGGCTTCCCTTGGAAGTGTGGGGCAGAAACTTCCAGATTAATAAACAGGCTCATATATCAAATATAGAGACACCTGAATCAGTCACTGAGAGGATTTACAAGGCTATTTTAATCTGTCAGATTGAAAAAAAACCCATACAAACTGAAACAAGTCTCAAAATGAAACTGCATTGTTGAGTATGTGGCTCAGATGGAATTTATCACAGTCTACACTTTCCCTTAGCTAACTCAGGTGGGAAATTTTCTGCTGCTAAAGATCTTTAGTTTTTTCCAATAGGGAAAGCTGTGAACTCTGAAATCTTCTCCCTAAATTTCATAACCCTATTTTTAAAAGGAGTGTAGACTTCTCTTCTGAACAAGGCCCACTAGATGGCAGAACATGCCTGGGTATTCCTTTCCCGTAGGCTTTCCCAGACTAGGATAGCCTTTCACATATCCCAAGTAACTCCAACACCAGTTCTTTACCACGCAGTAACATGATACCTAAACGTCAGAAAGCAGATCTTTCCTTTTAAATCCCGAAGTCCATCTGGGCCTACTTGTGTATGCAAAATTGGTCAAGCAGAAAGGCCTGATCTACTCTTTTAGGAATTGGGAGAAAGATTCCCACAGTTCTTAATGAACTTTACATTGACTCCTAAGCATCTTCAATACTAAAACAGCAGCTTCCACACCATTATTTCATTTTTAGTTCCCCTGAGTAAGAATAGTGTCTCCCTATAAAACATCATCTGTACCAGTATATGGGAAAACTTTGGGCTTCAAGGATGTGGCCACTAAGTGTAGAACAAGCCAAATCAGTTGTGGTTGTTAATTTCATTTGTTACTGAAAATACTAAAGAATAGCACTTATGTGATCCACTAACAAAGGAAAAAAAAAGAAAAAATATTCTCACGGTGCAGGTCAGTGTGTGACCAAAGCATTTGAGACTGTAAATCTTTGCTTTAGTAAATGAGTAAAGTAATGTGCCTTTTTGTCTGGAGAGAAAATAACCATTGACCATACATGAAGAGCTGAGGGGGAGAATTCCAAATTCCCCAGAAGCAAGGAATTGGCTTGTTCCTATTGCTGTTAAGAGAGACCTCTTCTCCTGTCATTCTCTCAGGATAACAATAAGTCCTTTTGTTCTTTCCTGCTCTAAGAGAATGTGAGGGCTGAGAGGAACAAGGTGATAGAGGCTATGTTACTGAATTATTTGAAGTATTCATTTTTTAACAGTTATAGTCAACTCATACAATGCTGTTATTTTGAGAATATATTCTCTGATATACTGAATCTCAGTACTTTTTTAGTACTTTTTTAGCAGCCCCTTTTTTTCTGCTGCATGTATGTTGGAAGACTTTTTGAAATACATAAACGTTCAAGGTGAATGCATATGGCAGTAGCTACTAAGACAAAATAGTTGTTCATATAAGCTTAGGGATGTAGTTCTAAGAAAATAAGATAGTTCCCTTTTAATAACAGTTGCTAAAATCTCAAAGGTAGTGAAATCTTTCTAATACATTGCAGTGGTACTATTTTGAAGCAATAGTAATTGCAGTTTGTTCACAGGGGGAAAATGTATTGTAATAAATCAAGCCTGTAAAATTAGATTATAACAGCTGAAAAGAGAACTCAGAGCAGAAGCAAACACCCAGCATTTGTCATTTTGCAATAATTCCTCTGGTACTTCTTTTTAGTAACTGGGGAAAAAAATCCTATTTTGTTGTTTTATTTTACTTTCCTTTATTCTGTTTCTTTATTTTACTGCAGCAAATAGAAAAGATAGGGTGAAAGAAGTAGCAGATAGAGAGAATGTAGTGAAGTAAGCTAGATGTCACCTTACTTAATTAGAGCACCTCATAGGTGGGAGCCTTTTGAATTCACCAATTAGAGATGAAATACTAACTTCTAGTTTTGCCTATCTTAATACCATAATACATAAATAGCAACAGCCTCAGGATCTAAAGAGATTGCATATAAACTCTGTTCTGAAATCTTTAAATACTGTTTACCATTTCCAAGTTAAAAAAAAAAGCCTCAAGCTAAGGTGGGATACAGTTTTATGAAGCAGAAACATTGTTGATGTTGTACCATAAGAAATTTTTATCAAGAAAATGCACTAGATTCAACTCTGACCTCAATAAAAAGGTCCCAAGGATGATCACAGTGGGTTGATATATATGCATTTTAAGCACCTGCAAATTGCCAATAATCAGTGTAAGTTATTATGTGTCAGGGTGTGGGTTAAGGGACGGGTGTTAAGTCGAACATAATCTTCTCACCACTTAATTATTCAGAAAGATCCATGTTACATTCAGAATCCTCTTGGCTGAAATACCTTTCTACCTGCAAGCCCCTTAAACCTGTGCATGTTGTATTTGGTCATTTTCTTGGTGCTGGGATCTGCTGTGCAGAATGTTTGCCTAGACTGCTGGAGAACTGGCTTCTGTTCCCAAATCTGTGCTCTCTCATTTGGGCAAAACACTTCAACTCTCCAGGCTTCTTTTCAATCATTCACTTTGTTTTCCTTGCAAAGGGAAACTGCTTTTAGTGCTCCTGTACTTGGCAAAGTGAGCCTGTTTCTTGGGCAGTAACTTCAGTCCTACATAATGCAAGATCTGACGTTTTGAAAAGAGCAGGGCAGTGGGAAAACTTGTCGGTATGTGCAGGCCCTGGTTCCTGCTTATTTTAATGCGATAAAGCTCCACCCAAGATTAGAGCCTGGTGCACACAAACACGGAGACAGACTGCACTGAAGGTTTTATGTGCTAGTCAAAGGGTGGAAGAGAGAAAGGATGATACTCTGTTTTACACACAGGAACTGAGGCGCAGAGACACTTTGCTTTGCTCAAAGTTATACAGGAAGTTTGCGGCAGAGCCAAGAACCGAACTGAGATCAGTCATAACCGCAAGTCTGGCCTTCCTCTAAGTGCTGTTGGCTTTATCTTGCTGGTCATGTGAGCTGAGTTGGCTCCCTCAGTATTGCTTCCAGTGCTCTCTATCTCTGTGTTCCTTGTGGGAGCCTGTTTTTCTTCAAAAACCTAGGAATAAGCCTACAAATGATAGATAACAGTGAAATCTGTAAAAAATGTTGTGTTTTAATTAATATAGTGAGATCAAAAGTTAAGCATAACTTATTGAAATTCTCGAGAATTCCGTCTAAAACTTTACTGTATTACCTGGCTTTTCTATTTTTAACCTGTCTTGAACAGAATATACGTCAGTCTTTGAAATTATCACAGAATTGTCATATCCATTCCTACTAGAAAATGAAGAGATGATCTTGACAATGGTCTCCATAAAATCTGTAAAAGCCAGTAGGCAGTGATTTCTGTAATGCATGTGGATTAAAAGTCAGTGATTGTGCTGGTACCTTTGGCTTTAGCCCAGAATAAATGAGCAACAGTGGGACAGGCCATAATTAAGTATCATCTGAAGCTTTTATTGTATGTGTGTCATGGAGTACCCTCTGGTAAATGTTGCTGTATTGACATTAGAAGAAAAAGACTTTAAAATCCTTCTTGGTTTCTTTTGGGATACTTAAAACAGCGCCAGCACCAGTTCATTCCTACACCCCTGCCAACACGGAGCCTGCGAGTCGCCCTCCCTGGGTAACAGATGACTCCTTTTCCCAGAAATTTGCACCTGGAAAATCCACCACCACTGTCACAAAGCACATCCTACCAAGGGGTGCTCCAGTGCCACCTCCTGCCTCAATTTCTGCTTACCCGTCTCCAGTTTCAACTTCTTCCCAGCCCCCTGCATTAGCCCGGGGAACAGTTCAGAGGGCGGAGCGTTTTCCAGCCAGCAGCCGAACTCCCCTCTGTGGGCACTGTAACAGCATCATTCGGTAAGGTCATGGGCCTTTGAAGAGGGATGAAGCAGGAAAAAAAGTATTAGAGAGACTGGTTATTGTACATTAATGTACAGTACCAGAGCCTAAGACTCTGTTAAATTACCCAGCAGGGATGTCTGTTGTCTGCTTCATTAATTTAACATCTCCAGAGCTCATTTTGTTGTTGTGTGGTTCACTTTTTATCACTGCAAAGTTATACATGCTAGTTGTTTGGCTCTTGGATGCTGCAGCAAATCACTGCTTGTTTTTAAACAGGTTTCTGATCCTAAGGTAATCCTTTGAAGGAGGTTCATGCAACTTCATTGGGAGAGTTGGGGGGCTGGGGGCAGAGGGATTGTGGAGGGAAAAGGAACAAGGCATCATTTTGGAACAGCAGCCAAATGTAATTGTTGCTTTTGTGTCTGGAGAAAGATAATGCCTATACTCTATTACCAGTGATTCATAGCATGCCTCTCCCTTCTCCTCTCCCAATTCATTCTGCTGGACCAGTGCCTACTGTTAGCCTGTGCACTGCTATCCAACTTCAGGTAATCCATGTTTAATGGCAGTCTTCCCCACTAAAAGGAGCTGGTTTGGTGATGTGGAACTGCTGATTATTGCCCTTTATATAATCTGAAATGGAAATATTCCAGTAATAATCACTGTATCTAACTAGAATCACCAGAGTCAATCACCAAAATGAGTTCAATGTGTTTTCCACATAATGAAACAGCGAGTTGTCACCTGATAGTCTGACGTTTCTAGAACATGCCACATGCAGTGCTCTCAGAAGGAAAGAAAGCAGGAGACTTTAGGAGCTGTTGTGAGGTGTGCGTGTGTAAGGCTGGAAATTTGCCTATTATTTCATGCTTCAAATAGTAGCATTATCTTCTGTACCTTTGGCCTTTTACTCTTGTCTTTGCATCTGCTAGCTAAGACCACTCACAGCTACCCAGATATGAAAACAACTGATTTTTCCAACGGTTGTCTGTAAATGCAGTGTATGGAACCAAACAATAATGAAATGTTTTAACCAATTAGCAGTGTGTTTTGAGTAATGGTCTTGAAAAAGACCACTTCTGTTCGGGCTTCTGAATGTTGTTTTAATATGTATCTCGTGGTTCAAGTAGCTTCTTACACTTGTACATGGGTGTCTGACAAAGTGGGTTTGCAGTCAGGGTCATGGCATCTTTTTTTTGCAATACAAATAAGATCATTATGATTGTTTCCAGAGGTCCTTTCCTGGTAGCCATGGGTCGCTCTTGGCACCCAGAAGAATTCAATTGTGCTTATTGCAAGACATCCTTGGCTGATATGTGCTTTGTGGAGGAGCAGAATAGTGTGTACTGTGAGCGCTGCTATGAACAGTTCTTTGCACCAACCTGTGCCCGATGCCGCACTAAGATTATGGGGGTAAGAGAACAAGATTAACCCTTTCTGCAACTGCATGAATCCCTGAAATAGTGAACTAGTTTAGACTGTAAGCAGTCAATGTAGATGTTTTATTATTCCGTCCTTTTAAGATTTATTTCCCAGCTTGTTGAATATTTCAGAATGAGAAACCTATTACTTTATAATAATTTTTATCCATCTGAAGTCTTGGATATTTCTGTACCTTATTGAGCTCAAAGACAAAATATGTAATCCAGTTACCATCTCACTGAGTGTAAAATAAGTAGCACTTTCTGGATAGTACTTTGCTATCTGATACATATTATCTTACTTTTATCTTTCTGTTCCTTATATTTATAATAGAGACTTGAACGGCATTTTTATTTCTTACATGGGATTTAGTCAAAATTTCAGTGGAGAAATCAGTGATGTTGAGAAGAGGCCCACTGCTCTTGCTGCACCTCACTGGTAGTTAGCAGCTCAGCTGTTGAGGAATTCTGCTGGCTTCTTATAGTTAAGGAAATACAGAATAGATACAAAGATCTGAATTCCACAAAGGCAAAAATACATGCCACTTTTGTCTTAAAGGACTCGTGTACAAGTAAATGTACAATTTCATTTGATCTCCACATACCTTAGATGGTAGTGAGGTTGGAATACCATCAGTAATTTTAGCAGTGTTTTTATGCATGCAGTAGTAGTGAATGTATGACATGATCCTCTCAAATAAAGAAGCAAGGAGTCCCACACTGGTTTTCCACTGCTTAGCTGCCACCATTTGACATCTGTCTAAATGTTGGCATTACAGATGCTCTTCTCTGCAACTGCCAATTAGGGGTGGCAGCATCAGACATTGATGGTGAAGCTCTGGCTCCAACCAAGTCTCGTTTGCTGCTGCGGCAGAAGTAGTAATTTATAGCAGAGTGCTGACTTAACCTACCTAATGAATGCTGGCACAAATCAGTTTCCCATTATGGATTTTCATCAGGAAAATAGCAAAGATGCCAGCTGCCTCTATTTATATTAATAAGATTTCTCAAGCTATTTTTGCTTCTTACCTCACTGAGATTCATAAATGGATCCAAACCTATTTATCAGCGATAGTTGTTTTGCAAACAGTATCAGAAGTTAATGAATCTCAAATGGTGATTCTCTAATGAGATATATGGCAAATCTAAATTAGACTATTTTGTCTATTCACTCGATTGAAAGCATGGAAGAGGACTTCACTCCATTTTGCCATAATCAATGGACATTAAAAACAATCTTTAAAAGAGAATCAAAGTCTATGTGTATAATTGGAAGCAACATAAAATAGGATCTAGATTCTCAGCTGGTATAAATCAGTGCTGTTTCACTGAAGTTAATGAAGTTAATTTACACCAGTTATGCAGCTGGCCCTTTGAAATCTGGACTATTTGACAGAGATACACGGTCATCATCCTGGGTACATGTAAGATTGACAAATTAGCAAGTAGCTGTGCATCAGAGCCCAGTACAGCAGCTTTTGGACTTGGATGGCTTCTGTATGACAAAAGAATGAAGCAGTAATAGAGATTTCTCCATACGGGACAGAAGTAAGCTGATGAAATCTAGATGTGCTCATCTTAAGAGAACATCAGTTGCACAGAATTAGGGCTTTTTGTGATAAACACATGACCTAGGAACAGACATGCAGATTCATTTTTAGTAATCACATAAATTAAAAGAACCTTTCCTTTTTTAAAAAGATTTTCAGTTTGTGACTCATTCTTGTAAGAAGTGTAAAGAAATTACTACATAATCTAGATTATTTTGAAACAACAGACTTACACCACTTACTCTTGGTCTTAGAAAAACTAAAATTTATTTAACAAATCATACTCTTGCATTAAAGAGTTCATATTGGTTGTGTCAAAACAAAGGAGAAAATAATCAGAATCTTTGTGCAGAATCTCTCCTGCAACAGCAACTGGGCATGTTGATACAAACTGCTGGCTGAACCATGTTGTTTCACTTTGGCAAATACATTGTTCTAGAAAGCTTGCAGTCCTATTTCCTCTTTCTTTCCAAAAGGAGCCAAATTTCTGTCTTAATTCTTTCTTTTGAGGAGGGGAATTGGCTGATACAGAGGGGAAGAATTTAGAGCATCTCTGCCTTGTGTTTGTTCTCCAGGAAGAAGTTGCAGGGCTGGCTATTCTGCTGGAGATTTTTGTTGGTTTGTTTGTTTGTTTTACAGGAAGTGATGCATGCCCTAAAACAGACTTGGCACACAAGTTGCTTTGTCTGTGCTGCTTGTAAGAAGCCATTTGGGAATAGCCTGTTCCACATGGAGGACGGGGAACCTTACTGTGAGAAAGGTATGGCAATCCTGACAGGTCTGCACAGTAATCGTGTGCTTCATGTCCATGGAACGTAAGAATAGAGCAGCTGACGAACAAAATAGTATCAGTTACCCATCCAGCATGGATTATGTTTCCACTCTCCACATATTCAAGTGTTTGTGTCTCTGTATTTTGCTCCAGTTTATATGAGAGAATGGCAGAGCACTGGTCTTTGCCTCAGTGTTCACAATGCCTTCCCTCACTTCCTTCCCTTATGATACTTTCTTTTCCTACACATTTTCCCCTGTTCCACTCCACTCCTTGGTGTATTCTGCTCATCAGAAATGAAAGATTAGTCTTCTAGGGCTGCCCACAATCTCTCTCCTGAGTTGCTGGAGCTATGACCTCTGATGCTGCTGCCTCACCCTAGAATTGTTCAACCAACACTTTTGAAAAGATAGCTCTGCACAGATGTGCAACACATGGTAGTGCAGATTTTGCTTCCTGGCTGCTGCAACAGACAAACTGCTTCTTGCCAACTAAGAAAGGCAAAGGCCGTGTTTTCCCAAAATGGTACTTGCCATGCAAATGAGTTGCCTGACATACTTAGAAAGGAGTTAAGGTTTAAGTGGTATTCCCTCTGTATTCCCCTTGTGCATTCAGTGAGCTCCTGGCCTACTTCTCTCTGGTGATTCCTTCCTTATGGTTATGCAATTCAAATTTTACAAGTCAGAGTAGTTCTTAGTGAAGAGTAAAAACCATACAACATGACTGACTAAGTACCCTTTAAAACTGGATACTTTGTCATACCATCTAATGACTCTCATGAATTCCATACACCTTTGGAATTTCCACTAATATTTTTCAGTGTTAAGCCTTTCCAAATCACACTTGATAAAGTAAAGCTGTATTAATCAGCAACTGTGGGGTTTCCATAATGTTCTCTCTTAATGCAGAAAGAACATTAATCCAAGCATGGAAACTTGTAACATTCCCTTGTCATTAGACTCTTTTGTACAACCGTATTTGTCCTATGAATAGATTCCACATATATTAAAGCTAATTTGAAAGTAATGTGAGAAACATAACTTCAAATTCCATGGATTTTTTGTTTGTCTTCTACATTTGTGATGATAAATGTCATACTGATAGGGGTTCTGGACTGAGTTTGTATTTAAATAATGAAAGAAGAGAAGGAAATTTCAGTAGGAGTGTTTCAGTAAATGTAGTAGGAAACTGAACAAAAACAATCAAAACATTCATTGTCTGGAAATGTTCTATTTCTCTTGGACTTAATAGGATTACATTAAGAGTTTATTCTAAGTTTGCTTTCTTGTTTTGTTTTAGATTATATTGCTTTGTTCAGCACAAAATGTCATGGCTGTGATTATCCTGTTGAAGCTGGAGATAAATTCATTGAAGCTCTTGGACACACTTGGCATGACACCTGCTTCATTTGTGCTGTAGGTTCTACATCAAATACTATCTCACTCCTTTATACTTCTAAATTGTGTGGTAACATCAGAAAACCTGAAAGCAGGAATAACTAACATATGCTTAAGGATGCAGAGGGATGGAATTTCATTTTTTACTTGCATTTGGAGAAGGATGGGAGTAATCTTTCTTCCCCACCGTAAACTTTTACTAGAATTATGAAATTTGACCATCCTGAGTGTTTTCTAATAAAACATCTAGTTTTAGATAGTACATACAGCAGTACAAACCACTACTGCTGTTATTCTTTCCAGTGTTTGCCAAATAAAGATAGAGCAAGACTGAAAATAAATTAACACCATACTGAATAATATAACCATAATCTTACTTACAAAGCAGTGAAGTTTGGATTTCCATGCTGAATGCTTGTTGAAACTTGCAAAAAGAAGTCTGTTTAGAGAGCATGAATAGTAATTAGCATAGAAGTTGGTCAAACTCATCAATCTGTGGTGTGCACACAGCTCTAGAGTGTGGCCATATTCCCACACTCTGCACGCAAAGCAGAAAAATCCATATGATAAACAGTACTTTCATCTGGTTCTAATACCACTGAGCAGCTCTGCAACATATTATTCCTAAGGTAATAATACCTAGAATCTCTAATTAGCTAAAAATAGTATGTTGGTCACACCAAACTGACAGTGACAATTTCTAATGTTTGTTTAAGTCTAAAATTTAGGTAGAATAGTTGAAAGTATAGAAATGTTTATAAATATCTGAAGCTAAACTAGCTTTACAAAAAAGTGTCTTGTGAAAACTGAGGTCTTTTGGAAATTCTAACATACAAAGAAACACTAAGAGAGTTTCCTTCACAAGCTAACAGCTCTTAATCACTTATAAATATTGATCACTTATAAAGGCACTTTCTCTGAATATTTAATATTCTTTTGTGCTTGTTAATTTGCCTTAGCTACCCAGTTTTCTGTGGAAGTGATAGTTTTATTATATGTTGTTAATATGCAATTCTCACAGCGGGGGTCTTTTGAAGGACCTAACTTTATTTCTTTCAGTGGGTTAAATCAAGTGCAAATCCATACATGACTCCTAAAGACTATCAAAGAAATGCATGGGTAGAAGAGCAATACAGTTGAAATTGATAGCCACATCTTTCTCCCTTTTGTTTTTCCTTAATTCTTCCTGATTGTATTTATTATTAATTCTAGGTATGCCACGTGAATTTGGAAGGTCAGCCATTCTATTCCAAGAAGGATAAGCCACTGTGCAAGAAGCATGCCCATGCCATCAATGTTTAAAAGAAGTGTTGGTAGTCAGTAATGCTGGGGTAAAACAGATGACTAACTGGGCAATCGTAAAGTTGATAACCATGGCTAGCATTTCTCTTGGTAAAAGCTGGAAGTTGGTACTTCTGAAGTTTAACTTTATCCTCTTTCGTAAATGCAGAACGTGCTTATTGCAAAGTTCATACAAAAATCTACTGAATGAACAGTCAAAACCAAATGAACTAATGAACTAGTCCATTATTAGAGCAACAGTTGGGGGAAATATTGAAATTAACTAAAACCTTAATATAAAAAGTAATGTGCAAATATAGTTTTAAGTTAACTACCCACAGCAGATTTACTGCTTAGACCACACACTGGTGTTTAAAAACAACTGGAAAACTCTGTACTAAGTCATTTTCTTTCACAGCAAGAATGAGTAAGTGCCATATGTACAGTCATCTGTAGAACCAAAGGCTTTCAAAGGGAAATAAATAGATTAGGGCTTCCTCTAGGAAAAGTGAGTGCTATTCCATTATGTTGTGGTGCTACCTCATAGCATCAGATATTTTAGATTCTTTCCAAATAGCAAGTCTGCCTTGAATCCATATGTAGCTGGGAAGCCTAGGTGACAATCCATAACAGTTTGAAAATAAAATGGTTGGGTCAGCCTTGCTAGTGCACTTGGCTTCTATGTGCACAGTAAATAATTCACTTTCAAATCATAATGGAAAAGGACAGCTGGCTTTCTCCGAATTGCTCTTACACTGAATGGAATAGAGCTGGCTGGAAAGGCCAGCTTTTAATTCAAAACCAGTTTTCCTTTCCTCCCGTGGAAAAAAACAGATTCAAACTTGCTGTGGTTTCTAATTCCCACTGATATCAGAGGGAGGTAGGAACCTCCATCTGGATCTTCAGGCTGGCGAACACAGGAGAAACACATTCATCTAGCACAACTAGGTTTGAGAGCTAGCCTGCAAAAATTCCCTACTCTATCCCACATAATTAGGAAAAAGGCATTTTTTTTCCTACAGTAAATGAATGTTGCTTAAATATTCATAAGGCAGCAGGCACATACTCTTTATTCCTTTCCTTTGTTTAAATGCAACACATCATGAATTGTAGCAGTTTTTGCCATTGGAAAACAGCAGCTATGTTCCAACAATTAGGATAACCATCTTTTCTAACAACCATAAAGGCATCTCTCCTAATAGCTTGAGAACAACTTTCAAGTTGTTCAAACAGTTATTTATAGAACTCTATAGAAACTAGCAATACTTGTAGTACTGATAATACTTTTGAATATTTGAATATCAGTGACTTTTCTATTGGAGACAGCAGTTCTGTCTGATGGAGTTAAGATGGAAAGTCTGATCACCATTCGAGCTTTGTTAACTCGTTTAAGTGAGAATTACAATGTGTGCGCTGACAGCTTGCAGTACTGACAGTTTTTAATTAGTACTTCTGAGGCTGAGGATGCTTTCTATGGGCCACATGCTGGTGCCATCTGCACCTATTTGCCTTGTGTTTTGAGTAGCAAAAAATTACATAACATTGTCTGTCATGTCCCTCCCATGGGTAATGCCCATTTCATGGTAATTGGTGTGTCTTTTAAGGGATGAAAAACTATCCAAAGCTTGGGGTAGGAATAAATGAAATTTGGAGTTCTAATATAAGAGTTAAGTTAGCTGCAGGCAGTCTGCATCTTGGACAGAAATAACAACCTGAACTGCCTGTGGCAGTTTTGACATGTATGACCTGTATTTATTGAGTAGGTATGTTAGTTTTCACTGATCTTAGCAGTGATCTGCTCTGCGTTGCTACAGGGTCAGATTTTTGTATGCATGAATTATTCTAAAACACTAGTGCATTATATGCAAAGCCTTTTTTTTTTTTCTATAAGCAAGCAAATTTTCTGTTTTCAGTTGGTGCTGGGCTGGTGTGAATATGGTTCCATAGATTACAAAATCCAAAGATGTGGCTCATAATGTTCCCCAGAAGAGTAAATCGTAATTATGGAAGTTAAATATTTTTTTACACTCATATTTGACTTCCTTAAATACATATTCACAACAGTGAGAAAATTCTACATTTCCTTTTCATTTTTCAGTGCCATTCAACAAAATGCTGTTTATTATTATCTGTTATTTGAGAGATTTCACATCAGCATACTGTATACTGAGACTGCATTGAAGATTGCCTTTAGGCAGATTTGTGTGTTGGCCGCTGACTGGGACTGGCCTCTGACTGCAACATCAGAACAGGGAGTCAGGCTTCACAGGAAGGGCTTGTGATGGATGCCTCAGGAGAATTTCATGAGGTCTTTCACCTCTGATCTGCATGTGTTTCTATGTGTGTGTCTCATTCTCCCCTCCACCTTCCCCCTCAATGTCCCTATAAGCTTCCTCTTCGCTGGCAGTATGAAGGATAAATCTTTTTAGGATCTGGCCAGAGATGCTGGGCTGCAGCTTAGGGAGTACAGTCTGTGAAAAGCTGCTGGCAGGCAGCATGGCTGGGACTGAACTCCCTCAGGTTCCCTGGGAATCTCAGACTGGCAGCTGAAGTGGCCCAGATCAGCCTGGAGTTATTGGCATGGAGTGGGGAGGGGAGGGGAGGCTGGGATCAGAGAAGGGAGAGCACCTTTGGCAGCCAGAATGTAGGGGCTCTGCAGGCCTCTGGTTGAGTGGGAGAAGGTGAGGCACTGAGGAGATGGGAAGCCCTTCCTGAGGCTGGGGTTGGAGGGGGGGAATAGCCAGGTAAGGCCAGTTTCACCAAGCTGGCATGTCAGCTGGGGTGGGGCAGGGGGGGGGCGGGGTGGGGCAGCCAGGAGGACTCACTACAGTCAGGGAAAGGGCTTGAAGCAAGAAATTAGGGTACAAGTAGTTCCAAATAGCCCAGAGAGATGGTTTGAATACGTACAGAAGGGGCGAGCAAGGATCCAATCTGTTAAATTCGAAGTCTGGACTGCAGGAAAGGGAATGCAATGTACATAAGCAGAGCTGAGCTGGCTTGCAGGGTGGCAACAGTGAAAATGCAGCAGCACAGACTTCAGTGGGAGCTGTACTGGCTTGAGAGAGTCCTGAAAATTTCCTTGGGCAGAGAACCTGCACTGTAGCACATGCCCTGACTCCAGCTGGTGTCTGAGCAAGTGAGATTAAAGCTAGTTTACATATCACTATATGAGGTACAGTGGTATCTCTGAATGAAGAACAGAGATACCCTGAGGATTATCATGTAATAAAAATTTCCTGTTATGACTTGTGCTGCTTCATAATGTGGTCCAAAAATAGGGAATCCACGTACCCGCCCTTGATATCTCTATTAAGATACAATTTTTGCACATATCTGAACCAGAAATTTGTGAATAATAATGTAGCATTTTAACTTTCACAAGGGTAGAATATCACATAACTGCTGATACTCTTCTGATACATGTCACCTTTGTGATATGGAGAGGGTAAAATATATATAATAATATATATCTCTAAAATTCAAGATACGGCCTTTTAACTATCACTGAAAATAGTGTTGTACAAAAATATGCAAGATGAAAAATGTGTACTTGATCATGTTTTATGTCTTGTAATAGATACCTGGGATAAATCCTAAGTTCTTCTGAATATTTCTTTTCATTCTAATTAATGTGAGGTTTTACCCAATAAAACAAAGATACTGTACCTCTGAATGATCAATTAAAAAGATCTGTATTTTATATAACTAAAAAGTGTTCAGTAACTTTTCAGTCGGAGGATTCAGAAGCTATTTTAATGCTTTTCTCTCTTTTGGTGTTCTTTTTGCAGAGCAGGGTAAATTAAATGTTTCCAAAGAAGGCCACTTTTATTATGTGGGCAGAAAAAACAGCCTTAGAACTTCTTTTTATTAGTTTTTACTGTATTGGATTCACACATTACAGATTTCTAAAATCAATTCAAAACAAGGAAAAATACTTTTCTATTGGTCCTTCAGTGGTCAGTACTTTGGGTGAAATGTTTTGCTAAAGATTACTTGTATTTATGTTTAAATAATGTGGATGTCCACAGCACTGAACACATTCATTAGTGTCTAATGCTGGACACACTAATGTTTGTTTGCAATACTCGTCTCCTGGTAGTGGATATTAATTTGTTTAGTATTTATAAACATCAGAATTTGAAACTGAGTGATTTATTGCCTGCAGTGATCATATATTAGAAGTCTAGGTTTTAAAATATTTTGACATGTTGACTTGATGCCACAAGTGCCCTTGCTTTTAGATAGATATTTTTTCCTAAGTTCCTAGTTATTTCAGAACAGAATGTCGTGTGGTTTATGAGATGTAATTACCTTGCATGGATTATCTCTGCCAACATGAATAAAACAGTCTAGTAATAAAAGCAATGTGCAAATACAGTTAAAGCTTTATGATCTGGGTATATTTATTAATATGGCATGTGAACAGCTGACAGATTTCAGCCATGTAATATCAGTAAGAAAGCATACACAAGCTTGTACTCTCTACTTCAGACTTGAAAATAAAATTTGAAAGCATTGGTTTCAACTTTATTGTATATCAGTCTTGAATATTTTATTGACCAAAAAGTGCTGTTTTAAACAAATATTAGTATGCTTAAAACATTCAGTCTGCTAACAGTACGTGTTGTAACTTAGCAAGACCTGTATAGTCCCAGACCTTATTGTCAACAAATACTGTTTATAGTAACTTTGTAAGGAGTGGGTAGATCCTGTCTTCAGTTACATGGATGCATCTGCAAACAAAGTTTGACTGCGTAAGTTCAGGTAGGTGTTCTTCCATTTCTTAGCAGAAGTTATTTAAAATACACAAAATGTTTTAAACATCTTCATTGAGCTCTAGTGCCAAGAAATATGCACAAATGAAGGGATGACTTCATATAACAGTGTGTTTTATAAAACAGCCATTTCATACATTCCTGTTGCACACCTCTCAGGAATGCAGGCTTTTTAGAGATACAACTAAGTATATTACACATAATTAAGAAATTAGATGATAAATGGATAGACTTGGATTTAGATGCCATTACAAAGTATAGCATCAGGAATCACAACTTTGTGCACTTCTGATTTTATTTTACAGCCCTAATTTCTGTTTACAATTTGCATAAGGAAATACAATTGAAAAGAATGCCCAGTATTTACACAGTATTTTGTCCGATCAAAATTGCTGTTTTTCAGATTGTCTGTTCTGACCTTTAACCTTTGCACAAGACAGTGCTTCCTAAACTGTGCACTGTGATCCCTGGAGAGTTCAGTTGTTGGAACTGGGAGCAATAGAGGCATAAGCACAGCACCATGCCAGCTGACAGGGTGGAAAAAGTGAATAGAGCAAAGTTCATTACTAAAGGACATGGTGCAAAATAGTTTGACAAGTGCTGCATTAAGGGATTCTTACCAGAGATTCTTAAAGAGAGATTATTGCTCTGAAGAAAATGGTGATTTCAAAAGTACAGGCTTTGGCATTGTTTCCCCCTCCCACCCCAATTGTGCATCTTGAATTCAGCCAGCTTCTGTTGATTAAGAAAGGAAGGAATGTGTGAATAAGATTACTGAAACCATTATTGAATACACAATGAAATGCTTTGTTCTGCCATGCAAACCAGTGTTATGGATGAGATTCAGACTATATTCAGGCATAAATTCTGTATGCCTATGAAATATGCCCTTGGATAGCTGTTAAAATACAGTTCCTCCTTCTCTTAGGAAGATTACATCAAAAGAAAACAGTAACAAATGTGTGTTGTACTAATAAGGACTGTCAGGCTGAGTCACAAGAATTTTCTCTGTAATAAAGATAAGAAGGGATTTTTTTTTAACAAAGCTAAACTTTTGAACAAAACATTTTTCCTTTAAAAGTTTCCAGATTTTAACTGTTAGAGAATAATAAATTAGTATGCATAAAGTATCATTAATAAATCTGCCTCTACTACAAAAGTATTTTCTAATCTTACTACTTCAGAAATCAGATTATTTTCATTAATGACAAAGATGTTACGGAAATTCTTCTGCTTCCACTTAGTTTTACTGTGCATAGTGTTACTGAAAAAAGAGTTGAGATTTATTTTTATTAGAAGATATAGATAAAAATACAACCTTGAATTGAATGAAGGTGATGGTTCTTCCAGTGCTTGTGGAATGAATGCTGCCTGCTACACTAAAGCCAGAAAACTTGCTGTTCTTCTAGATTTATTCTCATGGTGTATTAAAGAGGATGTTTTGGATATTTAGGAAGTTTAATAAATATCTATAGCCATAATTAAAGATCTCATTTCAAAACAAAAGAATGATTTACAGTGTTTAAATTATTTTAAGATCTAATCACATGTAGACTGGAAAATAATGTTGGGATCGAGGTTTAGTTTCATTTAAAGAAATCTTCATGTTGACTAATGCAGGAATTCCTGCATGCATGTATGGGACATGTATGTGGATCAAAACACTCAGAACTGAGATTCTGATTTCCTTTAGGTGGACGTGTTTCATACCTGCACTATTTGAGCCTAAATTGTTGTCATATAGTCCATTTACTATATATAGGTTAAGAATAATCCATTAATCTGAGTGTACCTTGAGACCTGGCTTTTGTTATCTGTTAGGTATTTGTGCTTTATGAAGTAACAACTCCACAATTCTGATGGCATAGGAGATGTAGGAGCAGAAAAAAGGGCACACTTTCAAAAAATATGGCTTCATATAAGAAACAGGGATTCAGGAATAAAATTTTTATTTGTGCATTATAAACAAAGACCAGGTATTTTTCTTTCACAACCAAATATTCTTCTGCTGTCCCCTGCACATTCCTTCACAGACTTTATTTTTCTTCCTGCACATTTTTCCCTGTACTGACTCCAAGGATATTGTAAATTTCCCTGTGATTAATGCACATTAATTCCTGTTCCTTACACAGGCCTGTAAGCTGTGGGGTAAAAGGTGACAGTGGGCTGTGCTGTTCATGTGACTGTATTCAGCCCACTGCATCCTGCAAATACCAGACTTCCTGAGATTTATTGTGGATACACAATATAGATGACACTAATTGAAAGTTTCTGCTTTTTTGCATGTACACTACACAGCATCTACCTCTGGCCAAAAAGTCCTTGCAAGAAATCTGAAGTGCTAGCCAGGGATTCTGGTTCTAGCTGTGGCCTCAAATAGAGCATACCTGAATCTAAACTGTGTGGTTATAAAATAATGACAGAGCACAGTTTGCCTTTGAGATTGTATTCCCAGTGCTAGGTGCTGCAGCAAAAGGACAACAGGGCTGTTTTGTGGATGGTGATTTAGTACTATGTACTGCAGTTTCTGGAATGGGAGCCCTTCTGAGCTGCCATTCCTCTGTTACTGCATTGTGACACCAGTCTGAATTCAAACTTGCAAAGATTTCAGGTCATTTGGCAAAATTTACTTGTTTTCATGTTGAAGGACTCCCATGTTTTCCACATGTAACTTACTCAGCTTTGTGTTAGACATCCTGTAACAGATTGGAAGCAGTCTGCTGGTGCTAAGACTGTCAGACTTCTAGGACAGGAGACACTTCCTGAGAGATTAAATTCTCAGGGACAAATACATAACACATTACCCACCTTTTATAGACTTACATGGCTGGTGGTTGTTGGAGACTTCATTGACTCCCTAAACAGTCTCAGAAGTTGCTCTCTGTTTAGAAGTTCTCTAAAAAGAAACAGTCAGTGTTAGTAAAAAGTAGATATTAAAGTTTGGGGATAGTGTGTATCCTTAGGGTCCATATTTGCCTATTTAGTACAACTGCAAACAGTTCTTGCCCCTGTGCAATTCTCACCAAAAAAAAAGAAAAAAAGCATAACAGAGGGCTGTTACTACTCCTCCCTAACTCTGGGTAAGAATCCTCATTCCCATCCAGCTTAGGGAAATTCACTGGCACAGGAAGGTATAAATTACATCTCTCTGTGCCAGCTTCAGAGAACCTGGCCACAAATACTTCAGCTGAGATGAGTTTGTTCATTTCTTTAAAGCACAGTGAGAAAGATTGTGCTTTCTCTGATCTTGTAACTTTAAAAAATATTAATAGAACAATCTTTAAGTAAAAAGACAGTTAAGTAAATGTTTATTTTAGACCTTCATTATTAAGTACAACTACTTAAAAGTGAACAATTGCTATCAAAGAGGGCATATGCAAAAGTAGTAAAATGAGGGTAAAATATAGGAGGGTGAAAATGCAAAGAAAAAGTAGCTTTTAGCATAACAATTAACCACCCAATCTACCCTTCCTTTATTCCTTGCAGGGTAATTCGTTGTAAGTGAATTAATGGTGAAACATTCAGTAATAGGCCTTGGTAAGGAAATAGGAGCAGTGTATCAGGATATCCTTTTTCCGCCCCAGAGAACCAATACTTTCAATTTTATATACAACGGAAGTAATTAATTGTAACACAAAGAAGCACAGCTGTGTTTCCTGATGGTCACACATGCAATAGCTGCTATTGTTTAGCATTCTGAGTATGTACAATGCAAACTGTTCAACTGCTTGGAACATTTTATATTCTCAGGGATTTAATTTCTATTAGCAGCTTTTGAATCCATAGTGGCTTTTTAATATGCTATTATCTTAGATCCAATCCTGCATCCCTAATCAGGTAATTTTTTGCTGATGCCAGTGAGAGTTTATTAGGTGTAGCTGCCAAATGAGGAGATTTGCAGACACAGGCCAATTTCTCAGTGGAAGCAAAGGGAGTTACAGACTATTTTTCGGGATTTGCTTTTACCTGTATGAGTTCACCTTGTTCAAGTTACAGTTTCAGTTAATATTCAAGTATCTTACAGACTATGAGAGAAAAGCTTCATTGCTATGCCTTTAACTTCATTATATATTTTCAGACATTTTAGCTGACTGCTGGGACTGATACACAAGTATATCCTTTTATTATTCTGTAGACCTATATTATCTTGGTTTCACTAGAATATGAAAAAAGAGGTGAATGAGACTATTTTGCTGCATTTGCTCTTATTTAATAGCAATGTAGTCATGTTTAAAGGTTTGGACTGAGAAAAAATAATAAAGTGATTAAATTATTTCATTCATTTTTTTGTATAGGATTCAGATCTGTTTCATTCTAACCAGCTTGGAAGAACAGAGCATTTTCAGTCTCATAAATGTCCATCTTTGTAAATCTCTACAGCACCCACTCCTACAGCTGCCAGAAACACATCCACTTGAATCCATGCCTCATGAGGACAAAGCTGTTATACACACCAAGACAGAAATTTTCTGTACTGAAAAGAATTCGCCTTGTGTAACAGCAGGTTTTAAAAACATTTCCGCTTTCAACAGTGCTCCAGTTTCAGGACAAAGCCTGAGCATCAGGCTTAACAGAGGAACTGTTAATACAGTGTGGGTTTGGATCTAAGGATTATTCAAACTTGTAAAAGAAACTAACAGATACCTCGTGTAAAAAAAAGGTGGAGGAACACAAACATTTAGCTTCTCTCTAAGTATTAATTAAACTTCTTTGTAGATCATTTAGCACCACTGACTGATAATTCAGAACATAAATTTTAAAATCAGCACTACACTCTAACGCTAAATACTTAATCTCCTCTGAGCAAATGAAGACTTTTGGGATTTTATGTGCATGCATCTAGGGGAGAACATATTACTAATTCTCCAAACAAACTGATATGAGTGAGGCACCCCAGTGAAGCGTCTGCTGAGCCTACAAATATTTTCCTTTTGCTTTGCTAAGGCTTTTAATGCTCTGGCTTTAAGAAAAACAAAGTAATCTGAAATGTTTCTTTGTATTTAGAAGGAGCGTTATCTCAGGGTTTATTACAACGTGGTGAGAAGACTGCAACAAGGGTTTTGTACATGGGAATCCATAAAAACAAAATCGTACAGCTCAACTAGGCACAGGAAGGAGAAACAGAAAAAGCAGCAGGAAGTTTGGTCCTTGACTGGGAAGGTGTCTCCCAGAGCAAAGTGCTCCCATCACTGCAGCCCTTTGCCACACCAGTGGAGTCAGTTCCTCCTGCACAGCTCAGTGAGGAATCAGCTCCCACCCTGCAGCAGCTGATGGGGACAGGTACAGCCATTCTGCCCTCCTTCCTCCACGGCCACCTGCACAAGGCTGAGGAAGAATCCCTTGCAGAAGCCCAAGTAACCCCAAAACACACCAAGTGCTTGAGCTGTGGGAAACTTTTCCTATTTCCTTGTGCCCATGCTCTGCACATTGAACTGTCATTCCTTGGATTATTGCCCCCGTGCTCTCCAGTGCTGCCCTGGACTCAGTTCCACACCACGCTGGTTGGACTTGAGGTTGAGCAGGGCTTGCCTCTTTACTACCACTGCTCCACTAGCATAAATTTTTAGAAAACATCTTTATTCACAGATTTGACTCTCCCTTATTGAATTAATTTTGCTTACATTTAAAGAACTTAATAAAATCCATGACTTTTTGTAAGTAACAGCTGAATAAATTTTTAATCAAAAGAATATGGTTTCAAGTAAAATAATTCTGAAAAAGAGACAAAGCCAAATTCATGTCATATTAAGTGAAATAATTGTGTCCCTGGCTGAAGGGCAATATTCTTTTAATATGCAGCATGGAATATTTATTTTGGTAACAGTAACAGAGAAATACTCATCTAATTGCAAACAGTTTTCAAAAATATATTTGGACCACAGATTTAAGACATGAATTCCAGAGACTGAAGGGAAGGATGATCTACAAAGATCAAGTCCTATCACATGGCTGACTTTCTCCCTATATATACCTCTTTGTTCTTTTGATATTCAAGTTTGTAGCTCCCTAGTGATTCCAAGAATTAATAAGAAATTCCTGGAGAGGAAATAACAATGAAAGCAGCTGGAAGACTATCCAATTTTTTTTTTTTTTTTTAAATACAGTTCTCTTTATCATGACAGTCAGTTTTGAAGTGCTTCTTCTATATCTCATGTTAGACTTCCACACCTCATCTTGGCCAAATGTCAAATGAAGGTATGTTTATTTTCAGACTTCAGTGTTTTTTGAGTGTTGCTCAATTAACAAAATAAATACTTTGTGTTACCAAAACCTGGTGTGTCTGAGTTCTTGCAGATTCCTAAAATCCTCACCAGGTAAGATTGCTGCTGCTAACTAGCTTGCTGGAACCCTGTGCCCTTCTGAGAGCCCATCACCTAAAGTGTTCATTTTCTGGTTTAAACAGGTTCCTCTACCTATCCTGGTAGAGATATTGGAAACATAAGTACTGCACTGTTTTGAAAGACCTCAGTATTTTCTATGGGATGTTTCATCAGACATCCATCACAATCTAAATACTTTCTAAGGTGGTTGTGATTCATCATTCTGGATTAGGATGCAGTTTGGTCTCCTGCAGCCCAAATATTATTATAATGTAGTTTGCTTTTGCAGACTTTATTTTGTAATTAAGACAAGGAGTTAACAGCACTCAGTGATGCAGAGATGGGCATTACTTGCCATAGCAATACAAACTCATCCTCAGCAACACTGTTCCTGACCCAACAGGGACTGCCACTTGTGGGTATCTTCAGTGCCCAAGTGCCTTCAAAAATGCTGGCTGAGACAGCAATTTCTGCAATGTGTAAAGTTACCACACCAAGAACTGGATGAAAAGAGTTGATCCATTTCACAAAAAGGGTTAACTACATTTCAAGGCTAGTGGCTGTTGCTAAATTCATGCATCCTGGATTGAAATCAGCATCTAACATCTGACAAGCACTGGGCTGTATTAGCACACATTATTACTGAAGAGATGCTAGCACTAACAGCTTTGGTTCTGGTTGGGAGCACACACATGCATGTTGCATTCTTCTTCCATATTGAGTGTCTATTCTGCTGCTATAATCTGATAGTACATAGAGTGGAAGAACAGCAGACTCATATTTTCCTTTGAAATTATAAACATAAGCATAGGAGTTCTGTATTGCTTGGCATGGAAGCTGTGATTTTGTCTTTCTTGCAGGCTGGCTTTGTTTTGGACACTGACAGATTTTTCTGGATGATGGTGATCGGAAAAAATTTTGTAAAAGTCTAGTAAGACAAGACCTGCATTTTTAAATGCCTATCACCACAGTATCTGGCCACATACAATTATTAGGTGTGCCTTTACCTGCCTGCATTTTAAAGGAGTCTGTGAAGGTGATAGGTTTGAAGTTATACTTCCTCTTTTGTTTTGCTATGTAGGATAGTACACAAGCACTCATCTAACAATCTGCGGGTAAAACACATGCGAGGCAGAATGCAGTGCCCTCACATTCAGAGGTGACAACTCTGGAGTGGAGTACACAACATTTACAAGTCCTATCTGATATTACCATGCAAAAATGGAGCTACACTGTGGAGAGGTCAACAAAATAAGCAAGCCCATGTTTCCCGCAATACAGGCACATGTGGCTATTTGGCACCAATAAGCCAGATTGCTTCCCAACTGGTTATTCTCTAGAAACAGTTTATCTGGGCAGGCATCTCCACACCAGCAATTACTGGTGTGTCCTGAAGGCCTAGAGAGTGTTTTGGTGTGCAGCAAAGGGAAACTGAGTAGGTCTGTACGATCCAAGTGATCTTCATTTCCCCCTGTAGCTGGCTTTGCGTGGCAAGTTCTTGATGCAGAGTAACCAAGTGACAGGACAGGTGAAAGGCAAGAGCACATCAGCAGCACAACTGCTGTCACATGGTTGAGTGAAGGATTAAAATCAGCAGCCCAGGTGGGAGCCGTGCAGCCTCCCCGGCACATGACACTGTCACTGGAGCTCCTTCTGCACTGCTGCTGGGAGACCTCACTTGAAGACAGACAGACAAATTATTACTTTTCCAATTTGTCCTAATGATAAGGAGCTTCAAAATACAATGCAAATCATGGCCTTCAGCATCCTTATCAGCAAGCAGAGCAGCTCATTGCAGAAGTAATAATGTATTCCAATCTAACTAACTGGGCATATTTATTTAGATACAGGAAATGGAAAAAGCAAACAAACAATGCTGTCCTTTGCAATGGAACTCTATCCCTCCTGCGGCACTGCAACGTCAGCTTTCCCAGAACTATTTTTCCACGAAGCTGAAAGGCCCATGTGAGTCCCTCATGTTTCCCTACGCTGCTGCCACCATTGCCTGCTCGCCGCCCTCCCCAGCGCACACGCAGCCCCCTACAACTCCCATCAAAGCCGCTCCGGCAATCCTCCACCCCACCTGCTCTGTGAATCCTGGCAGCAGGTCCGCTTTCCACGGCACCAACCCCACCAGCACCTGGACGGAGCTTCCCGGCCCTGCAGCCAAATGCAGCCGCAGCTGCTTTTCTCGACCCTCTTCAAGGCCAGCAGTGCTTCCATGATACCGGCTTGGCCACTTTTTGCCCTCACACCTTCCTGCCCTTTCCTAGAGGAGCTTCTTCACGGGGAAAGCGCTGCTGGGCGGCGGGGCAGGATAACGCCCGGGCCCGGGCGCCCAGCGACACGCTGGCCCGGGCTGCGGCCCGCGCTCCCGCCCGCGGAGGGGCTACTGGGGAGGAAAAGCAGGCCCGGCCGGCTCCTCCCGGCCAACTTTTCTTCCCGGGGACCCCCGCCAGCCCTCCCGCCCATGGCACGTGCTGACGGACGGGCGGGGGTGGCGGGCGCGCTCCCGCCTCCCCGCGGCCCCCGCCGCGCGCGCGCCCGGCTGCAGTGATTGGAATCCGGCTCGTTCCCGCCCCGCCCCGCAGGGACGCGCCGGGAGCGCCTGCCGGGACACGGAGCCTGCGCCGAGCCCGCGCCGCGCCGTCCCGCCCTCCCCCGCCCGACACGCACCCGCCTTCGCCCCCGTCTCAGCGGAGCCGTCGGGGCCCCGGGAACGGCCCGCGGAGCGCGGCGGGGAGCGGGCCCCCTCCCCCTTCGCCTGCCGTCCCCGCGCGGAGGATGAGGAGCCCCCACCGCCGGTGAGTGCGGGCCGCGCCGCGGAGGCCTCGGCCGGGCAGGCGGGCGGGCGGGGAGAGCCGGGGCGCCCTGGGCAGCGCCGCGCCCGCACCGCTCCCTCTGCGGCTGGGGCCGCGGGGCGCTCCCTCCGCGGCGATGCCCCTTCCGCGCCGTCGGGCGGCCCGGCCTGGGCGGTGCCCGGCGGGGTCTGCGCCCCTCCCGCCCCCGCGCCGGCCCTGGGCAGCGCCGTCGAAGGCGGACTCCGCTGCGGCTGGCGGCGGCCCTCCCGCCCCGGCCTGGCTTCCTGGGGGCCGGGGAGCACCCCCGGCCCGGCCGCCCTGCCCCGCCGCGGCGCTGGGGGCGCTGCCCGCCGCCGGGCCGGGCCGGGTGGGGGCTGCGCGGGGTCCGCGGGTCCCTTCGTGGGCAGGGCTGGCGCGGCCGTGCGCTCCCTCCCGCCCTCCTGCGCTCCCTCCCCGGTGTTGTAATCCCGGGCCCGGTGCCGAGCGGCCCCAGCCGGAGCGAGCGGCAGCGCCCGTCGTCGTGGGAAGGGTATGAGGAATAAGGTGCTTCGCCTTCCTTTTGTGCGAGCCTTGAACAAAGCTGGACGCCGGCTTTCCAAAAAGGTTTTGCCGTTCAGCGACGTCTAACAAAAAAAACCTGAAGAAATAATAACCCCAAATAATCTCCCGTACCTTAGCAGTGAAAGGCTGTTCTGTTGAGGACCGATTATGTACGCGGTTTTCATAACTGATTACAAAATCTGTTGAACAGGGTTCAAAAGCATAAATGGCTTTTTACCACCTTTCAATCAACCACCCTCTGATGTTGTTTTGGTAAAATTAAGAGTGAATTCAGCAGCAGGGAATAGTAGGTTGTGGTATTTCCTTTCAGCAGTTGCCTGTTACTTTGTGTCAAGTTGTATGACGATTTTTCCCAGTGTAAATTGATTGCCCTCCAAATTTACATATTTTGTTCTCTGCCTAGAGATAATTATCTTTGAGTTCTTTTATCAAGTTAGCACGCTAGGGATTGTTCAGGCCTGTTACCTGCAGGGATAGAGAAGCTGCTTTTGTAGATGAGGAAGATTCTCCTGAATTGAAAGGCTTGTTTGATTTGTAGTAGAACCTAGTCCTGGAATAAAAAAGCGAATACAAGAGCAGTTTCTAGTCAGATAATTTAACCAGTCTATACCTAGAAATACTCCATGTTGTGGCATTTGTGGCAGCCTGCATAAAACTTTTGCTGACAATGTGTTTGTCTTTTGGTCTTGTACTTTTGTTCTCTTGTAGCTTTTTCTTAGGTTATGCACCACATTTCGTTTGGGGATGTGTGTGTGGGGCTGTGTATTTTATACGTATTTATATACACCCATACAACCTCGTAGGCCTTGAGATCTGGTTTGAAATTTTATGAAGGGTCTTCTCATGCACCTGCAAGATTCAGCTGCCAGCCCTTAGTATGTCCCGCTGGCTGATCTCTTCCAGGGACAGATAGTATATGTAGCTGGATCTGAAGTATTTTCTTCCCTAAATTGTGAAGTAATTTAGTTTTGAAAGGGACCTTTGGATGTTATCTGTTTAATCCTTTGTTCAAGTAAGAGCAGAAAGCTCTTGTTAAACTGCAAGCCTGAAATAGCATGTTACTTGGAATTCACTGATCAAACACATGTTTACTGAAACAGTAAGTAGCTAGAGCATAGATGTTCCTAAAGCCAGTGTGTGGGACCCCAAATCCTGTTTTGGACACTGCTCTGCAAGATCCTCACAGTGAAAATTTTGTGGTTTGTTACGCAAATTAAAAATATTGAATATGGTGGAGTGTGTAAATGATACGTGAGCTTTTCTGGATACCAGGTCTGACATACAGAGCTGCTGTAACTTCTTTGGTAAATTGCTGAAAAACACACATGAATGAAAGACACCAATCAGTATGTTTTAGAGAAACTGTTACAAATGTTTGTTTGTCCTTGCTTATCTCAAGCATCAGTTGAAGATTTGTCCTCTCTGGATACCTGGGAAAGCATTTCTCGGTTCCTCAGTAAAAAGAGGGCATGTTTTCAGTGCCTGGGATTTCTTCACTTACTTACTGTCATCTCTAAATAAATGACAGAAGGAACTCAGTAATTTAAAAGTATATCACGTCAGAGTCATATGTGGGTACAGATGGAGTACTTGGAGCCTTCTTTCCTTTGCTAATATTCCCAAAATGCAGGACTTGGGGGCAGGCATGGAGAGTGCCTTGCCTGACAAGAGTTTTCCTTTCACTGCTGCTGGTTTAGTGGTTCCACTTTTTCTTTTTTTTGGACAAGATCTGCAGAAACTTCTGCAGTTGTCCCACCACAGTCGTGCTGATGGTCCCCAGTTGTGGTGGTCTCTCCTGCGCCTTCCAGGATGGTTAGTGCTCTAAAGGGAAAACGGGATTTCTTTCTGCTTTGTTTTCTTGCAATCCCTCAAAAGTTGCTGTGAAATCTGTGGAGGGTTCAATTATCTCTGGTAGCAAGTAGTTACTCTTTAAAATGTTTAAAACTGACAATGAATGTAAAACTTGACCTGCTATACTGTGTCCTTTAAGAATAATATGGAGACTACACTAGGTGACCCTTGGAACTGGGTAAAAGGTTGAAACAGTCACCTCATTTTTCTTCTTTGTATAGGAAAACATAATTTTAGCAATCTCAGTGCTCTTATTGAGAAGATCTATGGAATAGCTATTTTGTGAGGGATTCAGTCCAGAAACACCTGCGTACTACATTGAATTTAGTTTGATAGAGCTTTAGTTTGATAAAACAAATAGCTGGCCCACCACTGACCAGGAAATCAGGGGACAAGCTGCCAACTTGCCAGGATGGTCTTTGTTGTGAATTGTCTTCCCAACACTTTGCTGGATATATTTACAGAGCATATTAGCTGTATTTCATGTCCATTTTCCCCCAAAGCAAAACAAAGCAATTATGCTACTAGTCTGCAACATATAGTCAATATATATTTTGAAATTCACTGTAGCAGGTTTGACATATTGAGAAGACCAAGAACTTAATTCATCTTGTGGCAGTGCACAACCCGTGCATGGGTTTCTTCTTATGACCCTGTTGTTGCAGCTGTACAAAAATGGTGTGAGAAATATGGTCATTCTGTTTCAGATTTATAATCCAGAGAGGTTTTTCCTTGCCATTATTCTAAATGGTGTCTTGTAGCTGCCATCCCGTTCTGTTTGAATTCTGTGCTTTATGGTTAGGTTTAGTGCTGTTTAATGATGGTCTGGTTGCAAAATTCAAAACAAGTGTTAGGGTAGGAAAATAAACTCTGGTTCATGATTGTAATAATATTCATAGGTTGTATAAGCAGGAGGAAAGGAGAAGCCACAGCAAAGCCTTACTGAAGGTCAGGTGTGTCACCAGCTCTGAGCTTCTGCAGTGACACCTGTAGTTACAGTGAAAGTGATTGCCCTGATGGAGCTGCTGTCCCTGCCACCACCACTGTGTCACCGCTGACTCTTCACTGGGGAGGGGCAAGTGCTCTGAGTATCATGAAGGTGTGAACTTTAAATGTTTTAAAAGATTTGGATTAGACAAAAATCTGTGTAGTAACAATTCACAGGATGTATACCTGCAGCATGCAGCTGAATGCTCTCATGCTCATTTTTTCCCCAAAATAGGATTCCCCAAAATACAGAGGAAAATGGAGTCCATTTAAATGTAATTCGACTATGTGATGAGTTTCTGTGCATTAAAAGGGAAAAAAACCAGTATTATTAACTCAGCTCTGCAGTATTGTAGCTTAATTTGCACCATATATTGTAACAGCAGCAATGCTTTTTACAAAAAATTGATATCACTCAAGGTTTTGCAGTGTGGTTTCAGTCAACTTCATTGGCATAAAATGTGGAAGCAACTAGCAATTCTTTGCGTCTATATTCCCTCTTATTCACCATCTTAAGGAGAAAACTGTCAGTCTTGCCATGCTTTGAAGCATGTATCAGTTGATAAAATACAAGCAGATGTAACAGGGATAAGTTAGAGAAATATCAAAGTCTCAGAAGATACATACCAGGATATAGATCTGGTTTGTGGAAGTGATTTCCTTTTCACTGCTGCAGCTGTTGAAATGATTTAAATTTGCTTTTCTTTTCTTGTTTAAAAAAAACCAAAAGTCCCACCTAGAACCATTCATAGGCCTGTATACTTCCTCTGTGAGAGCCTGATCCCAAGCTTGACTGGAAATCAGTGGGCAGAGCTCAAATGACTTTGGAGGACTGAAGTCATCACAGATTTCACTTATGCAGAGAATCAATACTCTGCTCATGAGATTTGTGCAAATGAGTACATTGTGTGCTCAGAGTCAGAATGTCAAGGATATGGAAGTGGTGAATAAGCTCAGATAAAATTTTCTAAATTAATCATTCTTTTTCCTATCCTGTGTTCAGTTGGAAATTCACAGTGCAGTGGGCAGGCAGAGGAACTGTTCCATGTGTTTTTGCAGGGGTATAGAAGGCTTGAAAAGGAAGCATAAACAGAAGGGTTGGGATAAATTGTCCAGCAGGAATAATATACTGGATACAGAAAATATGAAAAATTTGTCATCCCCTTGTCCCTTTATAATTGGAAATGAAAGAACTTGGGGAGTAGTATGAGAACAAGAGGGATTTATTGGAAGAAAACAGTGAACTTCAGTGACTGGAAATTTGAGTGAGGAGACCACAAAGCTGGGTAAAACGTGCTCTTCCTCGCTGCATGTCCTTCTTTGGGGAAGAGAAATCCATCTTTAACAGAATGCCTTGGAGAAGATTTTAGAAACCCTCCTGTTTCACTCTCAGTGTTGTGTGAGGAGCAGGCCTTGCACTGGTTTGGACAACTGAGAGTTAATTACAACACAGGACTGGGACAGGGCACAGGAATGAACTGCCAGCTAATGAGGTGCAGCCATTCTTCTCACTCCATGTTTTGGGCACTGAATCTGTCTTCTGTTCAGGTTATTGAAGGGATTTTAGCAGTAATGAAAAATTCAGGAGTGGTACCGAGTGTTAAGTGAAATGTCCCTTATGATAAGAGGATATGGGAAGTTTCGCTTTAAAGGTTTTTTTTTAAACTTGGTTTGAATGCCTCCTCTCTTGCAGACAAAGCAAACAATAAATCCCACAGAATAAAAATGTGGGGTTTTTGTTTTAAAGTATAGATGTATTTTTATAATTTTATCTTCTATATTTACTAGTTCACAATAATTGTACTTTTTTGTGTGTGTGTGTGAAACTATCCTATAGAAAATTTCCTGTAGAGTATTCTGATGTGTATGCCATTAGTTAGGATTGGAGATTGTGCCCTTCCCCACCCAGGCAAATTATTATTCTGAGCCTAAAATTAAATGCAAAATTGGATAGGTTTTATGGCCAATCTGTCACGTTTGCTGAGCTGAATCAGGGGTCATACCAGGGATAATTCATGTTTAAAACGTGTAGAGTGGACTGAAGTTTAAGACAGGCAATATTCTATGCCCTAGTCCTTACTTGGCTTAGATGAATGGAAATTTTTCTAAACAATGCTATCTCGATAGATTTTTTTTTTACTGTTTTACTACTTTTGCATTAATAAATTTTTACTGAATTGATTTGACAACCACTGATACTGGTTTACACTAATCTTTATAGGTTTAATAAAGCTATTTTAGTACATGGTGAGTTAAATTTTTTTTACGCTTACAACTATGATTAATTATAACTCTAAAAAGAATCAAAACCTGGAGTGTTGTTTTACTCAGAAGTTTGTGGCAGAGGGCTCTGGCAAAGTGTAGAAACATTCCCATATAGCTGATATTCTTCAGTTTCCTGCTCTTAAAATTTCATGGAAGGAATGCAGTTAGAGGCTCGCCAGTTTGGGTTAGACCAGGAACTGCAAAATCAAACCCGACCCAGACAGGACAGTTTTTATTCAAACCCAAGCCTCTGTTGAACTGTCTGTTTTTGTTCTGCCCCTGGCCCTGTTTCACTCCCCCAACTCTCTTTAAATTCACAAGTTTTTAAATGTAGAGATGTTTCTAATTTAGAAAATTATTTTGGTGTAATGAACTAAAACAGAGAAGAGTGGACTAAGCTGAGGGAGGTCAAAAACCAGATGGAAATAGAAAATCTGAAAACATGGAGTAAAGAAAAAAATCTGCCTTGAAATAATGGAATCTAAATGCTGAAATTATACATCTGCTCAGCAGCTGTGCATTCCTTAGCCAGGGGTTCTGTTGCAGAAATGGCATTACTCAAGTTTTTCTCAAAGCTTCAAATGCTGTTGTATAATATTTACATCTCTCTAATACTGTCAGTAATAGTCATAGGAGCCTGGAGAATAAAGGTGGAGGGAAGAGCTGATGTAAGAATTTTCTTCTTTGTCCAAAGGCATCTGTAGCATGTATAGTTGTTTGCTGCAATGAAATTCTGTGATTTTCTCGCTTAGTTGTTCTTCATAAATATCTTTAATTTCCACTGACTTAATTTCAGAGGAGAAGTTGGTTACAGGAAAAATAACCGACTAAAATGATATGAAAGGGTGCATTAGTGAGAAAAGAATGTTGCAAATGCCTCAACTGTTTTGCTCCCAACAATGGCCAGCAGTATTGCTCCAGAGGAACACATAAGACAGTCTACCAGACAACTGTGGAATTACACCACTCTGTGGAAGCTTCTTCATACATTCCAATAACCAGGAGCTAGCTGAGACTGTAAGGCACATTAAATCCATTTCAGTATATATCCATAGCACATGAAGCAATTTTAGTTAGAAAAGGTCTCTCTAAGCTACTAAGCAGGTTATAAAAATGTGTAATTTTACATTTTCTTTTGTGTTTTTTTCTTTGTACTTTTGGACAATGTTGGTGTTCATCAGAGTGACCTGCTAGTACTGAGATTTACATATGGTAGAGCTGGTCTTTGAGAAAGCATTGGTTTGAATGCCGATGTAAAGGGTGATTTAGTTAATTTTAAGACCCTAAGATGGTTTTTTACTTCGTACAAAGATGACAAGCCAGGGGACTCTTGCTTCAAAGAATTTTTACCAAAATTTAGAAGTTTGAGGTTATGTAAGAGAAATGTCAGAGTTTTCAGCGACTTTGAATCTTGATTCAAACTGTTTCTGCTTTTGGAAGAAGTAATTGTTTACTGGAAGATACTTTTTACTGTGTGTACTTGGAACAACTGAAGGTAAAATAAATCTCGTTCAGGTTACTTTCATTGAGAAGGGAAGCTGTGGTTGTGCTGTAAATAGAGATCTCAGAGTCTCCTGAGCATCTGAAAGAGCAGGAGCGGGGCTTTGGGTTCAGGTAACAGGGAGTGGGCAGAGGAGCAGTGGCATGGTGAGAAAGGCTTTTTGCTGGGTTTGAGCCCTGGAGAGGAGCTCAGAGCTTTCTTCTAACAGGGTTTCTTACCTGGGGTAGGAGTGACAGAACTCTTCATCTCCTTGCTCTGTATATAACCACAAAGCACCTCTTCCCATATCTACCCATCCATACATTATTACTCCACTGTCACTGTTGATTTTTCTCTCCAGCATCTGTAACTTTGTCATAGTGTGAAATGAGGTTTCAGGCTATTCAAGTGTAGCCAGTATGAAGTTTCTAAAACTTAACCTAAGTTGATTATTTTATTTGGATTTCACTGTTTTCCATATAATGTGGAAAAGACTGGGCACAAACAGGAGGAATTGGAGGTCTGTGTGCAGTCACAACTTGTTTTGAGCAGAGATGGGGTGGGACAGCTGCTATGGCTGGAGTGTTGCAAGGGCTGGTTACGGGCTCTCCAGGAAGGACAGGCTGAGATGGTGAGGGATGCACGGTGTTGTGGGGGTTTTTGTTGTGAGAGTGCCACAGAGATTCCTGAAGCTCTTCCTTTTGGGTGAATGAGGAGTCAGTTGAGAGCTGTGGGTCAGGCCTAGCAGCAGGTCAGCAGGGGTCATGTTGGTAGGTGCCTGCAGGAGCCTCTCAGTGAATGAGTGGGGAGTGGTGGATATTGTTTATCTTGATTTCTTTAGGGTAGTGGCAGTGTCGCTTGTAACATCCTCATCAACAAAGTGATGGAAGTATAGACTGGACAAATGGACAGTGAGATAGACTGAAAACTGGATGAGCTACCAGGTTCAAAGAGCTGTGATCAGCAGCACAAAGTCCAGCTGGGGACCAGTCACTAGCAGTGTGACCCAGGGGTCGAGCTGGATTTCCAGTACAGGGCGACCAAATGAACATTCATGGTGGATGGGACAGAGCACACCCTCAGAAGTTTGTGGGCAGTACAGAACTGGGAGGAGTGTTTGGTGGGCCAGGTGGTTGTGCAGCCTCTCGCAGGGACCTGGATGGACTGGAGAAGTGAGCAGAGAGGAAGCTCATGAAGCTCCACAAAGAGAAGTGCAGAGCCCTGCACCTGGGGAGGTGCCTCCTGGGCTGTCCAAGGGTGAGTGTTGTGGGCAGGCTCAGGGAGGTGATGATGCCCTTCAGCTCAGCACTGGTGAGATACATCTGGAAGGCCCTGGCTGGTTCTGGGCTCCCAGGAAGAACTGGGCAGGTACCCTGTGGCAGAGAGGTGGTAACAGCTTCACTGGAAGCAAGCGATGAGGGCTGTTTTATTTTGTGTGTTTGGAAATAGTGTGGACAGGGGAGTGGATGGTGAGGTGGTGAAATTTGTAGCTGATACAGTTACTGTAAACTGGCTTGAGCAGTATTGAATGCCTGGATGATAAAATACTGGATGAGGTAGAGTAAGTGCAATGTAATTTAATTCAAACAGAGGAAAAACAGTAATAGGCTCTAAATGAGGTATTAACACTTGGAGAGATCTTTGTTTTGAAGCTCCTACTTCAGATTGAACCTACCTGCTTATGGTGTTGAATTTTTTTTCTCTCTTTTTTTTTGTGTTTCTACTTTTGTACTTGTGGCCATGTAAAAGGTTGGATTTGTTTGCTATTTTAACTGAAAACTAAGTACACAAAAAACCCTGGGTTTTCAGTATTTCCAGCTCACTGTGGGACCTTATGAAGAGTAAGAGGAGAGGAGGGCCAGCACTTCCCTTTTTACAATCAGCACAGGCTTAAATGAATTTAAGCCAATTTTGAAGCAGCATTCTATACAGTAAGTTTTTTTAAAATGTGATTATACAGCTGTATATGTTCATTATATATGGACATGCAGGTTATGGCCTTCTGGTAACACAATTTCAACAGTCCCATTAAAATGAGAAGGTAATTATTTTTGTTCTGGTTTGATTTTTCCTTCTTCCAGCAGTACAAATAGGATGCAGTACTAAATAGACTTGGGCCTCTTCAGTTAGGGAACAAGAAACAGTAGAGAGAGAGATGGTGATGGTAATCTATCAAACCTTAAATGAAATTAAGAAACTGATGAATAGTGTTTCACCAGTATTTTTTTTTTCTCCACAGTGTAAAAGAATGGCAGGTTTACCAGGATGGTAAAATGGGTCGTTTCTTTCTTTCCCCACAGCAAATATTTTGGTTGAAAAGGCGCTGCCAGAATACATGGCTGGGGCTGAAAGTGCTGTGCAGATTTGCAGTCACACGGATTTGTTGACGGATGTGGGCACTGATGGCAATAGCGCAGTCACTTGTGCCTGGTTGTAGGTCCGGAACTCCACGGGTTTCTGGACGAAGCAAGGGAGGACTCTGCTCTCCCTTCGTTCCCAACCGGTCTGATAGCAGGCGGTGTCAGGCAGAATGCTGGGCTAGACATCTGCCACGGAGCAGGCGGCGAATTCGGAGGCCTTTTATCACACCCACACGCAGCCAGGCACGTCAGCTCCTCTGCTGTTGCACTTAGTAGTGTCTGTAATGCCTACAGCTTTTTTTTATGTTGCACTGGCACCCATCTGCCTTCGTTGACACATTTGTTAGGTTTGCTTTAACGAAACTGCCATCCAACGTGAAGTAACATGTTTTTTTGTATCTGCCTTATCTTAAACATTTTTTGTTTAGGTACTTTATTTTGCTTAGTGTGGAAAGATTGATACTATAATTTCCTAAGGACTGGAGCACTGTAGCCAGGTAGACTTCCATTGATGTCTGCTGGATGAATAATTAACTGCCAGATGGAGAGGGCAGTCCTGGGCTGCAGATAAGCAGCCTAAGCAGCCGGGTGCACTCGAAGGGCCAGTTCTACTCCTTGTTCACGCCACCCTGGTGCGTCCTTCCCTCTTCCTTTGCAGCAGCACTGGCTGGCACTGCTCTGACGCTGTAGGAATCTAAACTGGCTGAGAGCCCATTACCCTTTTTTGCCTTCTTCTTTAAAATTTTTTTCAGTAGGCTTCACTTCTTGCCAGTCTAGCTGCAGTTGTGGGGGCAGACCAAGTGTCACCATTGGCGCAGAGAACAAGAGTACCCCTTCCAGGCTCATTTTAGTTGTAGTGTACTGTGCTTGTGGGTAAGGCTGCTGTACGGGAACGTTACCCAGTTTGAAGTGCCCCCCGTTTTGTTTTTTTAATTAGCTTGAGTGTTGGTGATCCCATGTAACTTCTTAGTGTATACTGACTATATCCCCACTCCACAAAGCAAAAATGGGTTGGTGAGAATCTTTACTTTCCCATCCCCACATTCCTCTTTGCTCTTTCGCAGTTGAGTCCTTTGTTTTGTAGTTCTGTTAAATTTTTCTCTCTGATGTAGTCTGCGAAGTTTTGGAGTTTGGCAAATTCCTAATACCTGAAACTTCAAAGACAAGCTTCATGTATCAGCAAGCTTGAAGATTATATATCTAGTCAGATTGTGGAGTGGATGTCACACTGTTTCTGTTTCAAAGGTCTTGAGCTGTGTTAATGTCCACAGAGGTGAAGGGTGTTACCATCAGAAGTGTTCAGTAAAGTTGTTCTGCCTGGTAAGAGGGAGGTCAATATGCACATACTGTCCAGCCAGCAAGACATTGTTTGGCACCAGAGGATGTGGGAGGCAAGGGAGAGAGAACTGTGGTTAGAAGAATATGCATGTGAGTGGGGAAATGGATCTATTGCTAAGGGACAGAGTGAAATCATACAGGATATATAGTGAGCTGGAGCAATTACACTGAGAAAATATACAGACCAAAATAGTACAAATCTGTAGAAAACCAGGCCTTGCTATGTCTATTGCTCGTAATGCAATTTGTTTGATGTATGATGACTTGGGTTCTTTTTTTTCCCTGAATGAAGAGAAAAATTTGAGATGAAAGAATGACTTGAGATTTAAGAACTAGAAATACCATAGGTGTGTGTTTGGCATCACTGCCAGAGCAGAAGAGAGCAATTCAGCCAAGTTTTTTCTTCTGTTCTCCTCGTTAACCTAGGCTTTATTAGAACAGATAGAAAGCACAATAAAATCTTTATATAGTAGGCTCAGATATAACAACAGGTGTGCTATTCCCAAATGCAAGGATTTTTACAGAGTTGGTCAAAAGGAGCATGAAGTGACATAGCATCTAGAAAGTAAAATGTGGGTCCTGTTTTCTGTATCAGACTAAGCTTGCTCATGGCTATGACTGGGGAAATGTATGTGGGAATTAAATACAGTCTCTAAAAATGTATTTTTTCAAAGAACTTCTGTAGTTGAAGCAGAAGGTTAGCTTTTTGACAATTAACATAATGGAATTAAATGCCACTGTAACAGTGCAGTTGGTATGAGAGAATAATCTAAAACTACAGTGTTGAAATGTCTGACAAGCTCATAGGAGTACCAATGCAGCCACATGTTTATATATTAGTGTGTCTGCAGTCCACACTCTTCCACCTACGGAACCCATTACACTGTAATAAAAACCAGATTCTGCTTAAACTGCCTGTTGCAAATTCACTTGTTTTTTGAAAATGCTGGATTTGACAAATGCTATTCTTCTGCACTGAGTTTTCTCTTCAGCAGGAAGTAGTATCATCCAGAATCTGTGCTTTTGGAAGGTGTACTAGGAAGTATCTTAGTCTTGTGCAGAGAAATTTGCCAACACTGTTGAATTTTTAATTTTAATTTGGAATGCAAGTTTCTAAAAGTATACTTTAAAAATAACTTTATTTAAACCATCAATTTGGATACATCTTTCAGAAGATTCTCTTCTGTTGGAAGCAGTGACTGGCACGGCTTCCTTTGGCCAGGCACACAGCATCCAGTTACATCTCAGTGGGACTGCTTGTCCATGGTATGTTAGAGATCAGTGAATAAAGTGGCACTTGCTAGAGCAGTTAGTAATGTTCACAGGCACATTTCTCATAGGAAATCAAGTATGTTCAAAAGGACATTTTGTTTAGAATGACACCTGTCAGCCTCTCTGTTACTCGTGCACCCAAGAGAAGTACAAAAAGAAGTTAAAGGACATTTTCCATTTCCAAAGTGCTTTCTAACAGTACTTTCTGTAATCTGTTTAGTGTCTCTTCTTCGTCACCGTTTCACCATGTATGTATGTTTCTGTGATACGTGGTCTGTAGTTTTCAAAGAAGTTTGTGACTGTGGAAATACTAAAACTTGTAAGCAGGTATATTTCCTAACACTGCATTTCATTTGTTAAAATTCATTTGCAACGACAGTGTGAGTTTGAATTTTTTGTTAGTTTTGTTTTGTTGGGTTTTTTTCTTGGTTCCATCTCCCTCCCACAGTGACTGGTTGTAATTTTTGCTGGCATGAAACTTGTGCTGAAGTACTTAAAGGTATTTGTGAATGTCCTTGTAAAACATTGTAGTGATGTTTTCTATGTGCTCTTCTGGAAAACAAAATCCTTGGTAAAATATGTATATATCTTGTTATTTTTAGCACTGTGGTTTTAACCCCTGCTGAAACCTTTAGGATTACTTTGTAGTTTTAGGACTGGTTTAATTTTCTTTATATGTAGTTGTTGTGTGAAATATCTCAATAATACATCTTGAGACCAAAACACGACCTGTGGGAGTGACGGGGAAAGTTTATGTTAAAAAAAGACACAACAAAGTAAAAGTACAGGGAGGATGCTAAGGGTGGAACTGTTATATTGGCCTTCTGAAAGAGAATCAACACTAATAACTTCTTGCAGGGCATTTAATAGCTGTCAGGTAATCATGTTACGGCGTTTTGAGCTTCAGTTCTAATGTGTAAACATACTTGCTCTTCCACTGCTAACCGACAATTTGAATAAATTTTATTCCAATGAGTAAGCATTATTAAATATATTTTAAAAGAAAAGTAGCTGTTTATTTGTTATATGTATGACATTTTCTGTTACCTTAGGTTAATAGAGAAATTCTGGATAAAATAGAAAATACTTCTAATTTTGATTATCTGATAGAAATTACAAACTGGAAATAAAATTCTGTAGAATGCTAACAGATAGGAGAGGTTCCTTTGGGGAAAAATTTAAAAGTCGTGAGTTTTATGTAATCTGAGAGACAAAATGCTATCACGTATGAGACACAGAAGCAAAATGAGTGTACTTTGCCTTCCGTAAAATTAGTTCTTGCAAATGTAAGTCTATTTGCAGTAAACAAAAATTTTGTTTAAAGTGCTCATACTCTGTAACAAAGGCACCTGAGTAGGGTTTTTGTTCTCATATATAACAAACAAGAAACCAATCAATCCTATGCTTACTTTGCCTAGAATTATAGAGGTAGCCAGTTGCTAGTGCTTCTGATCCTTGACCTGCAATAGCATTTATTGATAGTGGGGATTTTTTGTAAGTGTATTAGTATATCGATAAGGGTGATTATTTTCATCATCCTGCCTACTTTAGTTATTTGTTTCCAGATGTAAAGTCTTTTGGAAGCTCCCATCATAGTTGTATTTGACATTCCTCACTAGATTCTAGGGTTTTACATGAAGACAGTGATTTAATTCAACATATCTTAGCATTTTGAATTCTTTCCTATTTTGTAGTTTGGAACTGATAGAGGGGAAACTGTGTGAGTGAAAGAATCCTATGTAAAGGTCATTGAGCTCTGAATTTCTGGTTTTGACTTAAGATCCAGGCCTAAAACTTTGTAACAGTAGAGTTTCTGGCAGCCTGTTGCTGGTGAGATTTTTTTTTTTACATGAACAGAAGGATTCTACCTATCCAGTGCACAGTGGCCAAAGATCTCTTCTTGGTAGAGTTGCAGAATTACCATCCTTAGCAGTGTTCTGCAGTGTCAGATTTAGTTAAGCCCACGAAAGTACAAAGCACCTCCTATGGCAGTCATACCAGAGAGAGTCAGTGTGAGCTCCTGGTTGCACACTGATGGCTGCACCCTCCTGAGATACCTGGAGGGTTTTTTTCTCAGTTCCTGATAGAACAACATTTGGTAGTGTGCTTAATGAGTAAAATTGCTATTGCTATAAAAATGTTTTTCAGGTTATTCTCTTTCTCTTCTTACATGTGCTGTCACTGGAATGATTATTTTTTCCAAGTCTCTGCTATCTGGTAGCATAATGGCATCTTAGCAATTTCAGTATGTTCGGAATGGTAAAATTCTTGTCCGTTTTGTTCACAGCAAAATACTTATTCCAAGTTGCAACAGCCTTTTTTCATGGTACAAAACGACTACTTTTAGAGAAGATAGATGGAGACAGTTTATCTCTAAGACCATCTCACACTTCCTTTGAGGGGTAACTTATTAATTTCTGTGCTTGTATGTAATTGACCTGAAACTTAAGAAATTGTAGTGTTGCTGTGTCCTGAATAAACTATGCGCCTGTAGTTTGAAAAGTTAAGTGAATTCATAACAAAATCGTCCTTTCATTTGAGAAAGGGACAATTCACGTCATTCTAGAAATCTGTCTCATTGGATCTACAGGAATGCATTGGTTTTGAGATGCGAGGCCTTTGCAATGGATGAGCTGTTCTTACCGGTTCCTTCCTTCTGAGTAAGACGGCTTCGTGTCTATCGGTAGCGCAGTTCGGGTGAGTTTTGAGTCAGTGCAGAGGTGGCCCGAAGGAGAGAGACCTGCGTGGCAGAGCAGCGGTGCTTCCCGGAGCCGGGCAGTGGTTCCCGTTGGCTGCCGGAGCGAGGGGACGCGGCCGGGCACGCGGCGCTCCGTGTCCGCGGGGAAACGCCGGTCGCCGAGAAAAGGCTTCTGCCTATTTCAGGAGAGGCTGGCGCAGCCCGGTTCCTGGGGAGGCCGTGCCGGGATGCCATTTTGAGGTTCGATGTGTGCGAGCGCGGCGGTGCGGGAGGAGGGGCGGCGCGGGTCGGGTTACGGGCTCCGCATTCCAGCGCCGCCGCCGCGCCCGCGCCGGGAGGGATCGCCCGGGGGCCGCGCGGGGCCTGCGCCCGCGGCCCCTCACAGCCGGGCGGGGCCCGCCGGGCCCGGGGGCTCACTGCGGCGGCTTTTCGGGGCTTTGCCTTGGCTCCGAGTAAGCATAAGAACTTATTAGGAAAGAACTTGGTTTTGTACTATTTTTAGAGATCAGAAATCCTCGTGGCGCTGTTTAATTTTGCTTAGCTGTAGCAGTGGTTATAAGGACTTTCTGGAAGCATACTATTGTGCTTCAGATATTTCCTTGAGAGCTGGAAGGTTAATTATCTGATGCATTTATTGCCTTCTCATTTTTCAAGTTGTTACCTGTATTTACAGTATTATGTAAATTCTAGGTAAATATGTGCTTTTTTTTCGTGGAGATGTAGATTTTTGTATTTTGCTTGTTTTTCCTTCTCTTCCTACGGATACAAAATGGGCATTTGAAGTAATGTGTTTTAAAGATCGTGTAATTTCCATTTCATGTTTGCACTGCAGCAGTACTCAGTTGTTCCTTGGCAGAACAATGGTTGGGTACTTAGTGCACACTTCTTAAAGCTTTCACCATTAAAAAAAAAACAATCTGCAGGAGAATATCGTTAAGGATTTTTATAGTAGAACTGTGTTTGTATTTAAAGTTGACTTCGGAACAGAATGTTTTGTGGAATATTTATTGTAGTTGTTACAGCAACATCAGCTGGTGCCTACTGTTCCTGCAGGGTCATTAGCATGTCTTGTGTACTTCTGTATAAATCTTTTCAGGTAAGAGAAACTAAGGAGGAAATCTCAGTTTGAAACTCTGGGCATGCAGTGTTGTGCTGTTTGGGGTGCTGTGTTCTTCCCCCCACTTTTAATTCAGGTTGTAAATCATTCTGCCAATCAGATGTCCATAACTGTTGAATTTTTTTCCTTTAGCTTCAGTATATTGTCACAAACATGAGATAAATAACGACTTTAGATGTAGTTCAAGAGCTAAGTACAGCTTTGTTCATGGAAAGGCTCAGCAAGGGCATGAGATACATTCATCAGAGCTTGAATGATGAATACTGTGTATCAAATGCTGTGAAATGTACAGAGCAAATCAGCTGCAAAAATACCTTCCCTGGCAACTGGATAGAGTCGTATTATTTGTAAAATAATTTGAAGCTGTTAGATCTTGGGATTTTTCTTCATGGCATGTAATCTCTTTGTAGCTAAAGAAGTAAAATGATCCTGGTTGTGGTTTGCAGTGCAGCTCTCTTGTCAAAGGAATTCCTTTTATTCCTCTCCCTCCTCCCACAAATAAAAGTGATCACACGCTGAAATGGGGAGTCTTCTGCAGTTACTTTATTTAGAATGAAACACTCAAGGAGAGTATCTTGTTCTGATGAAAATTCTTTCTGAGAGTTGCTGCTGCTGCATCCCTGAGCTCCCCAAAACTGAAGGTATCCAACTAATTCTTTCTGTTTCACTGCAGGCAGTCTTGTGTGTCTCTGCCAGCAGAAGGGTCTCTCATACAGGTTGGAGAATTTTTCTTCACCTCAGCCTGAACATGTGAAATCTAGTCCTGTCTGGTGAAAATCTGTACATAAACTTACGGGCAAGATTGAGTTTACCCTAAAACCAATAAAATCTGGTGATAGTAGCGAAAATGAAACATTGACATTGAATCTCATTTTCTTATTAAGACTATGTATAGTAAAAATAAATTACTTGATCACCTCATGTACTCTTTAGACAAATTCTTCTCAGTGTTTTCTCAATTTACTGCTTCTTGTGCTATAATTTTAAATGTGTGTGTTGCTGGTTTAAAAAAAAAAGTTGATTCATACAAAGCAGTATGTAGTGGATGCAGCTGCTGTTGTGAATAGATAAAGGTAATTGATGTAAAAATCCACCACACCATTTTTGTTTCTGTTCTAGTCTGTATCTCTGTAATGGGTTTCAGTGCAGGGCAAATACTTTCATCATTTTCATACTGAGATCAGTGTGTATGTTGACTAGAAATGAGGAAAAAACTATAAATGCACATATAATGTATTTTACTTAGGTACTTCTGCCAGTTTGGAGACTGCCAGTAGGCTGTGATGGTAAAGCCCCTGGGCTGAGATCCAGGGCAAATTAATAAATGCACAGCTCTGGGTAAAAGTTTATCACCAACACCCAATTTCTTGCCTTAGCTGAAAAAGAGCACAGCTGCTGGAGTCACTGTAAGTTAGCAACACACGTATCTGAGTTATGCTGCTTCCGCCCACACATGCTTACCTTGCAGAATGTTTGCATAGATCTTCATAAAAACACTTCCCTTAATCTGCCCTGGCAAGCAACAAAATTATTTTGGCACTAAATTAACATGGTGTTGGAGCTGAGAGCCCAGAAAATGGAGAATAGGCTCTGTGTCTGCTGTTTCTTTTGCTGTGAAGCTGTTATTCGTTCACCTGTCTGATAGGGCAGTGAGGTAATGGGTGGATCCTGTGCCTTTCACCTTTATTGTATTCCATGTAACAGGTTAAGTAATTTCATTGTCCTGATCTCAGAAATCCAACCTATCAAAAACCAAAACAAACAAAAAAACCCCCAATCATAAACATGAAACCCATCATATCAGTTATTTAAAGAACTTCATGCTTAGGTTACATGGGGTACTAGCTCTGGTCTGCAGCTGGGGAGACAACAGTGGGATTAAGCCCAAGCCTTTTGGGTTTGGCTCAGTGTTCTGCTGGATTGGGACAGAAATCACAGCCAGCAGGCTGCAGGTTTGGTCTTCCAGGTCTGGGTTCCCCAGTACAAGAGGGATACTGATGCAATGGTATGGCCTGCAGGAGGGGGGCTGCCAAGCACCAGGTGTGTTTGCTCAGCCTGCAGAAGGCTGCGGAATGATGTTTGTTGTTTTCAGAGAAGGTGGAGCTAGAGTCTTCCCAGGAGTGCATGTTGAAAGGATGGTAAATTAGTAGTTGCAAGTTACAGCAAGGTAATTTCTTACTGGATAAAAAAAATAATTAGAATGGTGAGGTACTTGGGACGTGTTGCTGTGAGAGGCTGCAGAACTGCCGTTCTTGGACATGTGCAGGATATTCCTTGTCAAAGTCCTGAGCATCTTAACATTGAATTTGGCTTTGTATTGGGAATGGGGTTGGACTGAGCAACTTCTGGAGGTCTCTTCCAACCTGTGAGAGTTGATGGTTCTGTCTGACAACAACCTGGGTCTGTGGGGCTGACAATTTGTATGAAGAGGTCGCCTTGTTTTTCTCTGGAGCTCAGAGATATAGATTATATCTTATAGATTGTATTGCAGCCGATTTCTAACCCATCTTAATAGGGTCAGAGTTAGTGAATGGAGGACTGGGGTGAAAATTGCTTGACCTTGTGTAACACCAGCCATGTTGGTTTATCTGGCTTCAGTGGTTAAATTTTCATTTGTATTGTGTATCGGGGTGAAAATAAAAACTGGAACTTCAGTGTGCAATCATCCTTCTGTGTCACACGAGGGAAGAACTCACTAATAGATGTGGCACTGAGTGCTGGCCCTTTTTATAGGGTCAGATTTGTGGGCTTTTTCTAGTAGATCTTTCTTTAGAAGGAGACTTAACAATTTATTTTTTTCATTCACTTCTAAAATTAGTTACTTGTAACTTGTTACTTGTATGGTTTGTTTATTTTAGATGGCCTGCATTCTAGCTTTCTGAAGATCTAGGTTGGGGAATGAAAAACTATGTAGACTGTTTTTTCTGTTTATTCCTCATTTGTGGTAGTCTTCTATTCCCTGATTTAAATCTGACTTTATACAGAGAGCTGAGCCAATAGAGCTGCCAAATATTTTAGTGCTACAGGCTATCTGAAAATCTCAATCTGAATATTTTGTCAGTGGGAGCTATTGGGTGGATGCCTAGCATTTTATTGTTTAAAATTTTTTTAGTCTGACAACTTGATTGTCTAAATAGATTTGGGCTCCTATTTTATTTTAAATCTTAGCATTTGTATTAGCAGAAATAACTGTACATAGTCTTGTGCTACAGCAGTTACTACTTAAGTTTTTTTAAATTATTGGTGATTGTGACCTGGGAAAGATAACATAATGCAATGGATGTTAAATGCTGTTTGTTTCGAAGAGCATATTTGAAACAATGGAAAGACTTTTAAAAATGTTGAAGTGTTTTTTTCTGTCAGTGTTAGATTTGGCAGTGGTTTGCAAACATGACAAATAATTTGCCAGGAAAGAAGTAACTCTTAATGTGCTTCTTGTGAGTCTTGTGAGTCCCCTGATTTTTCTCCAAATGTTAAAATCCTATTGCAGGGCTTAGAATGAGGGAGTTTATTTCAAAGTGAACTGTGGGTAGTTTTCTTCCTTCTTTTTGCAAGGCTGGATATGAAATGGCTATAGGTAGAACTGTTGCCTGTAAGGAACTATTTTTATATAGGTATAACTGAAAACTGACAGTAATTTTTTTTTCAGCATAAATTTATGCATGTCAAGTTTTCAAACTCAAGAGACGACAATGGTATCATTTCTGTTATAATGTGTAATAAATGGCGATGGGTTTTGTATGGGTGTTCTGGCCATCTGCAAGTCTTGTACAAGCAAATAATTGTGTTATTTTTCCAACTGGATTTTTCTTGGCAGTGTTATCAAATGTGAATGTTACCACTCAACTCCACAGAATCCTTTTTGTGTTAATTTTGTTAAAACAAATTTTTAAATAAACCATGCTGGAACTTGGTAGAGGATGAAAAGCCTTAAGGCAAATTACTAAACAAGAAAAAATTCCCCAAATACTAAAGGCAAGAATCTTTTTCCCTGGTTCTTTGTATTTTTTTCAGGTATTAACTGTGTACTGGCATTAAGATCTCGTAGCCTGTGTGCCAGTTTGGCCAAATTTAGAAATAGATCCCCTGAGAGAAGGCAGGTCACCACCCCTCCCCCACCAGGTTTGGGAAAAAAGAAATTTTCCTCAAAGGAAAGTGAAAGAGATAAAAACTATTTATTTAATGAACACACGGGAAAAGGAAAATAATGCTAAATCATAAAATCTCTCGCTGTGGAGAAAAAACCTGGGAAGGTGTCAGAGTCCTCCCTTTGGTCTCCTCAGAGCTGGGGCTTGGCCCAGGGCCAGGCCCTCTGTGCCTGGTGGAAAGTCCTCCCGATGTGCTCTGATACTGAAGCAGTCCAGTGGAAAAGGGAGAAAATCCAAAATTCCAGGGAAGGAAAAGAAGTTCAACTCTCAGTCTCCCTTTGGAGAAAAAGCAACTGAACAACTGGCCAAAAGCTGACCCGGGAGCAGCGAGCTGGGTGCTTCCTCACTCCCCTGCTGCAGCTGGGAAAAAAAAAATTGCTCTCTCTGTGTGACCTTGAACAAGCTGCAAACTGCTTTGAAAAAGTTTTGCTCAGTTTTTCCTTCCCCCTCTCAGGCTCAGTTTAGAGGCATAGGAAGGATCAAGAATTAATTTCTGGGCATAGGACAGCGATATGGGATACACATCATAAAGTCACCCCAAGACAGCCTGTCTTCTTTTTCCTACTTTCAATTTTGATTGTATGAAAATGACAATTTTTATACTGCATATACATAAATGTATGAGGATAGCTCCAAAGGACTCGCAGCAGCTTGCAAGTTGTTTCCTTGCAAGATGGTGACTGTAAGTTAAGCCCAAACCCAGAACATTCATGGAATCAGAGTGGTTTGTGTTGAAAGGGACCTCCAGAGCATCTTGTCCAAACCTCTGTAGTGATCAGGGACATCTCCAAGTAGATCAGGCTGCTCAGAGCCTTATCCGTCCTGACCTTGAATGTTTCCAGGCATCCACCATCTCTGTGGTCCACCTGTGCCAGTGTTTCACCATCCTCATGGTAAACAAATCCTCCTTCTATCTAGTCTGAATCTATCACATAGTTTAAAACCATTACCCCTTGCCCAGTCACAAAGGCCCTGTAAAAACATTTGTCCCAATGTTCCTTTATTTGTTTACCTTGTGTATTGGCAGCAGTTCTGCAAGTGTTACTTCTTTTCTGAGGCCTATTTTTCCCTCTCCAAACGTCATTAGAAGGTGGAAATACAAGCATTTTGTGTCTTTCTTGGCTTTTGTTTAAAACTGCACATTTAATGTTTTCCTTTTTGTTACTGTTTTTAATTAGGATTTATTGCAACATCAACAAGAAATAGAACCTATCTGTGAACTGGAAAGCTTTCTCAAATATGGCTATAGTTTCATCAAAGACTCAAGAAGATATCAAGGGAATACAGCTGTGGTTTTGTCACTAGGTATTTTGCTGTTGTTGTAGTTTTGTCTCTTGCATTAACTCAGGCTTTGAAAAGCAGTCCATTTCCTTGGAATTTTGGGCTTTCTTCCATGTCTTTTTCTTTGATTTTGTGTGTCAATAGGTTTGATCACTTTGAATATCATTATTGTCAGAAAATAGTGGTGATCTTGCAGAGAGCCAGATAAAGAAAAAAGTGAAAATTTTTCCTCCACTGATACATTCTTTGTAACAACTCTGTTGGAAAAATTTCTCCTGTAAAAAGTGGCTTTTTTGGTATTTTATTTTATTGTAGTAGCATCTGATGAAGCCTTTTTGAGGAGGCTAAAATAAAATAAGATAAATGTAATAAAGATAAGGCTAGATTATAAGGAACTTCCCATTACAATTGTTGTGCACTGTTTCTCAGTACTGCAGTAGCAGAAATCTAGCACTTCTAGGTTCTCCATAATCTGTTTTAGTTTCACTTGCTGACAGTGGCTTGGAAAGCTTTTTATCTGTTTTTCAGTGGTAGCTGTGTACCCTGGTGCTGTATAATTGGTGTTTCACACAATTATTTGTCCTAAAAACATAACATGAGAACAGTCTAAAGTATTAAATGGACTGTTTGTTCAGGTATAAGCAGGGTTCCTGCTTATAAGGGAAAATAAGCACTTGCAGCTCATCAAAATACACCACACTTTAGATATACAATTATAATCTATGCTGTGGAAACGTCTAATATTTGCAGTTGACTAAAGAGTTTAAAAATCGTAAAAGTCTAAGATTTATTTTTTTTTTTAATGTAGAAAATATTTTTTTCAATGATGCGGATGCTGGAAAACCTGTAAAAAAAAATGTACTCTCAGTATGCAGCAATGGAAAAGTTGTTTGTCATCACTTCACTTGCAGTAGACACTTTGGTTTTTCATGTGCTGCTCTGTGGAGTCAGTGTGCCTGAAACAGCATGGTGAGGCTGAGGAACTTTGGGGTGAGTCCTTCCCTTGCTGTTTGGGTAGGCTGAGTTCTGGGGTATTTTAACTTCCATCTGGAGATGAGCAGTAGCTAAAAAAAAGCTGTTCTCTCTCCACATCTTTTCCTTACCTGTTTCATTATTCTAAACAATCTCCCTCCTCTTCATCCCAGTCAAAGTATAAAAAGTATAAATATTCGTGGCTATTTGATTTTTGCAAGATACCTTCCTATATACATTGCTGATAAACGTTGCTTTGTCGTGACCTCTGAAGCTGATGGAGGGTGAGTTCTTGTTCTTCCTGCTCTTCTTGATACACCTTTGAAAGTCTCCCCTGTCAACTCGAACAGAGGAGTATTGCTTCATCTTGCTCATGTTCTCACTGTTTTTGGTGCAACAGATTCTGGATCTTTAAGAGCATCTTGATCATGCAGTTTTCAAATTATCAGATGTCTTTTTATTTTTTTTTAATGCCCTCCCCCTCCCAGAGGCAGATACAGGATTCTGAAGCTGCTTTTCAGTTTGTCTGTTCTAGGCTCAGGTTAAAAGTAATATGATAAGAATTACATATCCAAACTGCTGCTATTTTACAGTATCTAGGAATGTTCCTCTTAAGACAGCTTATAAATATTTCACATCTTTTAACAAAGAGGAACCATGAACAGCTTTCAGCTTATTTAACAGAAGAAAACACCCCTACAGCCAGCCAAGAAGCCACTCACCTCTATCAAACCAGTTTGCTGGACTCTGTGCATAGAACTGATACTGTCCCTGTACAAATTGCAAAGCATTAGGTCTGTTGACAAAGAGCTAAACCTTACCCCCGAGGGAGCATGTAGACAAGGAAAGCCTGCAAGCTCTTAATTCATCAAGAGAATTCTTGAACACTTGAATTTTTAAGCTTTTTGAGCAGTATTTTGAAGAATGCATGTTTTGTGTTTGCCTCTTCTCCCTCTCTAGTTATCTCAGGAAACACAAAATAACCCAAGGCCATGTGATGCTTTTGCAATGTTGGCAGGAGTTAGCAGTGTCCAAGGACACTGTTAGGAGTTTTTGGGTTGGGTGATACATATCTCTGTCCCCTGACATCATTGTTTCCTCCGTATTTTCCCACTCCCTTTTCTGGTTTTAGGAAGGGCCAAGATCCATATAGTCTGATCTACCCAAGATTTTGGCAGTTTGGCAGTCAAAACTCATTTAATCAGGTCACTGAATTATCATACAATGTTCTGGTTTATTAGAGACAGACATCCTGTATTTTAAAGAACTTCAGAATTTCTGGGTCTCACCTGATTTCCAGACATATATGCTTAAGCAAAATACATTACAGCATCTTGAGCTCACCCTTTCCTGTGTTTCCTGTGTTTCCTGCAACTCCAAACTTTTCTTTTTGTTCTTGCCCCAGATATTCTTCTTTCTAAATAAGGAGGAGTTAGGTTATGGAGATGCTTACATTACACTAGTGGCAGGCATCTGCTCTAGTGGCTGCCAGAATATGATTGCATGCTGCTTTGATGGAGATTTAGTTATGTTGCTTAGATCTTTCAAGTTCTGTTTTCGAGCTGTAAGCTTGTTGTTGAGTTGTTGTGGGGTTCTGTTTAAATATACTTAAATATTTGTTCTATTTTAATTTTGAGAATATACTAATGTTAGAAGGAATGTGCAAGAGTACTGCTTCTATTCAGCAGAACTTCTTTTTAAACATGTTCATTTATTTCTGCTTAAGTGACTTTTATTGTTTTATCTTGTGACTCTTTTAGAGACAGCAGAACCAAGTCAGACTTTCCAAACTTCCTTGTGTGCTGGAAAGCTGTTTCCTGACTTGCACTCACATATACTTGAATAAATCACTGGAAGTAAATGCAGGGACATACCTGGGGTACATACTTTATTTTAAATCTTCTACTACTAAAGCAATCCCAAGAAAGTAACCCATTGTTGGCTCTGGGCTGAGTTGGTAAGGCTGATAATTAGGAAGGCTGTGTGTCTGTGGGGCACTGTGAAAGATACTCCTACCAACAGAGCCTGCTGCAGACTATATAGTTCTGTCTCAATTTTACTCATTTTCAAAGCTGCTTATAACAAGGTGGAAGGTTGTTTCATCATTCCAAAGATTCTGTGGTTTATAAGGAAGGGACTACATAAATAAGTTTTTTAAATGTTCTTTTACATTTTTAAAAAATAGGAATACTGAACTTGTTCCTCCTTGGCTTTGCAAGGCATGTAATCTTAAAAATTTTGAATCCACAGCCTATGTTTTTCCTGCAATTGTTTGTTCTGACAGTTGCATTTCAGATTTGAAGAAGCAGAAGTTGTCATGATAGTGTGTATGTATATATATCTTCCTTTTGCAGTCTTGTTTAATGATATGTTATATATATATATAGTAGTTTTAATTTGTGCACCTTGCTGTAAAAAAAAAAAAAAACAGAGGCAAAATGTAGATAACCAATCCATCCTTTATAAAACCCTTCAGGAAAAACTGACTTTTTTGTTGTTTACTCTCTTTTTGCTCTTGGACAGCCTTTCACCTTTCTCTACCTGAATAAATAAGCTGCTGCCCTGAACTGGAATTCTTTTCTACTTCCAGTAAATACTTTTGGAAAGTATCCAGTGTTGAAATCTATCAGCACTTCCAAGTGTCTTGCATTCTTGTCAAACAGGGAATGCTGAAGTTCCAGTAAGTCATTAGTGGGCTGAAATTTCTTTCTTCAAGGAGTAAGGAAGCTCAGTAGCTTTGTGGTTCAGTGGAAATTGTTATGCTGAACGGACCCACCTGAAGACTGGCACTTCGGCTGCATTGTTGTTGCCTGTTTAAAGGATGAAAATATTCCAAGGAGTGCTTCTGTTAGTGAAGTCTGTAAGTCATATACAAGTTTCTTTTGAGCATATACCCAGATGTGACTGAATTCCTTTTGAGCCCAAAAGATGTTTATCCGCAGTTGGGCCCTTGTCTTGCAGAGTCTTTGAGCAGTGGTGTGTATAGTCTGTAGTCTGTGTTATAGGTGAAAACCAAGAAACTTAAAAGAAAAGATAACATGCCAATCTTATTTGGAAATCTTTGTTGCCTTCCCCTAAATTTCAGTATTGATTGCTATTTTATAAATAGTTCTCCAAATTGCTTAGGAGGAGGAGGAGGAGGAGGCAGCTGCTCTGTAGGGAGAAACATTTTGCTGCAGTTTTGCCTGTATAACTATAAAATAGATGTCATGTATCTGAAGGGTTAAATCAGCTGAGATTCCTAAAGAGCTTTAGCATAGCCAGTAAAGAAGCTACCAGTGTTAAACGTTTTGCTGGTTCTTTTATTTATATGTTAACCCTGGTTAACATATAAGTGGCTTGATGGTTTAATAGAATCCAGATGATTCTCAGTGTAGAGAGGGACAGAGGTTGCCCCTGTATTTGAACTCGTTTTCTTATTTTTCCTTGATTAAAATAAGAATTGTATTCACTTATTTGAGTAGGAAATGAAATAGCTAAGTTAAGGGAACATAAAAAGATGCTCTCTTTTCCTTTTTCCCCGAAAGAAAAATGGAGCAGCAATTACTTAGGGTAATTAATAATTTTAAGTGTATCTGTACAACTTGTTTTAGCTTTTTGTTGAAAGATACACCTCACATGGTGTACTAACTTATACATCTGAAATAGCTTTACTTTCATCTTTATTCAAAGGGGTTTTAAAAAAATTATTATTAATTAGCTACAAATGGGACAAAGATGGGAGGATAAAAAAATCTTCGTATGATGGTCCATGGCCTGTGCAATGGAACTTCGTCTCCACTGGTTTCGAACTGGTCCTGTATATGGGGAGCTCTGCTTGGTTGGGCTGAGCAGTGTTGATGTTGTATTCAGGTTCGAGGAATGCTGCTTGGGATTGTTCTCTGTCCATGGACTTCAGGGCAAAAGGAAACAACATAAATTCCTAGCTCAGTATGCTGTAAGTGGTCCTAAGCTGTGCATTTTAGAAGTCTTCTCAGAATGGAGAATCCACTGCATCAAGAGTGAATCAGTCTGCAATTGATAAGTCCTTAAAATGTATTTCCTGTTTGAATTTAGATGAGATTCAAATGTCAGCTGCTGGCTCTTGTGCCTTCAGTAAATAGAAAAAGCTGCTAGAGTCAGAGGGTTTTGTTTTTTGTTTGAGTTTTTTTTGGTTGGTTGGGTTTTTTTGTTAGAAGTCATATTAAAGCAACAATGTCAAGTATCTTAAGTTTCTTGCAGCAGGACAAGCTTTCCAGAACTAAAATAAACATGAATTTTTCAAAAACATGATTGAACAATAACTATCACTAATGCTTGCTCATATTTTTCTGATGGTGTCTCTCAATGTTGATGGAAAAGCTTTCATATTATTTTTCATGCCACTCTGGAGCACAGTGAAGTCTAAATTACTTTCTCTACATACCAAGAATAAAATAACTTCTCACTTGGTGTGTATTTTGCTATAAAGAATGTATTAGAACTGTGGTTGTCTTAGGAGTCTTCTCCAACCCCAAGAGTGCTTAATTGGCTAAAAATCAAATTATGCCTCCTTTCTCCTCTTTTCCCTTTCTCCTGTAGGCTTTGTGCTTATCTCTGTAAAAAGTGATGTCTTTAGCAGGCACAGCAGTGAATGATCACTTGTACTGATCAGGTCCCTCTTGGGAACACCCTGTTCATCCACAACTTGTGAGATGATGCCCTAACTTCCAAAATAACGTATTGAGATGTGTCTGGAGGAGAGCAGCTGTCAGGTTTGTTAGCTCATGTCAGCATTGTCAGAGCAGTTGGAGATGTGTGCAGAGTGCAGGGTGTGTTGCAGTTCTCAGCAGGCTTAAGCAAATGGTAGCACACCTCTGTCAGCTTTAGAGCTTTGACAAAAACCTCTCCCTGGCTGAAGAAGCCATGGATTTAATTTAGCTATTCTTTTTCAAGGTTTGTTTTTTTTTTTTCCAGGATACAGCCAGTCTCCTTCAGTGTTTGTTGGTAGAAGGTGGTGTTGCTATACAAAATGAACCTGTTCCCAGGCAGTTAACCAGAACAGATCTTTATTGTTCTCTGCAAGTGGCCTGTCACCACTTTTTAGCACAATGGGTTTTTTTTAGTATGGCTTTGCTAAGGGGGGAAAAAAGGCAGCTTAGTTTTCTTTCAAATCCTTGATGAGGATGCCAGTACTTCTGTGCATTTGAAGAAGAGAATTTGAGATGAGATGTATTCTTTACCATTGCTTCCAAATATATAAATGGATAGGAAATGTAAGAGGCCAGATTAGATATTAGAGAACTGTACAGCATGTCCGGGAACTTGGTGATGAGTTTTCCTGCCCTGTGTTTGTGCCCTTCAGGTCTATTCTGGATGTAATGTTTTAGAAATCTTAGGTCCAGTTGAAAGCATCCATTATTTGGTGACCGAAGAACTACAGGCAGTATAACATTCCAGTATTCATAATGAATAATTGGTAGACTTAATAGCTGAAATGGTTGAGGATTTTTGAGCACCTTAGTGTCTACACTGAATTACCCTTGTGTATTATTTGCTACGTGAGGCAGCATTGCCTTACTCCAACCTGTTCATCTCATCTGGGGCAGATGTTGAGGCCATGGTGGCCTGAGTTTAGACTTGCAAATCAAGTGCTGTGTATCATCATGCAAGTGGTAGTAATGGAAATTATTTTATGGTCATGTCTTCTAAAATCCTGATGAGTGAAGGATACTTTAGCAAATATCCAGCTTGTTTTATTACTTGAGATATTTCTTCTAAGCATGCTTTAGGCACACGATCACTGACTGGTCAAGGAATGGTATTGTCCCTCTCTGCTCTGCACTGGTGCAGCCTTTGCCTTGAGTCCTGTGTGCAGTTTTGGGCACCACAATACAAGAAAGATCTAAAGCTATTAAAGAGTGTCCAAAGGAGGCCATGAGGATGGTGAAGGACCTTGAGGGGAAGCCATGTGAGGAGAGGCTGAGGTCCCTTGATTTGTTCAGCCTGGAGAAGAGGAGACTGAGGGGGAGACCTCATTGCAGTACAACTTCCTCGTGAGGGGAAGAGGAGGGGCAGGCACTGATCTCTGCTCTGTGGTGACAGTGACAGGAGCTGAGGGAATGGCCTGGAGCTGTGCCAGGGGAGGTTGAGGCTGGATATCAGGAAAAGGTTCTTCACCCAGAAGGTTACCCTTCCAGGTCCGGCACTGGAATAGGCTCTCCAGGGCAGTGGTCACAGCAGCAAGGCTGGCTGAGTTCAAAAAGCGTTTGGACAATGCTCTTTGGCACATGGTGTGACTCTTGGGGTGGTCCTATGCAGGAGCTGAACTTCAGTGATTCTTGTGGGTCTCTTCCAACTCAGGGTATTCCATGTTTCTAATTTCCAGGTTTTTTTCTGAAATAACAATGTTTGAAGAAATTTCAGAGACCAAGTATGCACCAACAAGTCCCTAGTACAAACATCTTACTAAAAGAGTTGATTGCATAATTACAGCTTTCTTGTGTGTAACCACTTCTGCAAAAAAAAGATGACTTGTGTTTTCTGGGGATAATACTCAGTTGTCTGAAGAATGAATTGGTCTTACTGTATCAGGAAAAGTTTACAGCACCTGTAAATGGATGAAGGAAAGCTCAATCTGCTTAAGATGAGATACAATTACAGGCTACCAAGGTAATTTCGTATGGTCATCTGGACTATAAAGCATTCTTTCACTTTATATACAGAAAGGTGGGGATTTTTTTACCACTGAATTACAAAAAAGGGTAAAACATTTAGTTGTGTATCTTCTCTGGCAAAGACTGACAGTTGTTTCTGGAGCTTCAGTTAATTGTGGAAAGCCAGAACATTCCTGTAGATAACCATGTGTAGCATTGTGCATTAGAAGACTATGGGGTTATGACTTTTTGAAGTTTTAACCAAGGGAATCTGTGAAAATACCCAAATATCTAAATTTTAGATACTACACTTGGTCCTAATGAGTTCTGAAGTTGTCTAGAATAATTTGAAATATTTTTATATGCCTTTCTGTTTTGCTATATGCTATAATTAGTGATATAATTAGTGATTTAAAGAAAGCAGGAGGCTGGATGTAATGTGGGCTCCAAAGGTTCCCCCAGGAGAGTTATTTTACTCTTGAATGTTAGGGTGTAATGCACACATTTTTCGGTAGGAAAACTTACGTACTTGTTAGGTCTGATCATGGTGAAGGCCTTTAACCTTATTGTGATGGGGGTGGTGTTTGAGGTGTCTCCTGATTTCCTTAAAGAATCTGTCATGCTTCCATGTGTTCAGAGCTGTTGAGCTGATGGCTCTGACTTAGTGCTTTGCTGAAGGCAGTGATCTCGTTGGAAAGGTTTTCTCATTCCCAGCTATGTGTTTCTGTGACCTGTGTTTCTTGTCAGAAGTTAGCCAGCCTGCAGCCTGTGTTTAATATGATTTTGTGTGTCTATGTGTATTTGGTTTGCATGGTAAGGTTTTTGTTGCAGGGGGGCTACAGGGATGACTTCTGTGAGAAGCTGCCAGAAACTTCCCCCCTGTCAAATGGAGCCAGTGCCAGCCAGATCTAGGATGGACCCACTGCTGGCCAAGCCTCAGCCCATCACTGACAGTGCAAGTGCCTCTGGGATAACACATGTAAGTGAGAGAAGAAGTTACTGTGCAGTAGCAACTGCACCTGGAGAGAGGAGTGAGAATATGTCAGAGAAAGAAAGAGAACTCTGCACACCCCCTGGTCAGTGGAGAAGGAGGGGTAGGAGGTGCTCCAAGTGCCAGAGCAGATACCCATGCGGCCCATGGTGATGCAGCTGTGCCTCTGCAGCCCATGGAGGTCCACAATGGAGCAGAGTTCCACCTGCAGCCCATGCAGAACCCCAGAGTGGAGCAGGTATATGCCCAAAGGCGGTTGTGACCCCATGGAGGGAGGAGCTCATGCTGGAGCAGGTTTGCTGGCAGGACTTGTGATGCTGTGGAAGGAACCTGTGCTGGAGTAGCCTTCTCCTAAAGGACTGCATGCCTTGGAAGGGACCTACACTGGAGCAATTCATGCAGAACTGCAGCCTGTGGGAAGGAGTCACAATGGTTAAGTTCATGGGGGAACTGTTTCCTGAGGGAGGAATCCTGTGCTGGAGCAGTGGAAGAGTTTGAGGAGTCCTTCCCCTGAGGAGGAAGGATCAGCTGAGATAATGTGTGAGGACCTGATTGCTATCCCCATTCCCTGTCCCTCTGTGCCACTTGCAGGGAGAAGAGGAGGTAATGATTTTGGGAGTAAAAGTTGAGCCCAAAAAGAGGGGAGGGATGGAAGGAAGGTGTTTTTAAGATTTGGTTTTTATTTCTTGTTATTCTACTTCAATTTGATTGGTAATACAATAAACTGATTTCCCAAGTTCAGTCTGTTTTGCCTGTGACACTAATCAGTGAGTGATCTCTCCCTGTCCTTATCTCAGCCCACAAGCCTTTTGTTATATTTCTTCTCCCTGTTTAGCTGAGGAGGGCAGTGACAGTGACTTTGGGCACCTGGCATCTGGTCTGAGTCAATCCACCACACTATTTAAAAATTTTTAAAAATTTAATGTAAAATTTAAATTTAAGAACATAAATATCAATCCTACATACACAGATGTATAAGGCAACGTGATAGAACGTTAGTATAGTTCTGACATTGTTTGCTCTATAGTATTATGATAGAGCATAAGACCATGGGATTTTAAAGTTGTGACAGAATTAATTTTTTGTAAAAATCAAAGTGTTCCTGAAAATGTTTCTCACCATTTGAATTACTCTGTAAAACAGACAGATAGAAGAAATACTTGACCTTTTGCAGGAATCTTAGGGGGAGGGAGAAGAGGATCACCTATCAGAATGTGGTCTAATATGTCCTGCGGGACAGGCAGAAGCTGAATTTCACTGGCTCTTTTGTCAGAGAGAAATTGCAGTCTGGGCAACATTCCCAGGATCAGTATTATGATAAGAATGCGCGCCTCGGAGTCTGTGTGCCAAGTGATCGAATTTAATTGTTGCTTCCATCGACGTGAGGCACCCTATTAGCCAGGTGGCAAGTGTGGCCCAGTGACCATCTGAAGCTTGCTGGGAAGGCTGACAGGGAATTTGCCTGATGACTGAACAGTATGGAGCCTGGGTTTGGGGTTTTTTGATACATTTTTTTGCAACTCAGGAAGACTTATGAAATCACAAGCAACCTTATGTTTTCGGGGATGTCTGACACAGCAGAGGGCTGTTCATTGTGGGGCCACTCTGTCATCAGTATCCCAAGAGGAGGCTGAGATTGCAGGTGGAGGAGCTTTGGGCCGGGTACCTCCAAAGTTGAGCTAAAGCAGTTGAGTTTTACATCTCTCTTGAAAAGCAAAGATATTTGTTGGAGAAATTGTTTTGGATACTTGGAGAGCTGTGGGATGTGATGAAAGAAGGAGTTGCTCAGCAAAGGCTTCTGCCTAATTGTTACTTGACAAAACTTGACAAGTCAGATTCTGACTTCACCTCTCCACACGGAATGAACTGGTGGCTTTGATTTGTCACCAGTGCTGCAGGCTGATGGGTCTCCTTTTGAGGGTAACTGCTTTTCTTTTAACAGCAAGCTGTTGTCAGATTCCTTTTTACCTCCAAAGTTTGGAGACTGAGCTGATTTTTCAGCTTCTGCTGGCTCACTGGTGAGTAACATTTAAGAAGGCTCAGAGGAATTCTAAGGCATCCCTGGGAGCAGAGAGCTGGCTCTCACAGCACAGCAGGCTGTGGAGTCCTTCAGATGACGACAGATGGTGTAGTCAGGCATGCCAAAATAAAATACTGAAGATATCCTCTAAGAAATCAGGAGGCTTAGACTCTTCTAGTATGGGAAATTACATCTCCTAGGGCAAAGTAAAAACTTGGTGGAATTACCTGGCACTACTGATGAGGCAGAATGAGCCATGTGCCTGGATTGTTATGGCCCCAATAATGAATTCTTTGTGTCACTAAATGCTGTGGAGACTATGGTGTATTGTAATTTATGCAGATTTGTGTCATTATGAAAAATGCTTTTTTTTCTGTCTGATACTGCACAGTCCCACCTTACTCAGGAATTTATTTGTGCTCTCATACTTCTAGATATGCCCAGGGGCAATGATGTTCCAGGAGCTTGATCATGCCGACCATTTTGTCTTCTATCACAGCAGGCACTGAAAATGATGGGGAAAAAAAAAGCGTAGCAAGGGCAGGGAGAGTGCTTGCTTCGCTGCTGAACAGTGTGTTGGTCCTTCAGATGCTACCTGTTCTGTGTCTGCTTGCATGGTTGTAAGGCCTCAGAAGAAATTCCAGGTTGTTCTAGGGCACAGATTCTCCCCTCCTATGAAAAGGGGGCAAATGATGTGAGGAGTCCTCTGATACCTCTTGAGTTGGACAAGAGGAGCTGTCTCTGTTCTGCAAAAAAAATTATTGCTGTGCTAGGCCTTGATTTAGCTTCATGAGACAAAAATCAGAGTGGGAAAAAGGAAGTTGTATGGCTCTGATAGAGAACAACTTCTCCCTCAAAAAAGAGGATGACCTGACTTAAAAGCAGTTGTAGGTTTTTAGGGGTTTTTGAATTGTACAGATTTGTCCTATATTTTCTGTCAGACTGGAAATGGAAGGTCAATCAAGAGTTGTTTCCATTAGTGGCAGCAGCACTCGTTCATTACTCTACCTGCCTACACAACCAACCAGCCAGGTTATTTTAGTACTGAAATGGACTAGTTGATGTTTCAATCTGTATTATTTCTGTTCTGTGTGATATTTTGTTTCCTTCATATTGCTTCATGGTAGTATTTCTGAAGTTCTCACAAATTATTAAGAATTCTTTTTGCCACCAAGGTTCCATGCTGTAGTCAACAAAACAACAAAATCTAGGCTTTCCAAGAACAACCTGGAAATGATGGAAAGGTCACTGGTTTCCTGGACTAATCTGAGGGTTTTGACCAGGTATATAGGAAGGCCAAACCACTGTAACACAGATGCGAAGAACTGTAAGACATGAAGTGCTTGAATGTTGTATAATTCCTGGCATTTTTAATACCTTGCAAGAATAACTTAATGATTTTTAATTAAAACTCAAGGGAATCTAGGTATAAAATTAATTTTAAAAATTAGCTTTAATGGAGGTATATTTTTTCTTAAATGATTTTAAGCAATTTTGAGCTACCTTGCCTCAAAGATCAAATAAATGTGCTTGGATCATATCTCAGGTTCTTACTTTCCCTCTTGCTACCTGGAAGTTTTGGTGTTCAGGGACTGGAAAGTGATGTGTTTGTTCAGCCAATTTATTTTATTTCATAAACTGGTCTCATTGTATTTGGAAGGGCTGTTTGTTCAATGAGATGTTCTTGCTCATATACCTTCACTGTTTGAAAGACAAAACCAGCAAACCCCAAATCTGCCACGGGTAGTATGATGATTGCTTTTCCCAGCATGCTGTGGGGTTTTATCTCATGTGTATTTGTTGAAAAGGGTTTCCTTAATAAATTCCTATCTTTGGACATGAACTATGGAGTAAAATTTGAAAATTTTGTATGGCTTCTTTCCCTTTGCAATTAAACTCTTATTTCACAGCAGTAGTAGTCCTGTAAAAGCAATAGATGACAGCAATTCTGGCTGTATTTTGTAGTGGCAGTCATGAGATTGTTAACTGAAGCATCTTCCAGGCTGCCATATGGATCTGCAGTGTATTTTCATTGTGCATAGATTTCTAACAAAAAGCCTGTTGTTTAGGACTGTAGTTTACCTGAAAAGGAATAATTCTGCTTCTGAAACCTCTCCCATCTCTGGTTACCAGAGCCGTCAGCTGGCCGTGAACTCTGACACTGCACACAGAGACATGTTGCGAGCACCACATGCTTTTCTCCTTTTCCCCTCTGTTCCTCCCCAAGTCTCAGATGCTGAGTGGTATTGCCCTTTGGGTTTTTTTGCTGATAAACTGTGGGTCTGATATCACCCAAGCCCACGTCTGTGCCATGATCTGAATTTACAGAAACTCCAAAACAAGTTCTGTTTCATGAATTGAAATGAAGGTGTGCTTACCTGAATGGCCACCCTGCGGAAGTGCCATGTGGATGGCTGGAGAAAGTGAAAGAGCAGGAAAGAAGTAACTGGAAGCTGGAGTGAATGGTCAAGTATTTAACCCTGTCTGTATCAATGAGTCCTTGTATGGTCATGTACTTAATTGCACTTGAATTAGTTTAATTCATTTTATTACTTTAAATTACTTTACAAACTTATGTTCCTTAAATACACGCTGTATTTAGCAAGTAGCAGGCTCCTTCAAGAAGAGAGATAATTTAAGATGAATAAAGTAATTAATTGAAAACTGGTGAGGCAGTTGGAGCAAAGTGAGAATGAACAGAGTGCAGGGAAATTCAAGTGCCAGGAAAGTTTTTGGCATCAAAAGAAAAGACAGGTGAGGGAATGAGTTGGATGTGGCCCTGGAACTGAAGAAACTGGAACTATTCAGAAGGGAAGCAGTAACTGGAGATAAGTAGTAAGACAAGGAAAAAGGAATCCACAGGCTGAGTAAGTTTGCTCCTCAAGGCAAGTCAGACTGACTTGAGTTCTGCCACTGCGAGTCCCTGCGGTCTGTTTGTCCTGCTCATAGCTGCTGCTGCCTGCACTCTGTGCTAGGACGGGAACCACCCCCGCTTCTGAATGAGGTTTAAATCAACTCAGTTTAAATATTCTGACTGTTCCCTGGGACCTGCTAGTGGCAGAAAATCTACAGTTTTCTGGGTTATCTAGGTAGCTAGTGTGTTCAAGTAATTCAAATCTGTCTTTTCACTGCTTGAGTGCTGATATTTTTCAGTTAATAGTACATGAAGATCTCAAATTTAATCTTGGCACTTAGAACAATTTGTAGATTAATCTGGATTTAATATGTAACTAGTGACAAGCACTGTGAGGCTCTGTACTTTTGAAGTTGTGTCTCTTATAGTTGCTGTAGTTTAGCAAATTCTAATAAAGTGAAGGTAGAGTTGTGCGAATAATTTATTCACTTGTTTTATTTTGTACTTGGTAGCACTTCTCTGGAAGATGCCATCAAGAATGGCACTAAACATTTTGAAAAACTTATCTATTAATAATTAAGCAGTTTGGATAACTATATAAAAACAAATATTTAAGTAAAATGATTTTTATAAAATTGAGTATGTTCTCAAGTAGCATTTCATGCTGATGAAGAAGTGGAAGAAGTAGTAACACAGTGAGGTCACTCCCATAATTGAATAATTATCATTAACTTCTGTCCCATCTCTGACAGAGGTTTTGTAGTTTTCCTTTTAAAAACAGGAGAGATTAATCTGGAACTGACACAAAAATTCAGTAAGTCATAAAGGAGTCTGTGTCCACATTACCAGGTAGTGTGGTGTAATAAGATCAGATCTGTCAAGTGCTGAGAACCTGGCATCCGTGCTGTACAGGTGGTGAGAGTTTTATTTCAGGCTGGTCCTGGTCCAATTCTGTGGCTGAATTCCTCTTGGTGGTTGAAGCATGTACAATGTACACCTGAAGTTCATTCTGTGATCTAATTTTATTCAAAAGAAATCTGGTTCATTTACTTGATGACTGCTTTGCAATGTAAAGCGAAGCAAGGAAAGTAGGGTTGTTTGGGAGATGGACTTCAAAAGTGCAGTCCTGATTTGAATTAAATGCTAATACAGACATACCTAGAGTCAGGCAGATCAGGAAGTTCACCAAAATAAAGTTGTTTAGTAAGACAGCTTGGATATCTGATACATGGGATTGGAATCAGGAAAGGCAGTGAATACTTCCGGAATTGCACTGCTACTTCATCAGTTTGGGAGTTTGGAAAAATATTAGGAGGACATGGTTTTAAAAACAAAAAAAAAAAAGCCCTGAGCATTGTTCAGAAATGTCTTTACTCTTGTAAAGCAACCTCTCAAAATAATACAAAGTGGACTTTATATAAATCAGATACTAGATACAGGGAGATTGGAGGTGGAGTAAAAACAGAAAGCACACCAACTTTTTTCTGTTGTTCTTTTGTCCAGAGTCCACCAGAAGATGAACTCAAGGTCCTTGGTTAGAGAGGGGAGAAGAGACGGATATATTTTACAGATTCTTTACTTTAAAAAGCAAAAATAATCTCTACAAGCACTATTGCACAGCTAGAATGTTTTCTCAGTTTTACCATGGAAGAAATAAGTCAAGTGTCAGCCTGTCTGCTCAGAGGAGACAGTTGTCTTTAAGAATTGGTGCTATCTGATATTCTGGATGGTTTTGGGTTACCATTTAGCACAAATTTATTATTTATTACCAAGACGATTAAACCTCAGTGTGTGAGGAGCAATGCTTATAAATGGAGACAGAAGTATTCTGACCTTCTGGCAATGGTAAAGGTCTTTGTGGTGCTTAAGAAGGAAAAGAGAAGAAGAGTGGATGCTGAAACTCCTTCTCTGCTGGAAATCATGCACATGGTTTCTCTGTTTGCTCCCATCCTGTTGGCCTTGGTATTCAAAAGTCATTACATCTCTACACTGTATGAGTGGTTGTATGTTTTTTAACAGTACAGCTGGAATGGTGGTATTTAATCCTTTGTGTGATTTTTAAGGGTATCGCAGTCATAAGACTGGGACTTCTAAATGATAAAATTCTTGTAGGATCTTCTTAAAAGCTTCAGATGATGGAAATGTTCAAAAATTGTGACACTGATAAAATGGGAAAAGTTGGCAATAGGTGGCATCTGCTCACTGTGGAATCGATCTAACAAAGCTGATAAGCCCATCTTAGCTATCCACAATGCATCTGACAATGCTGGGATTTGACACAGATCAGGCTTGCCCACAATCCTTAAGAAAAATGGGTAAGAGCCTTTGCCAGGCTTTCCTCTGGTGCTGGGATGTACAGCAGTTCAAAAACACAAACCAAAAATCAAATCCTACTGCCAGTACCTTTGTCCAAATTCTTGGCTTGCTTGTTTCTTCCCGGGAGGAATCATGTCTGTGCACAGCTACAATAAACCGATTGATTATTTCTCCGTATATTGCAGTTTCTGGGTGACACCAGTGGATTTTTGGTGTGGAGCTGCAGTCTTACAGATTCTCTGGTGTTTTATAATAAAGATTGAATTGTGCATGGCTTGTGTTTTCCATTGGTGTCACCAGCAGTGTGTCCTTTTCTTTGGACATTAGGAAGAAGTTCTTCACAGAAGAGGTGATTGGGCATTGGAATGTGCTGCCCATAGAGGTGGTGGAGTTACCATGCCTGGAAGTGTTTAAGAAAAGACTGGATGTGACATTCAGTGCCATGGGTCCAGTTGACAAGGTGGTGTTAGGTCATAGGTTGGACTTTTTGATCTCAAAGGTATTTTCCAACCCAGCTGATTCTGTGATTCTCTAGTCTGACTTTTTTAAAAGGAAAAATAAAATTGGGAACTTGGTGTCTGGAGGCTTGCAAATCTGGCTGGTATAGACCAGGAGAATCCAAGAGTTAGGAGGAGAGATGAGAAAGGCTTATTTTCATAGGAAAAGTCTCAACAGAGATTTTTAACACCCTTCCTGCCTGACATCATTCATCTAAGACAAACGTGTATTTAAACTAAAGGATAGAAATGTTTTTGTTGGTTCATTTTTCATATGAGCAATTAATGATAAAATAAAATTATTTTTAAATTCTTTTTTGGGTCAGTGTTTTACAAATATGCTGCAAGTGTGTAGCTATTGGATATGCATGACTCTTAAGAAGTTTCCTTCTGGTTTCTGTAATTCCAGATGCAAGTATCTGCAGTGTACAGTTCATATTCTAGACCATAAGCCATCAACACAGTTTCTTCAGCTATCTCTTTAATCAAATCCTCTTTGTGTTTTGCAGATCAACAGAAATATGCATTTCTATAATACCACCTTTGAACTAATGAAGTGGAAGTACAGATGAAAACAGTCTGGAGGAAGCTTGAAGTACAATACAGTTTCATTCAGTTTCCTAATTTGGAGGTAAGGTTAATGCTTGCAAAATTTTATTTCAAATATTTCAGGGATAAAAAGTGTATGATAAGCAGCCACCATATCTTAGAAAAAATTTCTGAGCCATGTTTTTTTATGCTAGTGACAGTCTTTAATACCATACTGAAACAGCTGTTTGATCCAATCTCTGTCCGTGTTTCAGTTATGACAAAAGACAAATCAGCATCAACTACAGAGACATCTGTTGTACAAAGGCACATTGGAAAAAGTTACGGTACCAGACAAATTTTATTTGGTAGAATCTGCTTACTAATGCTTTAGTTGATTATTAGTTTAGTTTATTATTTTGCTGATATGACTGGGCAAAAGCTTTATACAGTATCAAGTGGCAGGGCATCAGCATAAGTAGTTGGGCTGAAAATTCTGGACACAATACTGTTTTAAAAAGAGAAACACAAAACACACACACCCAACCACCTTCACAAGTTACTTTTTCTGCCTTATAGTCTCTTAAAGAGGAGTAGTATTAGCAGCAGTTGAGGGAGGGAGGTTGTTTTATGCTTTCCCTCTATGTAAATAGCTGATCCAGCAAAAAATGAAATGGCAACACCACTCCACCACAAAATTCCTCTATCTTCACACAGTTTGTTCTTTGTTTACTAGGGATTATGGGCTTCTGAGTCAACAAGCACACAAGCAAGAAGAGCGGTGCTTATCAGAACCAAATAAAAGCAAGTCCTTGTGCTAATTATTCCTGCTCCTATGTACTGCCTCTTGTTTTCATACCTTTTATACCTGAATTTCAATAGCAAGGGAAAAAGACAAAAGAAAAAATTTGATCATGAAGGCCAAAAGAGGGAAATACTATAAATACCAGATGTGAAACAGGGTATGTTGCCCAGGTGTTGATCAGACATTTTATGTGCTTCCTGAGTGAGATATCAGCAGTATTGTATTTCATTGCCTGACCTGCTTTCAGGTATGTCTTTGAGCCCATTTATGAGTTCGGACATCCACAAGAACCAGTAAAAATGAGTGTTTTAGTTTTAAATATTTATTGTATACTAAAGGTGTCTTTTGTTTGCATCTAAAACTGATGGTTTATTTGTTAGTTCCTCGTTGGTTTACAGAGAGAAATTGGGATTAAATTTCTTTGGTTGTCCCTTCCAATTTAGGGTTCCATGAAGAGTATCAAATGTCTGGCAGTTCTCAAGATGGTTTATTTTATCTTTCTTTAATATGGAATCTCTGTAATACAACCCTTCATTGTACTTTTGCTAATTCTGCTCTATTTTGTGATACACTGTAAAATTTTCTTACATCTTATTTATTAGGGTAAATAGGTCTGTCTTTTAATTTAATTTAAATTTAATACACCTGTGAATTTATGCAGGCATTTCTAGTGCAATGCAACTGGAGAAATTCAGATTAGTATATTACACGTCATCAGTAGGGTTATGTGTGCTCCATTCCCTTCTTCAACTGGTGTCCCATATGGTGTTGTGTCTTCATTTAATAGAAAGATTTTGGTTGTATGATTACTTTGTTTTCTTGGGGATGTTGAAAACTGGACTTGGATGACTTCTCAGCACCACCCATTAAAATGTCAAATACTCCCTTAGTTTGGCTTGCCCGCAGCAAGGCATGAGTTAGGAGGACATTGAAGACCTCTAACATACAACCACTGAACCAATAACTTTTGTTGATAGTTTAGGAATAATTTCCTGCTTTTCAGCTTCTACTGTCCATAGAGTTGTTATCTTTGTGTCCTCCAAACCAGTAGTGGTAGGACCATCTTCTGTTCTGATGGAGCTTGTTCATTCAGCAGCCAGAAATAGATACCAGGTGCTTCAGAATGAAGGGTGCCAGTGATGAGATGGTATTCCTGCAGTGATTTTCTTATTAATCATCAAGACTGCCTAAGATCCTCTCTGTTCTGTTAGGAAACAATTATTTTGTAAGGTTGGGTTAGCTGCCATTGAATTTCCTTGGTGGCAAACTATTTGCTAGGAGTTAATTCCGTAACAAACAGGCTGAACCACTTGAGGCTCAAACCACAAATGGGAAATGCAGGTCAGTGTGCTCAAAGCATTTTCCAGGAGTGGAGTAAACAGAAGTCCGTGTCATCTTGTGAATCAGTTGATGAAAACAGGAAGTGCCAGTGGTTCCACTCTGGAGCTGCTCTCTTCTGCGCTGTCCTCCTAACAGGACTTTCCTTACTCCTGTTGCCCTTGGCTTACCCCATGTTGTTCCAGTAGTCTCACCATCTTGATCTCAGACCACACAAAACAAGAGCCTTCCTGTTGCTAGCCAAGACTCTCAGGCTCAGCAAGGTCAGAGTAAGCTGCTGAGAATCCCTTCATTTTTATGTTGGCTTTGTTTGGCTCAGAAGCTCCTGTTGAAAGTGTCATGGGCAACAGATTTGAAAGAAATCTAGACAAGTTCCTGTGTAGGAAAAGGAAGCTAAATTTTGTATGTTATTTCTGTATCTGAGGATGGGAATTTTCTGGGGTAGGACAGAGAACAATTTAAGATCTTACAGTGAGAAAAGCATTCAAGGAATGCGTTTGCAGTACAGTCTGAAGATGTTTGTATTGATAGGAATGTATTTTCCAACCAGATTATTGTAACATGAATATGTAATTAAAAACACACCAGATTTCCTTTTTTGCTTATTTTTCTATTTAGCGTTTAGATTAGGAATGGTAAAATGTGGGTTTCAATGAAACATTAATAGAGGGATTAATTTTGCTTTCAAGAATTGTTTTCTTTCCTTTTTTTTCCCTTGAGCCAAAATGAAGCAGATAAATGTTTGTTTCTGATGGTACTATTTTGAAGCAGTCCTAAGTAGTCAGTTATGGAGTAAGTTCCTCTAAACTAGGTTGAAAAGTCAAGAATGTCCTTCCCCGGAGGTTCTAAGGTTGTGAAGGTACAGTAAGTTTCATGAGATGTTAGGTGAAGTGTTTCTAAAGTATTGCAGTTGATACAGAATTGAATTAAAATAAATCTAGGGGTCCATTTCAAATGTGTTTTAAAATACTAATTATTAAAATAATAAGCAGTTACTTGTTAGCTTACCAAAATCTAAGACTGATTTAGATAAGGGTCTTTTTATAATATCCTTAATGTTTATAAAGACACTGTGATAGAAACATGCTGATTTTCTTATTTCTAAACCAGATATAGGCACTGTCCTTTAAAAAAATTGACTATGTGCCATAGCCAAGTCTATGTAAAGAAAGGATATTTTTATCATGTCCTTAAAATTTGTGTGTTTTGAGTTTACAGCACAGTACAGGAATTTCAGGATCTTGAGTAAAAATCTGAATCTGGTAGAGTAATGCTAGAGGGGTCAGTAGTCACATCTGTTAGGAGAATTTCCATAATGAGGATGTGCAGAGGGGTTCCCAAATGGCTACACTTCACCATGCTCCAAGCACATTTTGTTGTTCTAAGATCTGAAATTCCTGTTCCTGTTCAAACATGCTCGTTCAAGTTGCTGGTGTTTGAAAACCAATTATTTGTTTCAGTTGGCAGGTAAAGCACATGAAAGTTTTTTACAGAAACAGTTCAGTCCTATGCTTTCAGTGGGATGACAGTGAAGTGATAAGGGGTCTGCCTGTGCAGAGGAGAGTCCCTGAAGTCTTTGAGATGGCAGTGTATGAGAAGAGGGATATTTATACAGGTGTCTTAAAGTTCTGTGCACTTTGAGTTGTTTTGGAATTTGGAGATGTACACTCGCAATCTACTTGGTTTCCCCTCCCCTCAGTGAATTTCATGTTTGGTGATATCACCAATCTCTGAATTAATAAGACTTTTTTAATGGGGAAGGGGGAAAAAAGTTTGCTCTATTGGTCTTTAAAATTTGCACAGGCACCCACCAAAGCCACTCTATCACTCCCCTCTCCATGGGTTGAGATAAGGACCAGGAGAGATCACTCACTGATTGCCATCATGGGCAAAACAGACTCAATTTGGGGATAATAATTGAATGTCTTACTAACAAAATCAGAGCAGGATAATAAGAAGCAAAATCTTAAAAACACCTTCTTCCCACTCCTCCCTCCTTCCTGGGCCCTACCTCCCTTCCCCAGCAGTGCAGGGAGATGGGGAATGGGGCTTGTGGTCAGTTCATAACACATTCCTGCTGCTGCTGCTCAGGGAGGAGAGTTCTTTCCCTGCTCCACAGACTGCTGCAGGGTGGGTCACTCTTCCGTGGGGTGCAGTCCTTCAGGCACAGGCTGCTCCGATGGGGGCCCCCCAGAGGGTCTCAAGTCCTACCAGGAAATGTGCAGTGTGTAGGTCCCTGCCAGGACCCTGCTCCAGCACGGGTTTCTGGTGGGTTCACAGACTCCTCTCAGGCATCCACCTGCTCTGGCGTGGGCTCCTCCATGGGCTGCAGGTGGATCTCTGCATCCCCGTGGGACCTCCATGGGCTGCAGGGGCACAGCTGCCTCACCATGGCCACACCAGGGGCTGCAGGGGAATCTGCTCTGGCTCCTGGAGCACCTCCTGCCCCTCCTCCTGCACTGACCTTGGTGTCTGCAGGGTTGTTTCTCTGACATGTTCTCACTCCTCTCTTCCCTGGCCACAGGAACATCTGTGCAATAACTTTTTTTTCATTCTTGAATATGTTATCTCAGAGGCATTATTGTCATTCCTGACGGGCTCGGCCTTGGCCGGCAGCAGATCCATCCTGGAGCCAGCTGGCATTGGCTGGACCACGGGGGGAAGCTTCTGGCAGCTTTCACAGAAGCCACCCCTTTAGCCCCCTGCTACCAAAACCTGGGCACACAGACCCAGTAGATTACTGCAGTCTTTCATCCGCTGGTTTGGTTTCAGTACAGTTCTTAACCGTGTGAAAAATCTCAGAGGAAAAAGGGAAATGGAAAAATACTTAGGATGTGGTAGAGGATTACAAGATACTACATAGTGCTTGATAGAGAAGGTTCAATAATGATGTCTTTTTTGTTCCCTTTCTCTCTGCCAGAAATAATTCTGAATTCTCTTTAACTAGCAACAAAAATTGCTTCCCATTATGGAATCTGTGGTTTTCCTGTAACCTCAGTTTTTCCTTCACAGATTTAATTTGAATCAGCCTTAATTCCATCCTATTAGAGGTGATTCCTGTAAGCTAAAGAATCCTGAAAGAAAGGTTTTGATAGTGAAGATCTGGAAGGAATAAATCACCCCTAGATGGAGTAACAGCCTTGACAGAAGTAACATAAGAAAAGGCAGAATGAGAGAGTTTTCAGGATGTGATCTTGAATGACTGGGGAATAATTGAATTGCCAAAGTTAATGAAGAGATGACTTAGGAGGAAGATAATTTTACTTTTAAGATTTTTAGCTTAAGGAACTGTTGAGACATCAGAGGAGATAACCTTCAAGTTTAAGGATGATGGGAGAGTGGGGGGAAATGTTTGCAGTAAAAAATAGTGTCCGAGTCATTCCTGTAATACTGAGTATGGGCAATTTAAGTTGTACACCATGATGGTCAAAGAGAAATGTAGGAAACCAAGTGAAATTCATAGAAGGAATATATCATATAATCTCTATACCTTTTTAGTTTCTTTAGGTCTTAGTCCAGTTGCTTTCTTACAGTATGGAGAGAAAAGCAAAAATTTGAATGAAAAAAAATTTACAGATTTTATTAGTCGAATGTGAATTTCATTTAATCTAAAACCGAACCAAATCAAGCTTCTACTCTACATGTTGATGTTCTGCTGTGCTGAGTTCTACAGTGCAACAGTTGTTGAAAAATGTTTTGTAGTGTGTTTAAAATAACCTTTTTGCACTGAGAGAAGAACTGGTATAGTTGCTTGAATATGAATGGGAGATTTTTAATCTCATTAATCTCATGACCAGAAAGCTGATGTTTGTTTTTGAATTTTGTGTGGAAAAAAAAAATTAACAGTATTGCTTTAGCACTTCAGTGCAGGGAAACAGAGGATTGATTATAACTGTTGAAGTAAACATTACCTTTGAACTCTGTTTCTGTCTACCTATTGAAAGGTTACTGTGTTTGGATTTGGCAATGTCTTTGAAGCTACATTTGATGAAAGTACATTGTTCAAACTTAAGAGGAGTAGTTGTGTGTGTGTGCATGTGCATGCCATGTTGTTTCTGTAGTTAACTAAGCAGATCTACAGTGCCCTTAGAGTTTAACTTAAGTTTGCATTAAAATCTGTTTTCATCTCAGCAAGACTTGCAGAACACTAACAGGGTAAGATAACACTCAGACACATACAATGTAGAGTCCTGGAAATTTTTCCCAGAGCAATAATACTTTCTCATATATGTCACATTGAAATTAAATGTTACAGATGAAAATAGATGCTGAATGCAGCATATAATTAATTTTACATTATTTGTCCTGTGTAAGCACTTTCTTAATATAGCAATTTAGTTCAGTATATCCATTATCTGTGAGATAACTCCGTAGGTGAGCATGTCATGCTTTACACATAAGCATTTATCACTCTGATACGAAGAATATCTGAACACTTTGCAGGTTCTATGTAAGATAATGAATGATTCTAGTTTAGGCTGTTCTAAACTTGCCACTGATAATACTTGCTCAGCTCTTTTGCCCTTGCTGTGAAGGTAGTAACCTCCTCATGTTTTGTGCCTGGACCTTGTAATGTCCTGAAAATATCCCAACGCTCTAGGGTGAAGTGACGGCTTGCAGATGACAAAAGCTAGTCAACTATTCATTAAAATTCCAAAGAAAAAGAGAGGTTGAAATTTTAAGTTATAAGGGTAATATAACTTATACAAAGAACAAACTTTTTGTTTCTGTAGTAAGAACACTCAAAATATAACTTCCCCTGCCACAGCAGTCTTAGAGGACCATAAAGGAGCAGCACCTACTATTTCATTTATTTGTCCTATCCAGCTATTAAAATGCCTCTTTGGAAGACTGGTGGAGACCACTCCTTTGAGGATATCTGTGTGTTATTTACAGTGATTTGTGGGAACAGCTAGACAGGGAGTTTCTCCTCTCAGCAGAGTACAGTGCCTCTGTGGGCATGGGAAGCAGGTGAGGAAAATGAGGATTAAGGCTTACCTTGCCAAGCAGCGTTTTGTATTAGCAAATCTTCATGATGTTTAACTTGCCAGTCTTGTCTCTGCTGTTTGTATGTATCGAGCAAATGCTGTCAAAGAAAGCTCATCTCTCACCCATTGCAGTGGGGAGTGCTGAATTTGATGATTTAAAAATTACGTTGCTTGCTTATGAAGTAATATTTGCAAGTATGTTTTTATCTTGTTCATGAAACAACGTATGAATTCACTTGGACAGCTGTTACCTTCTGTGTAGCAGAACAAAAAAATATGCCCATGTTGACAGTTTGAAGTGTTGTGAGGGCAAGCAGTTCGCTTCTTGTGAAATGCTCTTCTGTCAGCCTTTTTTAATACTAGATCACATGTCACTTGCTCCAAAAGGGACACCACAGTCCCTTTGTCGCATACCAGAGGGAAAGAGTTTGCAGATGTGTCAGTAGGCAGATTCCCCTGTGTAAGGCATCACCACTCGCAGTTTGGAGGGGTTTGTTTGTATTTTTGGCAGAGTTGTCTTCATAAATGTTGTTTCCTGTCTGTTTTCAGTAATTTGAAACTCCATCTTCCAGGTGTAAATTAAAAGGAAGGGGGACTTAAAAGCTCCTTTCTGTTGCTCCTTCCTAAATTTATTTATTTTCAGCTCTGTATGGAAAGCATATCCATTAATAACTTTCATGTCCACAACGTGAGTGTGAGGAGTGAGGGCTCTGCGCATTATCAGGTTGACTCTTTTGACCTTGGTAATTACTAATCTATGCAATCGGGCCTTTCTGAGCCTTGTCAGCCTCGCTTGTTTAGCGTTTTATTTATTTTATTGTTTTCTACAAGTCCTGAATAGAAAAAGGGGATTTAAAGAGAAAAATTAAAAAAAAAAAAAAGAAACCCAACCCTATGTTTATTCTTAAGGGGTGGAGGTCTTCTAGAGGGGAGCTGGCTTGCAGAGGGGGAAGACAGTATTCTTATGCTAATCCAGGCTCTGGATAAGGAGCAAAGCAGCCGTGCAAACAATGGAAGTGGAGCCAGAAAGTCTGCGCTGCAGTCTAGCACGCCTTGAAAAGCATGTCAGGCCGGGCGCCTTGGGCTGCCGGGAGGGGCCGCGGGGGGAGCGCCTCCCGCTCGCTTTATGGAGCTGGCGGCTGGCCAGCGCACTTGGAAAAACCTTACTACCTAGAAAACAAGAGTTAAGCCTGGAAGAGGCGAGGGGAAGAGGGAGAGAAGTAGTCTTGTTTTTTTTCCATGTGAAAGAAAGCAACCCTCAGACCCCGTATTGAGTTGTCTCGGCTTTGTTGCTGCTGTTTTCTCCTTTGTACCAAAAATTAAAATTCAAGTGATGTGTCCTTTAAATAGCAATTTTCTATTTTCTAAATGTTGTGCGTGAGAGAGGTAGGCTTTAGCAACGTGCCCCTACTGGGAAATGAGCTTACACCACCCTCCTGTGGGCGAAGTGGTCGGACTGGGAAGCGCGCCGGGAGCCGGAGCCGCGGGCCGGCCTGAGGATGGCGGGGAGGTGCCTTGGTTCCTGTCCCTCGCTCCTCTTCTGGGAGAAACCTGTGTCACTGACACAGGGAGAAAGCAGCGGTTTGTCCAGCTTGCTTTGTTATTGATGAAAGCCCGTCACCAAAAATACAGGCTGTTTTCCTTAGACATCGTGAAATGGAAAATGTGCTCTTTAAGCACCACACAAAAACCCAGTTTCTGCAGAACTCTTCTTCGTGAGTTCCATAATTTGCATAATCACCTTCACTTTGGAGACATAAAGAAGTTGTGAATTTCTTCCTCTAGATTGGGCAGAGGTTATAGGTATAGCTGAAGGCAGCCAAGATCACGGGGGCTAAGTAAAATAAATGCTTGCCATGTCAATTTTTTGATCTGGGGATTTTTTTATACATAGATTAATAAATAACTGTCCTTAAATTATGAAAAAAATACTGTAGGATTGTGAAAACATTCATTAGTCCTTATAGTGCTGAAAAGGATGTTGCACATTATAAACTCTTTCTATGAAAGCTTTTGTAATTTTGAAGGCACTGACACACTGTTTTTTGGGTCCTTTTTCCGCTCTAAAAAAGTGAGCAAATGTATATTCAGGATTGAGGCCCAGCTTTTTCCTTTCCTCAGCCCACATATATTATTTGTGTCAAATTATTGAAACTCAAAGCCAAAATGTGTGATGAGTCTTGGAAGCAGTATAGTATGACCGTAATATTTTTAATAGTGACAGGTAAAATTTATAACAATTTCGGTGATTTTTTCCTTGCTGCTTGTGTTCGGTGAACAAAAGTAAGTATCTTTCTTGTGAATGGGATCTAAAAGGTTTATGATTTCCCATTTGGATTTATTAAATTTAGAGATGGTATGTATTACATGTGGAGACTTTTCTCCTTGTTCACGTTGACTGGTATGACAGTACGGAACTAACGAAAATGATAAATAGATTATAAAAACATGTAGGAAGGATAGCTTCTGGGTAGAATAGCAGAAGTTGATGTCATTTATGGTAGAAAGAGCATGGGTGTCCATTTGCCAATTGGCTTAAGGGCAAAAGCTCTAAGCCAGCTAATCACTAAAGTGAAGGAGTTGAGAAAAAAGGGAAATGGGTCAAGGTGAATAAAAATGGTGTAGTGAAATTTTCTCTGAATATGTTCAAATAAGAGAATGTGTCATGTTTGTAACACATTAGGATATGACTGAATACCTGATGTACTGGGAAAACAATTTTGCTGAATTTCATTGGTGTTAATTTAATTGAAGAAACTTTGTAGCAGTTAGTTAATTGGATACCAGAGTAACAGTAAGATGGGCATTCAGGAGTCCAATGAATGGCGTCCCCAATTACCTAATGGTGCCAGGCATGGTAAAAAGCAGCTAGGCTTTAATTTCTTCACGGTTAACAACTTTGTTTATGAAACAGACAGATATATCATAGTTTAGTACTTTGGCTTCTACATTTTGCCATGATGTACACACGTTTGATATTTGCCAGCAGTGGGAGATCTTGCTTTCAGGAGATACCTGTTTGACTATCCAAGGTGGATTTTGGTGGCTTTTCCCACTGGTCACAAATAAAAAGGCCTTTTTGTTAAGACCGTGAGCTCCCCTGCTGCAAAAAAAAATAGTTATTAGGATCTTGTGTTTTTTGAATGAACAAATGTGTTGCAGTGCATGTGTTCTGAACACATAGTTCTATATGCACTGAGGATTAAGATTTAATTTTTCATTTCAGTCTTTTGAGAAGTGTATAATACACACAAATGTGCTTCATTTAGCATTTCAGATTTCGCTTCAGTTTGTAGAGGGAGAAGAAACATTTGTATCATTTACACACTTTATTGGCTTTTAAATTTATGCAATCAGGAACAGTTTTAAACAATTGTTACACAATCCACAGTTCCAGGGAATTATTTCTGTGAGCTTGAACAGATTAGTGCCGAAAAAAATAGGACCTTACGTGAAGTTGTTTTTGTTGGTGGCCATGCAGCCAGCTGGCTTGCAATAGCCAGCAGTCTTCTCCATCAGCTGTAGGATTTCTTGACAGATTTTGGGGGTGGATTTACTGTGCTTTTAAATTTAACGTATTTGATAGCATTCAAGCATAGGTAGTTCGAGTGTTTCACTGTGGCACTTTACTACAATTTGTGTAACCACACCTTGCAATGGAATAATAGAAACACATTTAAAAAGTAGGCTTGTACAAGTATTTGACAGAATTACACAGTACACAATCTGAAACTTTCTTCTTGTTAGGGGCTTGGTTAAATTTGAGTGTTTGACTTTGGATAAACTAAAGCTAACTACAGTTCTTTTTGTATTAAGAGTGATAAAATATAGTCCCAGATAGGTCTGTTCCCTTCCTGACACCTGTAGCTACATGAGATGGTGGCCTTTGTAAACTAAAGACTGATTTAGGTTTTTGGACTCTATTTAGTCTGAAAATCTGCCCTACAACCTTCTAACCAGTGGTTAGAAATTGTCTTCTCATTTCTGATCTAAAGAATTTTAATGGCTAATCCATACCTAGTTGTTGAACCAGTAATTTTCTTAAAGTTGAATAGCTGTCTGTCTTTCCTTGTGTTTATTCCTGTTATATTGTCAAAATGTAGTTATCTATCCATCAATTTTAACTGTCTTAATTGTATTATTTTCCTTTCTTTTCATCTCCAAATGTCTTTCTTTCCTTGAGATACCGATGTTGAATTTATCAGTCATATTGTCTCTGTGCTATTCATGCCTTACTGTTTTCCCTGGGAAATTTCCCTAGGAAATACTGGAGTTGTGTTTGTGTCTTTCTCCCAGCAATGTCACACGGATGTGTCTGATGTTCTGTAATCAGTTGGTGTCCTTGAGTTCTTGGACATAGCTATCTCTTACGTGTGAGCTTCTAGTCTGTGTGAAGCAGAAATTCCTCAGTTACCCATATGCGTGACGTTCCCAATTTCATGCTGTTGTACTTCATTCCATTTCTTCAGTTTTTCATGTGATGCAAATTTTCCTGCATAAAAACAACACTCAGCTGAACTGACAATTTGTGTTTGTCAGCAAATTCTTTTAAAGTCTTGCTTTCTGTGCCTACTTCATTAATGAAAAGGGTGAGTATTCTTCAGTCAAGCCGAATCAAGAATCTAGGTCCTCAAATGCCATTTGAACTAGACTACTAATCTCTGTTCTTGAAACTACTTGTCTGCCCTGTAGTGAATTCTTTGCTGTTCTTATAATCCCTCTTTTCTTCATCCAAATGAGTAATTTTCTTTGTGGCACCATATCAGGTTTTTTTATAATCTTACAAGAAAGTTGTTGTTGCACACTGACTTAGACTGACAGTCCAGTTTATCTCTGGCATTCTGTTCCATCTCAAAGTCCTGTTCAAAACTGTACCTATGATTGAGGTAATATGCTTACAGTTGCCTAAGTTGCTTCTTGCCCCAGTTACACATCAGAGAACCATTTAATATGTTTAGTTTTGTTTAAGTACATTAACTTGGTGTTACATGTACTGCTGCAAATGGTTCGAAGTATCTTGTCTGTTGAAATGGATTGTACGTTCTAATTCTTGTGAAGTCTAAGATTGACATTTTTTCATGTGTTTCCCCTTTACAATACTGTCTTTGTTGTTACAGTCAGCACTATCATTCTTTACTGAAATTTGGAGCAGTGCAGCTCACTTGATTTGGGGATCATGCTGTTAAAAATATTACATAGCCACATCTAAAGAACAGTTACCACTTAATTCCATGCTTTCAGAGTTGGTTTGGACCATATGACAGATCTTGCACACTCCGGCTTCATATATTTGGAGTAAAGGAGAACACAGGGCTGGACTGCTGTGGTAGTGCCATGAATTTACTGCTGAGTTCCAGTTCAGAAAAAAACCCCACAGTTTTAACAATAAAAGCGTTTTCTTCAGTAAACTGCTATTGGGAAGGATAATAAAATACAGTGCAGAAAAATCAGGTGTTACAATTGATGAATAAATTACTTTTTAGTGGATTATAGTTGAACACTTCTTCGTGGCTACAGTAGAAAAGAGATTGAGAACTTCAAAATCAACTGATTGGCTTATGGGTTTGAATCTCTTCAGCATCATTCTGTTGGCAGAGTAGCATTCCAGGTGTTAATTGGTGCTTTAATATATTCGAAGTAGGTATTTAGTTGTGTCATTCTGCACTGTTATATCAGGCAGGTTTTGGAGAAATTCCAGCTGTTGCTCTCTCAGTTTTGTGCCTTAGCCAGGGCTGCTAGTCTTCCTCTTTAATGGGAGTCTGGAAAGGTATTTTTTGTTTTAAAATGGGGAATTAGAATTTGTTCTCTCTGATTTTTATTACTTGGTTTTATATATGATATTATATATATATCTGTGAAATGTGAAATACTACTGGAAGGAAGATTGAGGTACAAAATACTGGTGGAGAGCATTATTTTTTGAATAGGCTTGGACAGCATTTCTGGGAACTACCTTAGATTGTATCACTGAACAAAAAAGCACCATGATATTGGAGTGAGTTGCATTTAAATGGTCTATTTTCCCCATTTTTTCTTGATTTTTTGGGTAACATGCTTTGTGGTACAGTGGCAAATACATGTTCCTGTGCCAGTGTGCCCTCTGGTGAACTGGGGGGCGAGATCACCAATTCTCTGAAAGTTTGAAACACTCCTACTTTTGCAGTGTACAAGAGTGCAAATATATATTCTTTCCTGAAACTTGCATAGACAAGACAGAAATTATTTTTTAAAATACTTTAAACAGACTATTACTGAGATTTGTTTTTTCTTGATAGAATGCTGTAAATAAAGGCTTTGTTGTTATTGCTACATAAAGCTGTTGGCAGTTTTCAGCTTCCACATGTGTTATTGAGAATTGGGAGTTTATTGCCATTGAAACACAGAATAAAGCAGTAATGCTTACGGACTTACGTTGCTGTACTGGTGGTTTACAGCTAGAAGGATGTTCCTTGTTAGCTGTCAGAATTGGTGCTGTGTCTTGTGCATAGGGAACACCAAAGAGTGAATATTTTTGCTGTCACATCTCTTTTCCCTCTGCCTGGCCAGGAAGTTTACTTTGAAGTTCCTGGTGCTCCAGACGTTTGCGCAGCGCGCGATTCCGAGTCCATCCCACCACAACCTGGCAGTAATCCTGGCAAGGGCTGCCGGGGTGCTGGGGGCGCCCGGCTCCCTCTTTGTGGCTGCATTAGGGAGAAGTCAGAGACGTGTGAAAAGTAGGCCAGGGGTCGGGGCGCTGCGCCGCGCCCGCCGGAATTGGAAGTGACGGACACCTCCCGGCTCAGCCGCTAATTTGCCTCCATGTTAAATGCCTCCGAAGACTCATTAAAATGAAAAGTTCTTGGGTCTCGCCGACAGACAGATTGAGTTATTGATGCTGGAAGCGGCCACCAACAGTAATTGCTGCCCATCCCCGAGCGAACGCCCCTTCTGGCATTCATGAGCAGCGCCAGGCTGACAGGGGTCAGGGGGGTCAACCCTACCGAAACGAGGCCAAGGAGAGGCAAAATCAGTGCTCTGTTCATCTTTGTGCAGCTTTGCTTTTGTTGCAAGTAACTATTTAGGTGTTCAAGCTGTGTCTTAGTCCTTTGAGGCCCAATTACGCTTCCCTTGTGCATCACCATTGAAAAGTTCTGTAAGCGGAACATGACCACAACTATTGCAGTCTGAAAAAGTGACTTCTTACTCTGTTTGGCTGTCTTAGCTGTGTGTTCACCCATGCTGCACGAGTAGAATTATATTTGTGGAGCAAATGACATGTGCATATGGTAGTGTAATTTTTCAGGAGGAATTAATTTGCACACAGCTTGGGAATCCAGGATGTCACGATTTTGAATTGCAGTTAATGTTGTCTTTTTTGTTGTAGTTTTTGTTTTAAAGATGCAGTACTCTTCTAAGAGACAAAAGAGACAAAAGAGATACGTATATTAGGAAACGAAACTAACTGTTAAATTTAATACAAATTTGGTTTTCATCCAGCAGAGAGGCTGGGGGTTTTTGGCAACGAAGTTTCTCTACCAGCAGTTTTCAACAGGTGGCCTAACATGGTGTTGCTGTTCCTCCCCACAGTATTATGGGAAGTCACCCATAATTTAATTTTTATAAAAAATAATTTAAAGACGTTTTCATTTCTGTAAAGAAAATAGTTTTCAAACAGATTAACCTGGTCATCTGTTGAATATTATGTCTAATAGCTATATGCAAGTCTAAAATTACACGGCTGTGACCAGTGAGTTGACAGACCTAATATTTTTTTATAGGAATGCGAAAACATCCCTGTGGGTTGTTACCAAAAGTGTGTATTTCAGAAGAACCCCGCTCTTCAGATAGATAGTAAACATGGCTAATGTTTTCAGTTACTAATGTTAATAAACACATGGGGGTTTTTGTTGGGTTTGTTGGTTATGCTCAGCATGATGACCATCTTGAGGGTTTTTTCTTGTTTCTCAGATACATGAAGTTTTTTAACACTTTGTTTTATTGTATCTTTCAGGAAACAAAGGTGGAAAAGCTACAGAAACATCTTTGCAGCCAAGCACCAAATCTTGTATTAGGCTTCACTGAACAGACTGAGCTTAGCACTTGTCAAGCAGAAGGGCTGGGTGCCCTACACAGGAAGGATTAAAAGTGAACAATGACTCGATTGAGAGTTCATGAGCAATTGCTTGGAGCCTATCTGCTTATCATTCTCCATGTTCAAGGTAAATATGTACTAGTTGAAATAAGTTTATCTTTTTGATTTGTAACAAGAGTTGTGTGTTCTCCAATGGTTGAAGTAGGATTTTTTTTCTTTTGGAGTTTCTTTTGCAGGCAGGTGACTTTACTGGCCTGATGTGCCATATGGATGGTTCCCTAAAAAGAAGGACATTCTAGTGGTCATTCATTGTAGTATAGATTAGGTCTATTATAGCAAATACTTAAATAGAAACAATACCAAAAATGTGTAGTACACCATGGAGCAAGTTGGATGAGCAGCAGAAGTGAAGGTTTGACCTTCTGTATTTCAGTTCCATATATGTGTGAATATTTGATCTCTTTAAACTTGACCCACTGAAGAACTTGCAGTGTGCAGTTCCCCACACCTTCTGATGCTCCCAGCAGCCCGAGGCAGTATGGTATAACTAATCTAAATTAACTTGTTGTGCCATCTTGATGGGCCAAGGTGAGGCTATGGAACATTCACAAATACCCTCGTTTTCAGTTAGTGAAGATACTCATTTGTATGTCTGTTGTCTTTCCAGACACCAATTATCAAAAACTTCTGGAAATCCAGTTATCATTAGAGCTTTAGCTCCTCTGTCAAATTGGGTTGAATTGAAAAAAAAATATGCAGCAGTGCCCTGCATGTCCAGCAGGCACGTACATGCCTAGTTGGTCTCTGTGTAAGAGTATTTGTTCTCCCAGCTGTGCACTCCTCATGTGCTTAAGTACACAGAGCTTTCCAGGTATTTTCAGGAAAATAGAGAAAACTAATTTGGTACTGCCATCTAAATACTTGAATATAAAAGTCAAATATACATTCTTATTCCATGCTTAGATCAGTTACTGCTTAGTGCTTGATTTTGAAATATTATGTGAGACATTTACTTTCAAGAATAGCAATTCAATGAACCTGTTGAAGTGGGGAGAGGAGGAAGCCTGGTAAGTACCCAAATGCCGATCTTTTTGTTCTGTTTCTGATTAAAGGATGTAGCAGAGCTGTCTCTTTCAAGACTGTGCTTGATACATCCATGTGTATCAAGCACAGTTTAGTAATAGCCTAGTTTTGGGTATAGTTGAAGTCTGTAGTAGATTTACAAATATTTGCAGATTGCTGTAAGGTGCTTAGATTGGTAATGGGAATAAATCAAAGTAAAGGAAATTTCATTGAGAAATTAAGAAGGAAATTTTCACTGAATGTTAAGTATTAGAACAGGCTGCCTGGGGAGGTTGTGCAATATCCACCCTTAAAAAGCCAGAACTTCACTACAATGACTGAACAGCCTGGTCTAACATAGAAGTTGGTCCTGCTTTGACCGAGTGGTGGTACCAGGTGACTCCCAGAGGTCTCTTCTGCTCTAAAATACTCTGACATAGTGTTCTGCAGTGGACCTTGTTCTCCTTGTGTTCAAGTAGTTTGGCTGCTTCTTGCAGAAGAGACCAGCTTCTCCCCTTGTTCCCTTGAAGAGTGATGTGCTTTGTTCTTTTTGCTGAAGTCATGGTTACCCCTTTGCATTAGTCACCATTTATCATTTTACTCATAGGCAGTAGCAGCTGAAGGATTCTTTTTTCTCTCTAGATACAAATCGAAATAATAATACAAATATACAGGTCTTCTAGCAGCTTAAAATTAAATTACATTAACTCCTTCCACGATCACGTTGATTAATAACAGTTCAGTAAATAACTTCCAGTAAGTAATATAGATAAGTTTAAAGACTGAAAATTATTTTTCAGCTTCAAAGGAAGAAATTGCCTTATCTTAGAAATTTTCCTGACTTTCAAATCAATACTGAGGGAGTTCTGAAACTATGGAAGAGTTGAGCTTGTGAAATGTTGTTAGTTCTTTGCAGGTTGCCTAAGGGCTTTTCTGCAAATGTGCAAAATATACTTGGTTTCCAGGGGTGGTGAGGCAAAAACCAGTCAAATCTCTCTGCTTTTCCCTAGATTCATGGGGGAGGAAAGGATTAAGATCATAGTAATAAAACGTTTAAAATTTTTATAGGAAAGAGACAATCTAAAGTGAAAACTATGAACAGTTGAAAAAGTAGTTTGAACAAGGAAAATGTATGCAGGATGTTAGAAAAATGCATCGTAAAACAATCAACAGAGGTGAGAAAGATTCATTATGAAGAATTTAAGAGGATTTGTGTGATTTACAGAAAGAGGAAGAAAAAGCTGAGAAAGTAGAAACCAGTGTGTGTACTTCCAGTGTCTGGCATCCAGCTTAATGGTTTGCTCTCTTGGGGTTTTTTTTGGAGGCTTCTTCAGAATGTTAGGAATTTCAGAGCTTACCAAGACCTGAGAGAATGATAAAAGCAAGTGTGTCTGTCTAACTGCATGTATATATACATACCAGATTCCTTAACAGGTAACCTGAAAAAGCAAGTGGCTGCATGTGTTGATTAATGTGAAAATATTCTTACAATAACAACAGAAACCAGAGGCAATTCCATGGCATTATTGGTGAATAGCTGCAGTTTCTCAGGATGGTACTATGCAGCACGGGGACCCAGTGGTTACCCTTTGGGTTGTATCTTTATAGCTTTGGGACTTCTTCACTTACACTGAGCAATAGTCAGAAATAAGCCTGGGGTGCAGATGGCCAGATTTAAGAGCAGCGTCTTCCATTAAAACGTTTTTGTATTTCCTTTCTTGCTGTGGTTGCAATAGCTTTAAACCTATCACTTGCTCTGCATCTTCATCCACCTCCTTTTTCTGATCTAAGGCAAGAGGGTTTCAGCTTCAGCTGCAGTTGTGACTGCACTAAACAGGCTTTGTCTTCCCACTAGGGCAGGTTTTTCGTTCAGAGGACTAGTTTTACTTCCGAGTAGAGTCCTTTCTTTGTTGTTACAGTGCATTGATGAGCACGTCTGATCAATATCTGTAACAGTAGTAAAGTGCTTAACATCTACTTAAATATGTTCTCATAAATTCGGTACTTCATTGCTGGCAGTTTACTTCCCATGTGGTTCATCACACCTTTGTGTATTCTTCAGAGACACCACAGAAGACCAGCATTTTAATCCTTATAAATTAGTTGACTAAAAATGTATTAATAGCACTTGATATGTATAAAGCTTTATTAAAAGTCAAATTTTAAAAGTGTTGATATTAAATATTAAAATGGACTTAAAGTTTCCACAGTTTGTTAGTGAACTAAAAGAAAAAAACCTGTTGATTTTATTTCATGCCTCTTAATTACTTTTATTCAAATACTTGATATGGATAAGGTATATATTAAGATATATTTTAAAGCCCTTAAGCATTTTCTCAATTTCAGGTGAAATAGTCATTGAATTTGTATGTATAAACTAATCTGAAACAAAATTCTAAAAGCTATAGAAGGAACTTCCAGTTGTCAGTAGCCAATTCATTACTTGAAAACACTAGTTCTTTTTACTGGTGATTTCCCCTATTAACGGCTGCATCTGTCTTTAAAATATGGGCAGCAACTGTGTTCTTACGAATTTGTCTGATTAAAGTTCTTCCAAGGGATTATTAAAAGTTGATCTATTTCTTTATTAGAATTTTGCATTTAGTTTTAAGTAACATTATTCTTTAAAAGTCCATTTAATTTAAGTTAGAATGCAGAGTACTTTTTAAAAGTAAAATACACAAAATTTTCATGTCTCTGGCTTTTATATTGAGTGCATAGGAACAGAATAGTCTTCAGAAGTGACTTGTGGGGAAGGGAAGTGGGTGAAGAGGCTGAGGATTGTGGGTTGGGAAGTAGAGGAGGCGGGGGCTGCCTGTCTGTGTTGAACACTGGTATAGCTCCTGGGAGAGCTGGAAGGGCAGGAGAAAGGTTTTAAACCAGTAGTCTGGGAACACGCTGTGATTTTTAAGAACCAGTTCTGCTAGGTGGAGCTACCTTTAACATGCCTGGTCTTTGGAGATCACAGCCTTGATATATAAAAAAGCACTGTAGGGAGAATTATGGTTAGAATGCCAAACACAGTTAGCAGAAGCATTTAAGATACTTTCTTTGCACTCATAACAATTTTTCTGATTTTTAAAAAAATTTTGTGTTTTAGGAGCAAGTGCTAGTAATTCAAGCTGTGTCAGTTGTACTGAGGTTTAATTCATAACAGAACATGTTAAATCATTATGAAAGTTTGATAAGCAGAAAGGTGAAATGTGCTTCCTGAAGTGGGGGATTTTGCAGTATCTGCATCCTAAAGCAAGAAAAAGTAATTTAAAACTACCACATAAAAAATGTCAAGGTATGTCTTTTTCATAAGGAAGGCATATCTAACATAAAGAGCACTGGTACAACTTTCATCTTTGATGAAAAGAGCACAGTGTGGGTGAGCCTGAGCGTCAGTACCAGCAGGGAGGCAGGTGAAGGGGCTCTTCTGACAGATTCTTCTTACTTAAATACTGAATTTCTTGGCGTTTACAGCATGCATCAGAGTAGCTACAAAGAAATGCCTCTAGCACTGTATTTCTTCTAGGACAAATCCCTTTTAAGGATAATGTAGTCTGGAATAGTAATGTTTTTATGGCCAATTTCTGTATTATGAATTTAGAAAGCTATCAAACAACTTTACTGCTATGGGCCTTGGACCTTTATTTGTGGAGAAAGAGAGGAGACAATTAATTAAAAATTGCAGGTACAATTTGGCTTTTGTGTTTGTGTTCTTTCACTTGCTGCTGTCTCTGCATTTCATAGAGCTGGTTTTTTATGAGTTACACAAATCTTTTCTTAGATCAGAAGACTTAATGAAATTATATCTGTCTCCTGGCATTGAGTTGCAACCAGGTTAACTCGGGTTTTAGTGATTAGTAACACTGCAGTGTCACGCACAGTACATTTTTAAGTTTTATCCATATTAATATTCACATTTGAAGCATGCTTTCAAGTAGACTTAGGTTTCTAACCCAGTGGGATTTTTAATATCCTGTGCTTCTTTGAAATACATTTTATAGTCTTAAGTTATTTTCTGGGATTGGAAAAAGTACTGCTTTGAATAATTTATCTTTTTTGATCAAAGGCTGGATATGATATATTGGCGGGTGTTGTTCTATTTTAACAATTTGTTTTATTATTAACTTTTGTAATTTTTATTTATTTTATTAAAATAAAGTTCAATTTTAAACAGAAAACCATTTAAGTGTTGTCATATCTGTAGCAGTTTTTCACACTTCTAGTAATCTACATTGAATGCAGTGTATGATGGGGCTGAGCAAATGACAAAGTCAGAACTTGAAGTCTCATCAGCTTTTTTCTCATCAGCATCTTACACTGTTGCAGTTAAGAGAGGAGAATGGTCCACCATTACTCTGATATTTCACTGAATGTTGTAACTTTGTAATGCAGTAAAATACACCTTACAGAGCAGTTTGCATGTTCAGAAGTCTATGATGCTGTAGCTCCCAAGGCTGGATAAACAGGCCAGAAGTGAGCCAGGATCTTGAATAAGCCCTCCAGTGTGTGATAGTTCATTTGTTGCTCGTGTATATTATTTTGCCACACCAGCTCTGTGCAGTTTGCAGGTGGAGGTTAGGAAATAGTGGAAAGGAAGCTTTGCTGTGCCTGAAGTCTCTGGGTGCTGCATTTCAGAGCACAATATATGACACACATTTGAAGGTTATGTGAGATTTGTGTATGTATGTTTCTTAGCTGTACTGCAGAGTGACAACTGCATGTATCATGGAAAAGAAGAGATTAATTACATCATCAAGCAGTGTAGTGTCACAAGATCCCTAAAACATGATCCTCTCTTTCACTGTCCTGCTCCCAGGGGGAAGATGTGAATGTCTGAGTGTGAATGTCTGAGAGCTGGAGCTCTGGGGGTGAGGAGATAAAGCTTGGAGGAAGATGTTCTTTAGGCCTATCCTTAGCTCTCTCTTGTTCATTTACTCAGTATCTATTAACCAGGAAAAACAGCAGTGAAGTATCCTGTGAGTTCAGGACCTTCATCTGCCCTCTTAACGTCTAAGGTAGATGGAAGCCAAGTCTTTCCATGTTTGACTACCATCCCCATACCTACCAACTTTAAAATGGACACTAACCTGTCTTGAAGTGCTGAGGATGAATTACAGTACTGCAGTAAAGGATACAGTTAGGGATAATATCTAGGTGGAGACAATTAAAAATTGTTTCCTGAAGTAATCCCAAGTATCCTCAAAATTTTCCTATTCTTTTCCCTGGATACTTAAACTCCTGTCTATGAAGAGTTCTCTTTACAGTCTTAGAGAGTAAAAATACAAGAGTGATTTTTTTTTTTCCCCCCATTCTTTGTGCAGTGCAGGTATTACCTGTAAGATGAAAGCAGGCTCCTATGGAGTTTCACATTACAAAAATAATGAAATTGTAGTCTGTTTGTGCTTTGAATAAAAATCTTTGCCTATAGAAACTGTACAAAAGACAAAGATGCTGTTTCTTTGAGAATACAGTTATCTATTTTGGATTTTATTTGGTATCTACTCTTCATAAATCTTGTAATGCAATCCATCATAATAACTGAAGAGGAGAAATGTATTTCATGTCACTTATAGTATAAAAGGTTGGTATTCTTGTAGTCATGCTTCAGTGTTAGTTTGCAGAGAATTATACTGCTTTAAAAGATGCAAGACCTGCAAAAAAATATTGTTCTTTCTGTTCTGAGCTAGGAGAAGCCATGTTTTAAGGGTTTCTTGGATTTCTCCTCTAATAAGCTGAAAAAATACTGCATTCAGTGATCAGAGTAGGAAAATGGATGAGTGACTGTAAGATGCTGATCATAAAGTACCATAAAGACTTTTAACGTGTGGAATGTCCCTGAAGATAAGGCGGGGGGGGGGGGGGGGTATAACATCAATTGGGAAAGATGCCATAGTCATTCAACAAAATTAGAAAGACCATATTTGTACATATGCAGTGGCTTTTCCTTTAAATATTAAGTAGAATTACCTGTTTCTCTGAGCAGGTAAGGATCTCTTAAATGCGAATACAGAATGTCATGTAATGTCTGTAGCACAGTATTAAAATTACCTTTCAGTTTACGCTGGGAAGAAATATGTGGAAAGAGAGGGGGGTGGATGGAGGAGCTATTTCATATGTGCAGAATTCCTTTTGGTTAAATCAGAAATACCTACAATCTACTGTTATTCTAGCATTAGATCTTGTTTCTTGTTAACAGTCTGTACATATCAGGACTGTTTAACTTGGGCATTACTGAAATGTTGTTTGAAGACCACATTAAATAAAACACTGCTCTGTGATTTCAGTGTTTGGGTAAATGGTGTATTTCTCAGGATATTCTCTTGGTTGTATCCAAAATACCACAGTTGCATTACTTTGCTGCATTGGACAGTGCACTAGGTGTGCTGTATTAACCAGATGAGGAAATCTGTAAGTCTGCTGTTTTCAGGACAGTAGGATCAAATTTCACAAATATTTAATTGGGCACTTGTCTGAATGACATAGTAGATGTTACAGTAGAGTGATACAGGTGGCTGTATCTGCACAAGGTTTTAATCAAGTTTTTTTGCCCATGTTTTAAGCAAGGTACAACAGGATGCTAATGTTCTCATCACTCAACAGCTCGTGTTTGCTAGGTTTGACAGGAAGCCGCACAAATCTGTTGAAAGGGACCATGAGTTTCCTGGTCAGGTTTCTTTTCCTTAGAAAAACTGAAATTTTTATTGTAACCTCCATTTTTTTACTAATAACTGAATTTGTAAAAGCCTCTGCTGGTCCTGACTGGCTGTTGGCTTACCTTGCACACTGAGCCTTACACAGAGCCTTGCTATAATCTGTATAAGTGTGGGTGATAGTTTGTTCACAGCTCTTCTATCTGTATTTTGTTCATACCTTAAGGATTTAGAGCCAAGGTGGTGGGCAGAGAGAGACTTCCTGTTGGTAAAATTTTGTATGATAAAGCTGAGGGAGATGGGTAAAGATGTTATCATCTCCTATAGTAATCACATAGCATATTTCAAATGAGGCAGATAATGTTCCTAAATTTTTTCTGGATGTACTTCACTAAGAAGAAAACAGATGGATGTTTTCTTCTGAATGCCTACATTCACAAAAGCACTTTCATAATATGAACAAGAGCAAATGATGTTTAACTCTGCTGCTGTTGAGAAACTGAAGGCTACTTGGAACATGATGTAGCCCTGTTTCTATTCTGTGAAAGCTTGTTTGGATGGATGTTCATGTCATTTACTGAAATTTAATTTGCAAACAAGATTTACTTTAGCTGTGTTTTGAAGTACTAATGCATATAGAGATCAAAAAAACCAAGAGATTTTGGAGTTATTACTGCTCTTCCATGAGACTGCGAATCTATAAAAAATTACTTCAGAAAATTAGAAAATTGCATATTAAGTATGTTCAGTCATGCATAAAATTATTCTTGTTGTGGTTATCAAGCCGTCAGCATTTTGGTTTTCTAAACACATGAATGAGAGAAGCTTTCTTCAGAAAACTCTAACCAGTTACACCACTAATTTTCTTCCCTACTTCAAAACGAGAAAATATCTTTCTGTTTATATGGATTATGGTTGGAAGATCTGCTGTTAAGGTACAAAATATTTCAGCTAGGTATTTCTAGAATAAAATTATTAACTCAGATTTCTACCATAATCTTGGGAGAGGAGATTGTCCCAAGGAGACAAAGGAGAGGAGGTTGTTCAATTCTTTATTAATATAATTACTCTGTTGTCATGTTTTGCCTGTAAAACTCTTGAACAGTTATCAAAGAGATGCAAACATTTTTTTGTTGTTATTTTTTTCATGTCCAGGTCAAAAGCTAGACAGCATGCTTCATGGTACAGGAATGAAGACAAATTCTGACCAAAAGAAACAAGCAAATGGAGTAACACTTGCTCCAGAGGACACCTTACCTTTTCTTAAGTGCTACTGCTCAGGACATTGTCCAGATGATGCTATTAACAACACATGCATGTAAGTGTTGCATTCAGCATAGAGAGGCTCTTTGAAGAGGATCATTTTGGGTTTTGAGAGAGCAAACTACTTTTAGAGGCTGACCAAGGTTCTCTCAGGTGATCTGACCATAATTTATTATGTTCTGTGAGGGCTAAAACTCATGGTCATCTCTGTGTAAACAATACTGTTTTCACCACACCTTAGAACCATTTGCAACTGGTCATTTTAAGTCCAGCAATGGCTTTGAAGGACAGAGGTTTTAAGTAACCCTGTGATATTTTACAACTGGGTGAGTATTAAGTGACCCAAATCTAAGCCTTCTGACACAACCACCTGTTTGCTTATTTCTTCAGCTAGTAGTCAAAAAGGTAATGTAAACAACATAGCCATTTCCTGAGAATTCCTCTTGTTACATGTTCAATAGTTACAGACTATGAAGGAAAGGCAGCGGAAAATAAAGAAAAGCCTGTGGACATGTAGAGACAGGAGGGGAGTGATAGGAGGGGAGTTTCTCTCTGATAGGCATAAGAATCCTAACAGACTCATGCACACAGGTTACGTGCTTGCTTAAGGTGGTTTTTTTTCATGTCCTGAAAAGTCCTTGTTTTTCCTTTTTTTCTCTTCATTTGCAATTCCATGTTCAAGGCCCTTCTGTTTCCTTCCTTAAGAATTAATATACACAGTTGAAGACATATTACTTGCTCCTGTACTCTGAGTCTTCACTTTAACATAGTATTCAGTCTCTCGAAGGTGTCACTTGGCAGATAAGGCAGTTTTTATGGAACCCAAGGAGGTAGAATAAACACTGCTGTCTTTTTAAATGTAAACATAGGCGGTAACTTACGAACCGTTTGGAGCTGAGAAAACGTTCCAGTATTTTGTCTTTCAAGCCTCTTGGTATTTATTTATTGGTTTTTATTGCCCTCTAGTGTGTGCAGTCAGTATAGGCCTTACTAGTTTTTGTCTGACCTAGTAACTGATAGGCCATTATGCTGATAATAAAGCTATTAGTTAAAAACACAGTGTCTATGTGCAGGGTATCTTACAGCATTATGCTTTCCATATCTGCATTTCTTTGAATTAATGTAAATAGATTTTTGGTAAACAAAATTATTTCTAAATTTGTTTTCCTTAGTATCTGTGTTGAGGGAATGAATGAATTTTTGTGAGAGAGCATCTGTCTAGTGTTCTGCTTGAGAATACTGTGGGAGTCTTTTATTCTCAACCTGGATGGTAACCCCTGTGTTAAAAGAATTTTTATAGAAGTTTTCATTCTAGAATTCTTAATGGGTTCATGGTCAACTAATGCTGCATATTAAATGACAAACATGCTGGTAAAGCACACATGATATGTTTATTCCAGAACTAATGGGCATTGCTTTGCTATCATTGAGGAGGATGAACATGGAGAGCCCACGCTTGCTTCTGGGTGCATGAAGTATGAAGGTTCAGACTTCCAGTGCAAGGTGACAAAATGAGATTTATACCAATGCCTTACTTGGTTTCATTTTTATGCCTCTCCCTCTTTTATATGGCATTCTGAAGATGTTTCTAAAGCAAATAGTGCTGCTATGATGAGTATAAGAGAAAACCTTCTAAAGAAATTGGGTTTTTTGTCTTAAGAGCAGTATTTATTTAACATATGATTTAACTGGTTTTGACTAAGCTCAAGACCTTTCCCATGTATGAAATAGCAACTTAAGTAAAAATCATCTATTTCTGTTCAACAAGTAAAAAACGTTCAATGAAATGCTTTTCATGAAATATAAAAAAATGCAAGATCAAATGTAGGCACTCAGAGATTAGATGATGTCTGTCTGCCACTGCAGAGTGATCTCATACATTAAATGGTGTGGTTGAAGTGCCTTCTAAATAAAATAGCTTACACTTTTGTCTGTGCTATGTTGTAGCTGTAGCATCCCCTGCCCTGTCCCCATTTTAGCTTCAAAATCCAAATGTGTATCCAATTCTCCTTCAACAGGACTCGCCTAAAGCACAGTTACGTCGAACGATTGAGTGCTGTCGTACGGATTTCTGCAATCAGGATTTGCAACCAACATTACCACCTCTTGATAGTACAGGTAAACACCTCCTGTATGTTCACACTGCTACTAAGAAATGCTGTGTAGGTTCTGGTTTTCCTGATCAACAGTGGAAGTAAGGAGAAAATATGATTACAGTATTGCACAGATCTGTTTTTTCCCTTATGAAGTAATTTTTGTATGAAGCTCTGTACTACACTTCATTTTCTGTTTTCAGTTTTTCTTTTTTTGCCACTTTCAAGTTAATCTTTTCCTCCATCAGTCACTCATGGTATTTTTATTCTTGTTTTTAGTGTGCTCATATCTTCATCTACATGTGATATTTTGATCTGTTTTTATTCAGTTTCCACAGTCTGATCTCTTTTTAAAATGTTTTTCTTAATCTCTGCTGTGCTTTTACTATTATGAATGCCATCATAAAAGAAGTATTCTGACCTTGTTAACACCTCTTTATTGCAAACTCATTCTCTTCTTTCTGTTGTTCCCAGTGAAAATAGTTTGTTTTCATGAGCTTACTCATTCATTGCTAGGCAAGTCATACTGGTTTAACTGTTGCTTTATACCTTCTCAGAATCTTACTGCTCTAAATCCTTAATTTCTATTTCTAACCAGCAAGAGTCAACCAAAACAAACAACTCCAAAATCCTTTTTTTTTTTTTTTTCCGTTATCATCATCCAAATGAATTTATCTTTGCTTTTCTTATATAAATACTTACTTCAATACACGGTATATGAAAACATACCTAAATAAACTGTTTACAGTATATGTTTAATTAATAGACTTTGGAAACTCTCCTTTTTTTCTTTCTATTTTTTTCTTTCTTTTTTTTGTCAAATAGATGGACTTTTTGATGGCAGCATTCGTTGGATGGCAGTGTTGATTTCTATGGCAGTCTGCATAATTGTCATGGTCATCTTATTTAGCTGCTTTTGTTACAAGTAAGAAAGCACTTTCTTTATTGGCAACATTTTTAATTTTGCAAATCTGTGTAAACAGAACAGTTACTTTGCAAATGTTCACAGTTAATCATATGTAGATTAGAAACAGTTGTAATTTAATTTCACATTTCTGTGGGTAGCAGTTTCCATCACTAGGTAAAATGAAATGTTCATGGCAGAGAATTTAACTGAATTTGGTCCTTTTCCCTGGCTATAAAGTATTTACAGTTTTGTAAGCTACACAGAACTTTGATGCTATAGCAGCTGGTAAACAGGAATATCTTCATGCTTTTTGTGCCTTTGGGTGTTCAGTCACTTTCAACAGTTAAATTTCACCTGCTTCTGAGATTTTCTTTTATCTGCTGTGTTTCAAAACTAAGTAATTGTCCAGCTGAACTATGGCAGTTCATTCAGGTGCTTCTGTCAGCCACAGCCCTGTGCTGGAGTGGTCACTGTTCTAGCAGGAAAGGTTTCCAAGGAAAGCTGCTTGTGTCAGCCTCAGCTGCCGTGGTTCGAGGTTCTGTCTGTTCATTTAAACCAAAATCAGCCATGTTGTGCTGGTAACACTGGCTGAGAGCTGAGTATTAAAAATGCTGGATTTCCATGTAACTCATAATAAACTGACAGACCCGTACATGCATTACAACAGCTTCTTAACATTAAAAAGCTATGGAAGTTAAATTTCAGGAAAAGAAAAAAGATACAGTAAAATCTGATTCTCTTTTTTCTTTTGAGAAAACTTCTATATTTAAATAGCTCTTCTCCTAGATCAGTTTGCTACATATTTTAAGTGTTTTGGAGTTCAGCTTAACTTCTGTTACTTTTGCAGGCATTACTGTAAGTCAATGGCAAAGAGGCACTGTTACAATCGTGACCTGGAACAAGATGAAGCATTTATTCCAGCTGGGGAGTCATTAAAAGACCTTATTGACCAGTCACAGAGTTCTGGGAGTGGATCAGGACTGCCACTGTTGGTAAATCATAAACTAAGATTTTTCTTCACTGGATTTCTCTCCATCACGTACAAAGTTTGGTTTGTATCTAATGCCTAGAACAAAGCAGTTTGCTCATACAAAATGCTCATTATTTTATATGCCATTATGATGAAAGATGAAGTACAAAGTGAACAAGTTTAAAGCCAATCTTCACGTAATTAAAATGAAGTGCGCAATTGAGTATGTTACAGAATCTGTTGGTGTCAGCAAAATTTAAAGAAAACTTAGAGCCTTCAGCCATTAAGATAAAAATGCAAGAAATGGCTAATACAAGTATCAAATTGAGTGAACTCAGAGATTTTATTTTCTTAGTTTCCATTGACCATTAAAATAGATTTTGTTTTTATTGACTGATAGAAGTGTACAGGGAGACTTCAGAGCAGCCTTCCAGTACCCAAGGGGGCCTACAAGAAAGCCAGAAAGGGACTTCTTACAAGGGCATGTAGAGAGATAGGACAAGGGGAAATGGCTTTAAACTGAGAGTAGGTTTAGATGGGATGCAATAGTAGGTTTAGATAGGAAGCAATTCTTGACTGAGGGTGTTGAGGCACTGGAACAGGTTGCTCACAGAGCTGTGGATGCCCCATCCGTGGCAGTGTTCAAGGCCAGTCTGGATGCGGCTTTGAGCAACCTGTTTTGGTGGAAAGTGTTCCTACCCATGGCAGGGGGGAAGTAGATGATCTTTAAGGTCCTTACCAATCCAAACCATTTTGTGATAGTTGTTCATAGTTTTTTCTTTCACCATCCTATATAATACTTGCATAAAAATTAGCCAGTGAGACAGATGACTATTTATAAATCAGAAATAAAATGCAAGAGAACATACCCTTCAATTAGAAGATGTGCTAACTTAAATCTTCTGGGGTTATTTTTATACCTTGGAGGCAGCAATAATGAGTCCAAAATTGAAATAGTGAAAAATTCCATGGAACAAATTTTACAATGGGATCAAAATTATAACAATCCAAATTTGATAAGTAGCCTGGCCAAGTACTTTTGGTTAACTGCTGTTCCCTCCTCCACCTTATACCTTCTTATTTCTTTTTCTTTTTTTTTCCTAATTATTTTTTTGTCTTCCTTAGGTTCAGCGCACTATTGCCAAACAAATTCAGATGGTGAGGCAAGTTGGAAAAGGACGGTATGGTGAAGTGTGGATGGGCAAATGGAGGGGTGAAAAAGTGGCTGTCAAAGTGTTTTTCACCACAGAAGAAGCCAGCTGGTTCCGAGAAACAGAGATTTACCAAACTGTCCTCATGCGACATGAAAACATCCTTGGTAAGGCAGGAGAACGCTGCTTGGCTACTGGAGGGGTGGCATGAGGGTGGAGGAGCAGGAGCTCTTAATGGATGGCTTGAGGGGTCTAAGGCAGCTTCTGTGGAATAACCAGATGGGTTTCCCTTAATGTGTGCTAATAAAATGCTATTGGAAGGATAGAATCTTGGTTGGAAACGTGTCTGCAGTCTCTTTGCTGGAAGGCTGGACTGGTAACCTCATGTACATTAAATAGAATCAGAGCTAGATTCTACATGATTAGTTTTCATAAGGGGACCACATATCTTCTGATACAGTCCAAGACATTATATCTGTAGGAATTATTACTAAATTTACTGCATAAAAAATGTATGTGCAAATAAATAGTAACTTGGTTTATACATTCCATAGGTTTCATAGCAGCAGATATTAAAGGCACTGGCTCCTGGACACAGCTTTACTTGATCACGGATTATCATGAAAACGGATCATTGTATGATTTTCTGAAATGCACTACCCTGGACAACAGGGCTCTGCTCAAACTGGCCTATTCTGCTGCGTGTGGCCTGTGCCACCTGCACACGGAAATCTACGGGACACAAGGCAAGCCTGCGATTGCACACAGGGACCTGAAGAGTAAAAACATCTTGATAAAGAAAAACGGAACCTGCTGCATTGCAGACTTGGGTCTTGCAGTCAAGTTCAACAGGTAAGAAATCCTCTCTAATGGGAAAACATTATTGTAATTTTATTTATTTATTTATTTGGCATCAGATACCCAGGTTAAAAGGAAGATGGAATCATTTGGTTGCATGCTTTCATTTTTTTTTTTTTTTAGTTTTGAGAGTAAAATGTTCTCAAATGCTGGTAGACGTCATGATGAAAATTGGTTGTTAAGAAACAATGAAAATATTCTTCTTAGGGAAAATAACAGTTTTGTAGAGGAAATGGAGACTAATTTTTTATTCAAAACTAGCCTTTTGTAGTTATGGCAATCATATAAGTTCTTTCATAGGAAATTTGAACAGCATATAGGCAGTTGAAACATAATCGAAGATGTGATATTGTAATGGTATTATTAAATACTTTTTCTTTTATTGGTTTAAGTTCTACAGGGACAGAGAATTGGTTTTTTAGTGATTGTGCCATACAGTATTTCATACCTTGTAATAGTCCACAATTCAGTAGCTTCCTAATGTTTTCATATAGTGACACAAATGAAGTTGACGTTCCCTTGAACACGAGAGTGGGAACAAAACGTTACATGGCTCCGGAGGTCCTGGATGAGAGCCTGAATAAAAACCATTTCCAGCCATACATCATGGCTGACATCTACAGTTTTGGGCTGATCATTTGGGAAATGGCTCGGCGCTGTGTCACAGGAGGTAAACTTCTAAATATTCTGTATAAAATCTACCAGGCCCTTCCTTCACTTTAGCAATGCTTCACCAGGAAATAATATAATTAGCTTGCTGTATGATCAGGCTTGTATTCTTTAAAAGCAGTAGTAATAGTCTGACACATATTTTTGTGACTCATCCTGGCTTTTCTTTTGCTCTTCTTTTGTATCCTTATACATCTTCACCTGTATTCTTCTTCCATCTTACATTTCTGTGTGCTTCTTTGTAGCATGTAGTGGATTAGAAAAAGCCAAATTCAGCATTTGGTATCAAAATCAAAGGCACTACAAGGAATTATTGTAGCTACTAAAGTTAATAATCATAATATTGGAGCTTTTATGATTGTTGTAGTGAAATTTTTAGATTTTTACACAGTAAAACAGTGTGGTGAGCTTAACTTGGCACAAAGTTAATTTTTGTTCCTGGCTAAGGAAATCCTAGAGTAGATATATAGATTTATTTCTTTTAATTGTTCTTAATCTTTCACAATTATCTCCAGGTATTGTTGAAGAGTATCAGTTGCCATATTATGACATGGTGCCAAATGATCCATCCTATGAGGACATGAGAGAAGTGGTGTGTGTCAAACGCCTACGCCCAGTGGTATCGAACAGATGGAACAGTGATGAAGTGAGTGTGCAGAGAGGAAAATTTACTTCAGTTTGTTCATTAATATAGGAGGGTATTTTAGTTTAATAAATACTAAAATGTTGTGAAGTAGGGACTGCATTCAGATATTCTGGTACTTTGAAAACCTCACAGCAATAATAGGAGAAAGACATGATTGAGATCGATTCAAAATACTGTATTTTTTAATGTATCTTTTCAGTGGTCTGAGGGGAAGATACCCTTAATCAGCATCCAAGTGTATGAATACTGCTCTACTTGAGATCATCTATTTTAGATAGTGGAATATATTCAGAGTTTTAATTGGAGCTAAAACTTAAAAGAATTTTTTATTGGCTTTATTAGTCTTCATGTATATAGCTTATTGGTTTGTGGCATAAGATATTTCATGAAAGGTGAAGCAGTTCCTTTGTGGATTTCCCCTTTCCTTTTTTCCTTTTTTACTGTTACATCCCAGTACAATCTGTGATGTAACTAAAGTATTTTCATTTAGATGTGTTTTTAAAGGGCCACAGCTTGAACACAGTAAATAAGACATAACTATTTCACATAGCAAATTAAATATGCCATATCCATTCTTCACAGAGTCCTTGACTTCCTCTATGAATTCCGAGTTTTCTCCTTTTTTTTTTTTTTTTTCTTTTGTGGACTGCTGACTGTTGAACTGTTGCCACACCTTCGTTTTCCCTGAAGGAATTTGCTATGGTTTCCTGTCATACACATGGAAATTTTTCCGTTTATTGCTACCATATTTGTACCACTGTTCATGAGTTATACTGAGAATATCTAGTAATGCATCATTGGGAAACTAAATCTACACTTTCATTAGATGCAGCTACTGTAATACTAGGCAGTGAGAGGGAGGGAAGACGAGGATTGGCATGTGGATATTGGGTTTGGGGTTTTTTCCTTCAGTAGATCTCTTTAATAGTTTTCTACCAACAATTCTGCAGAAAATTTGGAAGTTGCACATTTTTGGACTTGAAAGTTCTATAATTTGAGCTTAACAGTGAACCAAAACTATACACTTTGGATGTAGCAGTTGTTACAATAGTGTTCCTTTGCTTTTCCTTTTGCAGTGTTTAAGAGCAATATTGAAGTTGATGTCTGAGTGCTGGGCTCATAATCCTGCCTCAAGGCTCACTGCCTTGAGGATCAAGAAGACACTTGCCAAGATGGTGGAATCACAAGACGTAAAGATTTGACATAGGAAATTGACTTTGGAGAGCAAAGCTGGACTCCCTAGATCTTTTCACTCAAATGTGGGTGAGGAAGATAGAAATAGAAAAGAGGAAATAACTGAGATTCAGTATATTTTCTCAGCACACTTCTACAGGCTGCTAATTAAATCTTTCAGTACTTCATAGACCGTGATACTGAGAGCCTCTACACACTACGTGCTACATATATGGACAGCCTTGAGAAAATACACATTTTGTTTTGGTTTGAGCTGCATTGAGACTTCTATCATACTTAGTGAGTCTCCAGTAAAACTCTGGGTACTGAATTGAATGTTCAGATTACAGTGCTTTCTGTGAAAGCCTAACAAGCTATATGGATTCAACAGAGATGGAGAATATAAGCTTTTTTTTTTTTTTTTTGCCTTCTACCTGATAAAACCTAGTCAGTCCGTACCAAGTTCTGGTGAAACAGCCTGTAGGTTATGAATCTGTTTGTGATACTACTCCGTTTAACAGTTCTTTATGCCTTTATGTGTGTGCCAGGATTATTTTGCTGTCATTTGGAATATATAAGAAACCATTTAAATGAACAAAGTTTTATGGTCAGGGCTCCATGCATTTTGTGGCTCCACAATCAGAGATTTGCTACAGAATCTTTTGCCATTAAGTTATCTTCAGAAATCTCAGTTTTAATTTTTTTGCTGGTTTTGTTTTGGTCATGAGGAGAACTGCAAAAATGTGAACCATTGATCAATTAAGGAATGCCTACCTAAATCTGTAAGGAGCTTGAAACAATCTCTTCTAGAGTTGTAGGCTGCCTTGGTCATCTCACTTGCAGTCTAGAAAGAGCTCCATAACTGGATCTCTGAAATTTGTCATATTTTTTCACAGTGCCACATGCAACCAGCATTTTTGCCATAAAATGCTTTACATCTTAGCAGAAAGACCAATGACAATGTGTTTTGCCTTCCTGCTGTTTTGGGACTCACTTGATAGGTGTCTGTCATGCTCTGAACTTCTTTCCACAAAGGAGGGGATTTGTCAGCTGTAGCAATGTGCTCTTTCATCATTTGACAAAACTAGGCAGAAGGTGAGTTTTGCAAGGCTTGAGAACAGGTCTGGTTTACAGAAGAGGGAAGGCAGGAAGCTCTGACTGCTCTGAAGATTAGAGAATGCAATAAAGGTCAAGACCAGGAGAACTGAGTACGTGAACTGTTGAAGATCAGACACAGCATGCAGAAGATTTGGAGCTGGGTTGCTCTGATGTAGACACAGGAGGCCACATCTGTGGGCCACTTAGTGGAAGTGAAGATTTGAGACAAGGTAAATCAGTGGGTGTTTTAAGTTCTATAAGTTTGGGAGGAATGGCATTGAAATTAATTCATGAAGATATACAGTAAACTAGCGGAATTGCAAAACTTGGTTTTATTGTGCCAACTGTGTAACCTGCACAAGAAACTGAAGTTCCCCCATTTTCACCACTGACCCACACAAGTTGGTGACAAGCCAGAACCCTCCATGAGGTTACTCAAGGCAGAATTATTGATTTATAACTCCTTTGGCACTTCTACTTGGAAGTTAGAAAATAGTACCATGACTCAAGCTGAAGCTTCAAAGCATGAATCATCTGAAGATTGAACACACAGTATTGGAACCATTGAATCTATTTGATAATTTAAGTGCCTATAACTTTGTACTGTAAATCTTGTTCTAGATAACTTTAAAAAGGGAAGTTATTTATACAGTGTGTTTTGTGCTTTAGTTAAAAAAAGAAACAAAACAAGAAATGCCTACTCCTAGGTACATGCACACACACACATGCCATAGTTGAGATTTGAAGAAAAAAATTAAGAATAATACCAAAATTGATGAAAAATGTTAAAACTTCAGATTGATTTATGCCGGATTATTTGTTGTCTTGAAATATTTACATGGAGATTGTTTTGATGTGTTTAAATTTCCCTTGAAAATACAACTGATAGAAACAATGTAACACAGAAGTAATGTGATTTGTGAACAATTACAACCTTCTAGCATGTTACTTTTTTGTTTTAATCCTGTAGTTCCCATAATGTAAATGGTCAGGCAAAAGATTGCAGTATTTTTATTTTCTATTGTGATGTACAGACTTTATTTAACAGTTCTACATATTTTATAGAAAACTAGCTATTTCGAGGGACTTTTTTTTTTTAAATAAAGTCATTACTTTTGTTTAGTAATGCCTTTAAGTATTAATATGTATCTGGCTGAGAAGTTCATAGGTATGTCAACTTTAACTTATTTGAAAACAGCAAGAGATATATGATATTGTGCCACATTCCTCATGATAAAGGGCTTTTAAAAAAAAAAGTTTCTCCGTCCATTGCCAAGAAATATATGATGATTTTGAAATTGTCAATCATGTCTTCGCGCATAATTTTTGCACAGGTAGTTGGAAACTTTTTGGTATAAGCCAAAACCAGTAAGGGATAAGCTTTCTTTTTCCTTCTCTAGAATTTTTATCAATAAGAAGGAAAAAAGTGTTTATCTAGGTACCCTGCTAGCTTAAGCTTTCAAAGCATGGAGGTCTGTTTAAATTAACCCCATCCTATGTAGAATATTCCATTTCTTTTGGAAGTTGCCACATCATTATTAGCTGTAGACATGTTTTGTGAAGATTTTTTTAGTTCATTTTTCCCAAAGTCTTCAGGAAGCCTCTGCTGGAAGTATGAATTTCAATAATTTGTAAATTTTCACGGGTTTTCTTTTCCATTGTTTAGGTATTTGCAAGGCAATAGGATGGTTAGACACCTTAGGACCTAAACTGATTTACACGTTTACTTTAATGTAGAGGGAGCCGACTGCCACAAAGATGATTTTTCAAGAGGGAAAAAAAAATCTTTTTTTGCCTTAAACCTAATTTTTCAGCACTTCAGTTACTCTGTTCATACTCAAATGTATCATGCATGTGTAATTTTCATTGCAGTGAACAGGAGCTTCCTTGATTCCAATACTCAACACAATGTTAACACTAAGGGGTGTCTGTACTGGTACTTTAACAATCATTTGGGAAAAATAAATGTGCTCAAAGCCAGCCCATTAATTTTTACATAATTAAGCATAGTTAATGCAGACTCCAAAGGTAAGTTGTAGTTTAATGCAATCCTGTTGAGTTCAGAAGCCTTTAAGGTCAGAGAGGGTAATAGGATTCTTTTATTTGACTGTGATTAATCTCATTTTGTTGCTCAAAATTTTAAGCATTTGTCATCCAAAAAGATACCCTCCGAAACTGGCAAATGTGTTTTCTTTTTTTTTTTTTTTTTTTAATACAAAAATAACTGTGTGGAAAATACCTTGGGGAGTATCAAGACTGTGCCTTGGAAGTTCTTAAACAGTCATATGGAGGGATTTTTTGTGTTTATTTAACCTGTTCCATGTGATTTTAGTTAGATGGAAATAATTGGAGTTACAGCAACTAAAAGGAAAGTTTTTGTGTTCCTGGTAACTTGTAAGTTCCACCAGAAATGTGATATTCCTGCAGAGAAAATTAGGCTTTGAGTTTATTCTGAGTTTTAATTAATGTGATTTTTCCTCAAGAAACAGTTTTCCCAATATCCATCACTTTTTCCCAATTATTTTCTTAAGTAGTCTCTTTTGAAGTCCTGAATGAAATGTAAAATTAATATTTTAAGTTACCTCCATAGTAGTCTAGAATCAAATTTTAGATCTTGATCTAAATGACCATTTGAATGTGTTTATAAAACAAATCATTTGGATACATTTCATCTACTCTCTCTTAACAGACTGTATTTTAATGGTCCAAAGTGTTTGAAGAGCAGAGATATAAAGTTAAAAAACATTCTTTTGCTATTGCAGGTATTTTTAAAGGGAAGTTACATGCTCGTCTTCTTTGGAATACTAGAATGATTTAGCCTTTCCTCACTCTCCTGACAGTGCCTCTGAGTCAAGTCTGTATCCCGTGCCCACAATCTTTGTTCCAAGTAGGGGTGATGTCTAAAAGCAGCTGGCAGTGTTGCACAGTACAGTGCTTTATGGAGCCATGGTGCTCCGCCTTGTTTGTACAGCAGAAGTAGAGGGCACATTACTTCTGGGTTTTTGACAAATCTAATGTAATTGTTGCTTTGTAATATTTTACTGTTTAATGCAATTATAGAAGCCCACATCATGTAGTGACATTTGTGCTCTGACATGACATGCCCAAAATGAAATGTACTATATTGTATACAAGAAGAATAAATAACATTGTAGTTAACCTAGAGAAGATGTAAATAAAATATGAAAGAAGAGTGGAACAAGACAAATGGTCACACTCTTGTGTGTGTTATATGCCAGAAGTGTAGAATACTACTTTAAAAATGTAACACACTAATGTATTTTGTACAGCATCTGCTTTAGAAGGTGCCTTATTGAGTTTACCATGAATTGCTTGTTCTGTACACAGATTATGTCCAATGTATCATTTTTAAGTAAATAACCTTATTTTAGTACACATTAGTAATGTGTTTTGTTACTATAAGATTTTGCCTTAAAAATGTAAATGACTTGGAAATCATAATACTGTAACTGAATAATTCCCTACTTTTTCATACCTCGTTTATGGTTTTTTCTCCCCACAGTCTCTCAATAAGTTGTTAATTATTGCTTTTATTGTTCAATGGTGTTGAGAATTATTTGGTGCTCTCTTAAGTTCAGACTCTTTATTCCTTGCACTGAATTTGGGTGCAACAGTAAAAAAGTGTGTCTTTCTCCTGATTTTTATCCCTGTGTTACAGCAAAGCCAGAAGCCAGTCAAAATCAAATACTTTTATTAGAACATATGCAAGTTCACTACATGTTGGTTTTATCCATATAAATTTGCCTCAAGCTTACCAAGTAAAAAGAGAAAAAATAAAGGGATGGGGAATTTTGTAATTGCTTTTTGTTCCCTCTGTGTACAATGTTCTTTTTGTGTAATAGTATCCAAATTAAGAGATTTGAGCTTAATATGCATACGTACTGCTTGTTGCAAAAATATGCAGGTGCTTCTGTATATCCTGCTAAATTTACTCTGGTTTTTATGATTCAAGCAAGTGAAGACCAGTCAAGGGGTTATCTCAGCTGTGAGTACACAATTATATAAAGTGTCAGAATTTCTCATTGCAGAAGTGTATTGGCTTCTACTCTCCGTAGAGTTCACCTTTAGTTTGCAAGGAGGAAGAATTAAGATCAGTTTCTGTTCTCTTTTTATTCCTTTAATTAGGAATAATCTTAGATTTAAATACATATTTTTACAGTAGCTAGAAAGGTTTGATAACTATAAATATTTGATATCATAAAAACTGTTGCCAGTATATTATAATTATAAACCTTTATTTGTTTTCCCTATACAATCAAGCGTTAAATTCTTGCAGTAGAGTTCTGGAAAGTGCAGTGGAAAGATCAGATGATGTAGTTTCAAACCTTTCTTTCCTTAATACATAATACCAGGAAGTTAGACTGCACAAAGATTTGGTCTCCTTAAATTAGTATCTTGGCAAAGTAAACCTTTGTCCTGTGGTTGTGGCTATTGTGTTGTTTGTGGAATGTGTTCATTGGTTGCAGTGGTCGTGGTTGGATTTAAAACTGGAATTTCATGTTAGCGTTGCAGGAGGACATAATGTAAATTGTGGGGGTGTGTTTGCACCTGTCCATGTTTTAATGAGCAGCTTTTTCTCCAGTTGTTCTTTCGCGAAATGGCCACGGGGTGGTGCTGTATCCTAAAGAAAGGATTTGGGAAAAGATTGGGGCGTTCTGAGAAGTGAAAACCAGTTCTGCCTACTAATAATAAATATCAAAATGCTCTCCTTTATATATGGGTGTGTTTGACCCCTATATAAAATAAGCTACTGATGAGTTTGCATCAGTATCTAAGAAGTGAAACAGCAGTATCCAGTGAAATGTGCAAACACACCACAGGGATGTTTTGTGAGCATACCAAAAAGCAAACTGAGTAGTTAGCGAATTGAATCACAAGCTTTTAAATAGTTAGCAGAAGTATCACTAAATTCAGAAAGGATCAAGTATAATTCCTTTAATTTCCTTAATCCCTTCTGCAGTTTTATCTTCCTCTTCCCCAAAACACTGCTTTGGTCTTTCTCAGTGATGTTAATGCAGTAAATCAGTATCAGCTGTGAATCTGAGCACTGAAAGAACCACTACTGTGGGCCGACCACCTCCTGAGTCTGCTTCATGAGGAGACCTCCATGGGCTTCAGACTCTGGCTTGATGTGCATATTATCTGCAGAATTCAGGCATTGCTGGATCTACAGAAAGTAAAATTGTTTATATATTATATAAGCAGTACTTGAATTTGGAGTACAGTAAGGAGATTGTCTTATTAATGGAAAAGAAAAAAAAATTAGGAGACTTTAATTTTAAAATGTACTGTAAGATTCTGACATTTATAAAGCAACAGAAGTTTCAGTAACAAAATAATTCCGTGAAGGCACTAAGATGCACAGCTTTCTACCTTATAAAGCTTAGTGGTTGGTCTGGAAATACAGAAACTTGAAGCAGTGGCAATCGATGTTTTCTTGCAGGTTTCTAGGAAGTACTAAAAGCTGTTGGAAGGTTTTATTTTTAAATATGAGTCTCAGATTGACAATACTTATATCTGTATCCTGGAGTGAGCACACACATTTCTATGCCTATTGGTGCTTGGCCATCAGATGTGTTAGTCTAGTCAGTTTGCTGTGAGGGAAACGGAAGCTCTTGCAGACAACTCTTCCCAATGCGTATGGTCATCTTCAGGTTGCTTTTCATGTTTGGAAATTCTCCTAAATCCACTGAGCCAACCAATAGCTCTATTTCAAATTATCTTCATTAAATTGATTCTTCTACTTTGCCTAAAAATGCGGGTCATGGTGATGTGGCTGTGTTAATCTTATAAAAAAGCCCAACCAACCATCCCACCAAAAAAATGCAGGAGTGGTTTAGATGGAGGCTTATGAAAAATCTGCTTTATTGCTTTGAACAAACACAACCACAGCCCAGTAGATTAATCATCTTTCTCTTGTTGCTTGAGAAGGAAGTCAGTCTTCCTGGCTTATGCAGCCAGCAGAGTGTTTTAACCCATTGTCTTTCATTAATTTTTTGCTTCATAGTCAAAAAATCAGTCTTCCAGTCAAGTGTGTCTTTGTGTATGCAGATGGCTAACTTAAGCACTTATTTGAAGACGTCTTTAAAATATGAAAACATCTTTAAATTAACATTTTGTTCACTCTGGAGTCAATGTTCTCTGAACTCGTCTGGCATATTCTTCAACAAAAGTAAACTCTGGTAAGCACAAGAAAGGACACCAAATGTGTAGAAGTCCTGACTGGATGAATTGCAATGCTCTCTACTACCTCCTGTGTCCATTTCCAAGTAGCTGTATGGTTTTCATTCCAGTTGAAGCTTTAAAAACAAAGTGGTTTTAAATATATCTGCATATCATATCCCCCATATGTAACATATACGTATTCCCCAGCTGTCTTTATTTGTGGAACTTGGCTGGTGGCTGCCGAATTGGTGTGCACTTAAGATGGGGTGTTCCTTGAGCCATCTAGACCTAGGCAGCACACTGGGCCTGGCTCTGCAGAGTGCTGCCATCACAAAAGTCAGGAATTGGAGGAACACTGGTAAAAACCAATCTGAGTCACCCCAGGATGGTAGCTTTATACTGAAAGAACCTAATCTTAACAATTTGATGCTTTTCTTCATTTCGCCTCTTCAATTTTATTCTTGTCTTCTTTCCCTCAGATATTTGAGCAATCTGTGGGACAGAAGATGATACTGAGCTTGCAGGCACTTTGTGCCTGCAGCAGAGCAATGTGAGCCATGGCTCCATCCTAGAAGAACAGGGACACCTGGCCTGGTCATCTTTGGGAAGCAGCATTGGCCAGAGGAGATAAGGAGCATTTTTAGTTGTTAGTATTCCTGGCTTTTTCAGGATAGAGAAAACAATGTTCTCTGTAAGGCAGTAGCTGAAACTGCTTTGTAGCTTTATTTCAAAAGATACGTATTGTCTGCTTGTCAGACTGTTGCCTTAAGTGCAGTGTGTGTTGGTACCAATGTGTAGGGGGCTTTTAACAATCGATAATAGTTAACATTGCTTAGAATGCAGGTGGGTGGGGAGAAAATTCCTTAACAGCAGAATAGATATCTGTTAAAAAATGCTACCTTAAAAGGGCACAATTTACATCATAAGAATTTACATCTTCTTGAAAAATATTGGGAATTTCAAAGTGCATTTTATTTTGGCAAATTTAATTGTTTTAATATTGCTTCGTAAGGTATTAGGATAGACAAAAATAACACAATATTTGAACTTCTTTAAAGTGAAAGTCTTTGGGAAGTTTTATTTGACAGAAGAAAAGTTTAAGGCATGACCAGGCATGGTCACCTTGAAGTTTTGGAAATTTAAAAAACCTTCCATATTTCAAAAATTCTACTCTTTGGTTTACTCTAATTACAAATTTGTATTCAGCAGTGACAACAGACCAACGAGCTTACCTTTTGGTTTTAGTTTTGCTTGCTTGGTTTTAAAATACTTACTAAATGCTGAATTCTGGGCTGAATTCATTATAATCTTCAGGATTAACTTTAGAAATAAACTGCATTTTCACCAATACTTTTTAAATACTGTTGACATTTTCCTAGTGTGTAAATGTAAATGTAACTCATCTTAACAATGCTTTAAATTTTTGCAGTGTAGCTGAACTACATCACAGTCCCAGAAACAAAAACTGGGCCATTTACGAGATCCTTGCTTGCAAATACTGGCAATAGAGTGAATTTTACTGGATTTGATGGATCTCTTCTAGTGTTCCTGTTGTGCACAGTCTGAAACATTGGAGTGAGTTGCAGAAGTTTCCAAGATAGTCTTTGGTCCACAGAGAACTAAAAGGTAAAATTGCCCTGGCTTCTGGGTTTTAAGGTACCATTCACATAATATAAGAGTTGCTCTATGCAGTCCTACCTCAAATCTGTTCCTTGCCACTGGTGGGGTATTTGCTATGGAAGAATATTCTTTTGCCAAGGGAAAGGAGAAATTTGTGTTCTAAGTGAAGAAAGTCCCACAAAACATCTGTGTGCAGTTCTCACATTGGAAGGATTTGGGAATGTGTGTGCTGATACATTTGAAGTCCAAACAATTAGGTTTTCACTTGAAAGAAAATCCCATTGCTGCTCAGAAGCAACTACTCAAAAGCCAAACACTTCCAGAAAAGAAGCATGAAGACAAACGTAGGGTAGTGCTATGTTTGAACACATGCGGTAGCATTGAATACATCACAGATGAAGCAATAGTGAATGCATCCATTGCATCTATGCAAAGAGATTAATAAAACATAAATGTCACTAATCAAGTTTTAGATATTAGAAATCCACCCATAGTTGTCCCAGGTGGGCTTCGTTTCACTACAGAGCCCTGCAGCAATTCAAAGCACACTGTCTCCCCCTTCTCCATTTCTGCCATAGCAAAAGTAGTCATGGTGTTTCCGTGTGGGGTTTTCCTCTGACTGCTCGAGAGAGTTCTTTTGTACCCACGGCTGAAGGAGAGTTGTCCCAGTGCTGGTCCTGAGCTGAACTCCACAGAGATGACAAACAGGTAGACACCTTTGTGTGGTGCCTTAAAGTGGCCCTGCTCAGAGAAATAGCTGTTTCCATAATTGAGGTACGTTTCATTAAACCTCACGGTTTTTTCTTTATCCTTTCTTTCTGAGAATCCCACATGGAATGCCACCAATGAGTCTGAAAAAGAAAGAGGAACAGGATTTTAGCAGTGAGTGAGCGCTCTTCTCTCCCCAGGATCATCAGGATGGGAGATAAGTTGAATCCCTGTCAGGCCTGATTTTTGTGTGCTGCTTTGCAAAGCTAGACACTGGAAATGGGTATGTGCACTGGAGTAGGTCCAATGTTTCCCTGAAACTCTTGGAAAAGTATAATGCTGGGACCACCCGGGGAAAAACAAATAACACTTTTTTACTGTCCTAAAAATAAATTAGTTAAGAATATATTCTCTGCTTATTCAGGCTCAACTACAGTTTTGCAGCACAGATGCCTAAAGGGGCTGATTTTTTTTCTATGTTGTTTGTCCATACCAAGGGCTACAATCATAAAAGCCAATGCTAAAGCTGTGGTGGTTGTAATTACCAGGTGCTTATGGTCACAGGTTTACAGGGAAAGGGAACTGGCCAGTCCCAGTGAAGTATAAGCTGAAAACTTGTCTCTGAGACATAGTTATAAAAGAGTGTGTGCTCTCTGGTCAGTCCTGCCAGTTCCACTTGTGCAAATCATAGCAATTCATTTAATGTGTCTGTCTGCCTTGGGAAGGATTTGGTGCTTTGAGTACACTCCTTCCAGATTCAAGTAACAAAGTAACAGGGAAAAAGAAGCATTCTACATCAGCTTCCAAAGAGGAAACTGCTACTGCATTAACATGAGCATCTACAAACAAAATTTGTCTTCTAAACACCTGAAGCTGGCTTAGTTCAAGGCAAATTTCCTAGCAGCTATAACAGGTGTAATTTTATTGGCTTTGACCAAAATACAGCAGAATATCCACTTGGTTCTCACTCAAACTGCTTTTTTTGGTGGAGGGGGAGGATGTAAGTAATGTCAGAATTTCTCTTCCAGCATTCCACGGGATACCTGGCAGTTCTCATAACTAATATGCTCTGTGTGTGGAACTTGTAGCAGGGCCCAGAAAGAAGCTAGACCTGCACATGAGCAGGTAAAAGAAAAGAACACACCTTTTTCCACAAGTTCTGTCTGCACTGTATTTCTCCCAGTTTTTTGTGTATTTTCTCTGTGCTTCTCTGGCCTTTTCTTGTCTCTTTGCTTGTCTTGACCCTTCTGTTGCCTTCTCCCTTTTCTGTTCAGCATTGACTGAATCTTTATAACATCCAGACTTACATTTGAGGCAACTAATTCTTCATTACTTCCAAATAGCTTTTTAAAAGTCAACAGATGTTCCTCCAGATTCCGCTTGATGGTTGCTAAATCTGCAGAGAGAGTTTCTACAGAAACGTTGAGTGGCTCAATTGCATTTGCTATTGTATGATTGCAGCAGAGACTTGTGTCACCTCTGGATTCATGCCTCTTGATTGCCAGGCTCAGGTGTTTGATATCATTCTTCAGAGTCATGATATCATTATAAGCTGAGCTATCCAAGGAGTCATCCTTGACAGCCTCATAGTTAGGTTCCATGTGTTCTATGATGCTGCGTTGACTACTGACTTCTTGTAGAGTAGAGGAGGTTTGTGTTTCCTGCTTGGGGTGCTTAGGAGGCATGTGAGCATCGTGATTATTCTGGTGACCTCTCTCCAAGAGATGAAATCTCCTCATAAGAGATTGTAGTGTCACATTTTGTTCTTGCAGTTTATCTGAGAAGTGTCTGAGAGATTCTTGCAGCTGAAATACTGATGGTATTAGGCTACTAAAATCATCTTCAAAAAAGACATCCAAGAATTCGTGTCTCAGTAAAGCCTCCAGTGCTTCTTCGTGCCGCATTGCATCTTTCAAAAGAGAGCTAAAAGAACTGTTGAGATACTTGATGTGTCGATGAATTTCTTCATCTTTCTTCTTCAACAAGCCTATGTCTTCTGAAAAAGCCGTAACCTGTGACTGAAGCTGTCTGTTCTCTTCTTGACGGAGGTTAAGAGACAGATGAATGGATGGAATAGCTGAGGAGAGCTCTTCAATTTCACTCTGGAAGAGATCTCTAAAAACTGACTCTAAGTGCTTCATATCCTTTGACTGGCTATCTTCAAGGGAATAAGTGCTATTCTGTGGATCTTCCTCCAGTACATCAGCATCAGAAGGTATCCTCTGACAATTACATTCCTCCATGTACCGCAGTAGATCTGAATAGTTTTCCTGAAGGTTTGAAAGAGTGTAATTGAGCTCTGATATCTGCCTTTCCATTGCTGCATTGTTCTCTTCCATAATAACTGATTTCTCAGCTAAAGTTATTGTAAGATCTTCTGGCCTGTACTTCGAGATGTTTTTCTTTAACTCCTTAAACCACCTCCCTAAAACTTCAATATTCTGAAAGGCCACGTCTGAGTCTATGTGAAGTTCTTTAAGCTGCTTTGCATGGCCTGACAGAATTTCCCTTATTTGTCTGCTGGTTAATTGGCTGTTTACATCTTTGGGACCATAATGTGAAGAAAGTTCTGTTAAATTTTTTTTCAAAGCCTCCAATTTATTTTCAAGAAGGTTTTGCTCTTGTTTCACGTTTGCTATGCTGTTGTTCAAAGCTAAGAAATGGGTCTGCTGTATCTTATGAAGCTTCTTGAGTTTTGTGTCAGTATCTGCCTTGATCATGCTGAGATTATAGTGAATATTAGCCTGCTGCATGTGCACTTGGTCCTCTATATCTCTTTTCACCTGATCAACTTTCACTGTGTTTTCTTGGATTTTTGATTCAAATTTAGTTCCCAGCTCCTGAAATTCCTTTTTGGGCACAGTGCTCTCTTGGAATCTTTCTATGCTTTTCTTGTTGGCTTCCACATCATGGGACAGGTTTCTTACTATGTTGGACAGGTTCTGTAAGCTTCTGTTGAAGCTTGCCCACATTGGGCTAAAATGTCTCCTTAGAAAATTCTCCACATGAGGAAACAAAACTTGCTGCAGAAGCCTCCACTGATGATCTGTTAATACAGTTGAAAAAAAAAATTAATTAAATTCTGCTTTTGGGACACAACCTAGGTAGGATAACTCAAGTATGAATTTTTCTGTAGTAGTTGCCATCTTAATCCCCAGAATCTGACCTCATGATAAATTTTGACAATTGCAAAAATAGCCTAGCGTTAAATCAAGGTTACTATAAAGCACATGGTGTCTATGAGTCTGCAGACAATAACTTGGATATGTATTGACTTCCTCCTTTATGTCTTAAAAATGATGCTTTTTGAAACACCTGGACAGGCAGTTTTGCCAGTGGCCATAACTGTCCATTTTCCCAACAGTTCTTAGTTGGTGGGCTCTTCCTTTTTGACTGTGTCATAATGTCCTTTTTCTCATGCTTTCAACTCCACAAAGTTATACAGCATCTTAACAGCTTAATATTCCAGGTCAAGAGTAAATAAATTAGAAAATCTATGAAGTATCTGTACTATACAGGAATTGTAAGGTTCAGTTTCTAACTTTAAAGTTCAGACTTGAGTGCCTTAAAGTTCACTGAGTACCATAGTCTGTGTCCTTAGAAAACGTTTCTGCAAGCCAGTGGCTCACTATGGTAGGTCAAATTCAGCAGCTCTTTTTTTCCCACTCCTGTATATGGTAGAAATAATGTTCTAGAGATGGGTCAAATGTTTCATTCTTTCATGTAACACCAGGCTGCTATTCCACACATTAGAGTATATAGCATGAGTATGGGAAAAGAACAGGTCTAAACTCTGCATCCCCAGGGAAGAGAAGAAGCCATAGAAGCAGAATAGTGAGGTTAACAAATTTTAAGCAACCTCTTTATTCTGTAATTAAGGAATGTTCTGAATTCTGTCTTTCCTCTCATTGCCCATTTCAAGTTACTCTTTGGTTCATTCATTTCCATTAGGATTGCACCCATTTTTTTTCTCTTTTTAGAAGCAACCAGCAGACCAAGGAATATCGGGGTATTTTTGCTTTCATGTTTTCTTTCTGTGTGGTTTCACAGGGCTTATCATGGGCTGATAATTCTGCATCAGACCTCTCACCTGAATTGCTCTGGTTCACTTCTAACACCATGCTTGTACCGTTGTTTTCAAATAGTCTCTGTAAGTCACCTAAGGTGCTGGCTGCTTGATGAATATCACTTTGAAGATCATCCAGTAAAGCCTCATGATTTTGAATGACTTCGAACAATTCTCTTGAATCCACTGATGTTGACACTAGTCACAAGATTAGAAAAACAAAGTCATGCAACAGAGTGCAGCGACCAGGTGACAGGTATTCATGCAAGACCTCTGAGAACACCTGTCTGTTTTTTACTCTGAAAATTTTGCACTGACAATTAGGGGGTCTGTTAATTTATGGCACCTTAAATTGCAGCTAATTTGCAAGGATTTTTTTCAACAGTGATGAAAAACCTAATATATTCAAATATTTGTAGAGAACTTCAGCTACAACAGCCCTGATGGCAATAAAATGCTCTTAATTAGAAATCTCACTATGCCATTAAAGTGTTTTGGAATACTAACCCTTTTCAAGCCATGGACTGAAAGGATGGCAAGGTTTAACAGCCTAGAATAAAAGGAGAGGATGAAAGAGCAATTGAGGCGTTCCACTAAGGATTCAGGAGCACAGTGTGTAAGTTTCAGAGCTGACTCCTGGAGGGGGCCTTTAACTGATGTCTTTCTAAATAAATACTTGCGAATTTGAGCTGTAGATTTCAAAGTGTGCAATACTACCCTGAAGGTAATTGCTGGAAGATAATTAATAGCACTGCAAGCCACACCATTTCCCAGGTAGTAAGGGAAGGTCCTTGGTACTTAGACTGGTAGGGTGGAGTGCCTGAAATACAAATCTGTGGTACCTATGGTACCTAATGGTAATCTCAGAGCTACTGGGAAGCCGTTCTAAAATAGCATTTTCAGTGGATTGTTTTTCTGGTACATTTGTGAGCATGGTGTGCTGTCCTGTGAACCCACTTTGCAGAGCAAGGGATTAACATCCGTGCCACTGAAAGGTGTAGGGCTCTGCACCAGCTGGCTTTCACTGATTGCCATACAGCTTTGAAACTTAGGGATGCTTTGTTGTGAGTGTTCACAGAGTGTTATAGCAAAAGCCCTCATATATGTCAATAAACATTCCATTTCAAAGCTTTCCCAGATAACGCTTTCACTAGAGACATTGTCCATAGCTTATCAGGTTAAAATTGCAGCATCAACACTTTTTTTTTCTTTTCTTTTTTTTCTTTTCTTTTTTTTTTTTTTTTGTTTCTTTTTTTATTCTGGTTTTTTTCTGATCAGTGACTTAGAGGTAAAAGGATGACAAGCAAAATAACTTCAAGCACATACTGTGGTTTGAGAACTCCTCTTCTTGTCCTTCAGTTTCAGTTTCTGGCACCAGAATAAAATTAGGATCTGCAATTGAGATATGATACAGCTGTGAAAATGTTTTAGATGCAGAAAGTACTACAGTTTAGCAAGGCCATGCAGAGGAATTTCATGTGTTGTGTAACTGGTGCGGAGACAGACTTCCTTGGGAAAGAACACCTTCCCTAGAGAATTTACTTTCCTTGCACTGGCATACAACTTTGCATACCTGGCAGTGCTATGCAGTAGTGTGGGGATTTTTAACTCATGCCAAGTTATTGCTCATAAGAAATTAGTTTATTGCAAATAGATGGGGTTTTTTTCTTTTCTGGGGGTCCCATCTAAAGATCTGCAAATTACTCTCCCTTGTTCCACAGTTACCTGAACATTCTGGTGGCACCAACAGTGAATGATGTTACACAAATGAGGAGATAATGCTGGAGGAGCTGGTTTTGGTCAGTGGGTGTAACAAAAGAGAGACTAAACTAGTTGCACTACATTTGACAATATCTTTCCAACGTTATGGGTGAAGTTCACCACCTAGAGATCAACCTACAATTGAAAGCTATCTGTGAAGAAAAGCTAAACCTACAGAGATATTTATCTGTGGAGTCTGTAGGTGAGTTAGACATAGATTGTGCAAAAATTTTCACACGATTGCCTTTTTTGTTATGGTTGCCTTAATTGCAAATGGGAATTACCTTTTATCCATTTAAATTCCCTTCATAGCATTTAAATTCTTAAATCCGTTTAAATTCTGCTTTTTGAGTATTATTTGCTAAATCCTGCCAATGCCATTTTTAAACCACTGTTCAGTTTTTAAACCACACTGTCTCCCCTCTCTTTTTTTTTAGCAGCTGCACAAATCATAGAATCATGGAATGGTTTGGGTTGGAAGGGACCTTAAAAACCATCTAGTTCCCACCCTCTCGCCATGGCAGGGAACCTCCTGTTAGACCAGGCTGCTCAGAGACTCATCCAACTTGGCCTTGAACACTTCCAAAGATGGAGCACCCACAGCTTCTCTGGGAGACCTGTTCCAGTGCCTCACCACCCTCACAGTAAAGTATTTTTCCCTCATACTTAATCTAAACTTGCCCTATTTCAGCTTGAAGCCATTTCCCCTGGTCTTAGCACTACATGTCCTTGTGAAAAGTCCCTCTCCATTTCTCTTGTAGCCCCATTAGGTACTGGAAGGTGCTCTAAGGTCTCCTTGGAGCCTTTTCTTTCCCAGGCTGAGCAGCCCCAGCTCTCTTAGCCTGACCCCATAACAGAGGTGCTCCTGGACTCACTCCAACAGGTTCATGTCCTTAAGCTGGGGACCCCAGAGCTGGATGCAGGACTCCAGGTGACGTCTCAGGAGGGCAGAGGAGAGGGGCAGAATCCTCTCCCTCATCCTGCTGCCCACAGTGCTTTATTCAACAGTGCAATGGATTACAGTAGTTCACTCTAAAGGCTGTTCCTGGAGCTTTCATGGAAGTAACGGTGTGGGCACTGTTCCTGCCTGTGCTGTGGAGCTGCTCCCTGCTCTAGGAGCCAGTCCCTTTGCAGCCAGGGTAAGCAGAGAGGAGCAGCAATGCAGACTGCAGAGCGAATGCTGCCCTCTCCTCTAAACTTGGACACCTTGTGATCTCCTGAGCCAGATGATTTCATCCTGTGAACTGACCATAGGGGCATTTCACATCCTAGTGTTGCTTTCTGATGTCAGCAGTTTTTACCTGGATTTAGGCATTCCTAGATGGACTTGCCTAGATGGACATCTGACAGGCTCCCCAGCAAATGAATACCTTTCTCCATGAGTAAAGATTACAAAGGTGCTATTAACAGAAGAATAAGTAGCTAATGCTATTTAACTGCTAATTAGTACTACTCCTTGCCTCGAAGTATCAGTGATTTGGGGTATAGCAGACTGAAAAAAAAATTCTGGAAAAAGGGAAAAAATTTAGGCAAACTCATTTCTTTCCATTGTGCCTTGCATTTAGTCATTCATTCCTATACTTGTTCTGCAGCTTTGCTTACCCCGCTGTTCACAGTCCTTGCCAATAAATCCAGGGCAGCATTTCCACTGCAAAGACTTCAAAACCTTCTGTTTCACTTGGTAGACTGGCTTCAGAGCTGTCCTGTACCTGGGGAGGAAGGGTCCGGGCATTAGATTTATTGTAATAGAGTCCTTTGCAATCAAGTTTGGACTGATCCTGAACTTCTGTAGTATTCTGATAAGGTGTAGAGAGAGTTTTATTATTAAACAAATATTCCAAAATGTCACTGATACCAAGGAAGATACAAATTTGTTTAAAACTCCCCTAGAAATAATGCTGAGGCTTCAATACTGTTGACAACATGCTTTAGATACTTGAGGGAAAATTCTCTTTTCTTAACTGGTTTTATTTAGGACACTTACATGATCTTTTGGCAATCTGGGGCTCCATTCAGACAGGGCTGTTGGGAGTTGACAATGTACTTCTCCTTCATGCAGGCTTCTATGTATGTGACCAGCCGGGACTGCGTGAAGGAACACCAGTTCCTAGTGGAAGAAAGACGTGGGAAAAGAATTTGAAGTAGGTCTCTAAGTCTCTGGTTGTAACAATGCCAAGAAAAAGTGAAATGCAGAAGGGCCTTTATTTTTATTTTTTTATTTTTCCCAGCTGTATGATGAGGAAAGTGGAAAATGCTTCCTACCTTCTCCCTCCACTCCCAATTCATTTGTTTTCGTTTGAGATGTTTATCTGAGTTTGTTACCAAAGGGCTGATTGTCTGAACTTTGATGCATTAGTTCCATTTCCAGTCCTTTCATTTAGCAGGAGAAATTTCCAACCCCTGATAACCTGCAGGTTAATGTCACTTTAAATGTCAAATTGCCTTTTTAGGCATGCTGCCATTTCAGATGCCTAATGACTGACTCATCAGGTTGAGGCAGACTGCTTCTGAAAACTTAATCCAACATAAGCTCCATTAATAATATCTTCCTAAGTATTACTTCTTCAAGATAATATAGTAAGTTATTGGATTTTATTAAATAGGCTAGCTTCAAAATAATTTCTCCCATCACCTGCAGGAAAATAATATTGGGGGGGGGGGGGATGTTTTTTTCTTGAGTCTTAGTTTTATGCTTCTAGCACGGACAAGTGAGTTTTAATAGTCTGATTAATTTTCCAAGTCAGAATTACATAGGCAGCTATTAATCCCAGAGTGTAGATGACCCTCTTCCTTTAAAGTCAAGACTTGGCAGTGTAGCATTGGCTGAAGTTTGATGTTTAAATCCAAGACCAGAAGGGGCAGGAAGTGACGAGTAATAACTACAATGGAAACAGCTGAACTTCAGGCAGTGTATTTTTAAATGGGAATACAGGAACCAAATCTCTGACTATCAGCATATATGGAAAAAGCTTACCCCTCTCAGGGAGTTGGTGAAACAATGGGGAACCGAGTCCTGCGCAAAAGCAGAAGCTGGCACTGCAGCAGCCAAGAGAAGGGGAGGAAGCTGGAAACATCAGGATGGAAGGGCAGACAGCCTGGGCTAGCTGGGAACAGTTCACCAGGCTTGCTGGGCCATAGCCTGTTTTGCTCCCCTGTTTCTTAAGGAAAATGTGATTGAGATTTCAGCAAGCACTCATGCATGCAACACGCTTCATCTGTTAGAAGCAAGGGCAGGAATCTGGCAAAGCCTGCAGTGCTGGGAAAGCAGGACAGGAAAGGAGGCTGCTGCCTTTGTTGTGATTTCCAGCCAAAACAACTTGTTAAGAGTTGTAGCTTTGAGGCCTTTGCAAGTGGCTGGGGGAAATTTTGGGCCTATGATCAATGGGAGTCTTGGTTCTTATGGGACTGAACTAGAAGACAAATCCTTGAATAATTATTGAAGTATTACTCTTCCAAAGTCAACACTCTGCTTGTGTCAGTAAAACCACTCAGTAAAACCAGCAGACCAGCACACATGCTCTGGTGACATCTGCCTCTGAGGTGTGCCTACATCTGCCAGGCTTTATAAGGCTCTGTCACTTTTTGGTAATTGGTGTCAGTTAAGTAACTCTAAAACAGAGACCTGGTTTGTGCTCGGTTTTGGGCTGTCCTCTCTCATGTGCTTGGCAAAGCATAGCTGGGAGAGGCTTTTCCCCCCTCAAATCCTCTCTTTTTTCCTGGGGAAATAAAGTGCTGCTGCTGGAGCTCACTGGTATCGTTGCTAGGTGCAGGATCCCTGCCCCTGCCAGCAGGATGCCTGCCAGATCCAGGCAGGAGTCTGCATTCAGTGTGGAAATCTCCTTTTAAAACAAGATTCTTTGGCTTCAGGGTTTTGTTCTTTCCTAATGAAAACAATCCACACCCAGTGAATCATCATCTGGGCTGATTTTTTTTTCCCACCATATGCAAGTCCTTCCTAAGAAGTCCTTGGAGTCATGTCAGCCACACAAATCAAAGCCAAATGTGCACATGCATCAACCTGTGTAAGCAAGAATGAGGCACCGTGGGACAATGAGTACTTTTGCTGTCCTGCATGGGTGGATGTGCACAGACATGGAACAGAAAACACGAGGATTCCTTTTCAAAACATGTTAGTTAGTGTGTTGGAGGTACATGGTGGGCTTCCCACTTGTAGAAAGGGGTTATGTTGTATCAGAAATTTGGATCAGTGGTTGATGCCAACTTGATGCCTGCTTTGGACAGTTACTAGAATTCTGCAGAATGAATAGTTTGAGGGAAAAACAAGGGGGGAATATGATGAGCTCTCAATAAAAACTTCCATAAATGCTGGTCACAGCTCTGTATGTTCAGTTATCTTTACTATATATTCACTAGTTTTCTCTCATTTGATCTTAAAAGTTTATTTGTGGAGCTGAAGGGCTATGTAATACCATGTTTTGGTTTTAATCACAAAAACTTTCAGAGGTTTTGAGTTCCATAAAACTTATCAAAGTTTATTCTTTCCTCAAATAAGTAGATAAGGTCTGTAATGAGCTGCAAAATAGATACATGTGCCCAAAGATGAAACTTCTGTTGCAGCATTTTTTTGTGCAACTTGTCAAATGCTTCCTTTAGGGAAACTTTGCTATCTGTAACTAAAAATACTTCTTAATGGGATTAACCTTGAGGGAAAATACGTCATTCTTTAATGTTAAGTGCAACAATGTAAGAGACTGAGAAGGGCTTGATCTAAAGTTCGGTGAGGCAAGCAGGACTTCTCTGGCACCAAAGGCTCTGAATCAGGCTATGAAGTTTCAAAGAGCTGCTCCTTCACAAATAGCACTTTCTTTCTTGGGCTGGTTTCTGGAACACAGCAGCTTTGTGTTCTGCTGCTGCATTTTTTTCTCATCTTTGTAACTATGTCACTTCATTCACTGAATATGTAACCAACCTAACACCCTCTGCTTTTATTCTCTTTAATACAGTTTCCTTTTGGTGCAAGCTTCTGCTGCCAAGGAGAGAGAGAGGACAGAGAAGCTGCTCATGTGAGGAGAGCAGAAAAGCCTTCTCTGTAATGTGGTGAACAGTAACATTTATCACAATGCTGCAAGTTAGAGCAGCGCTTGAGGGAACCCTAGCGAATTCAGGGCTGCAGATGTTCCATTTGTTCAGTGGCTTTTCCTGGTTTACGTTCCAAGGAAATGAATCCCCTTTTATTTAAACCAGGAAAAAAGTATTTTAATAATTTTGTTTGCTAGACTGCAGTTTTCCTAGGCTTCATTCTAGTTATGAATTAAACTTATTAAATAGAGTCTTCACATGCATCTATCCACTTCTGCCTTATTTTGAGGCAAGTGTATTCTTATGTCTGAGGTTAAATATATCTGATGACAAAGCGTTCTGTATTTAAATAGGATTCAGCAAATGTAGGTTAGCTCAAGCCCTTTTTATTTGAAACTTTCAGTTTCAAACACTGATATTGAAATTATTTTTTTCTTACATTGGGTCTAGTTCTGCTCTTACTGTAGCAGCAAAATGCAGGATTCTAGGATTTGACTGGACCACCTTATATCATAGGAAACAAAATAAAGAACCAGGAGAAAAGGTTAGATGGCTGCTCTACAGTAATTGACTCTGCTAAGATGAATATGGGGTAGTGTCTTTTCTTCATACAGATAATTACAGCGTGTGAGTGAGTGTGAGTAAAGCTCCCCAGCTCAGGGAGGGACTGACACACTCTAGTTCTCTTTGCTACATGTTCTCTTGATTGGCACTGTGGTGCATAATTTTAGATGTTTCCTAGGTCAGTGGAATTTTTTGCCTGAACAAAAGCTTCAGGAATTCAGGATGTTGGTTTTTTCATAAGTTTTGTTATTCCTTTGGCTGTACTAGTACAACTGGGTTGTCCTTCACACATCAGTTTCCTCAGGTTTCTATTCTAAAGGAAGCCAGTGTCTGTAATTACTTTGAAAACTCCTGCCCAGCCGTTCCTGTGTCTATTACTGACCGTGCACAAAACTTTTCAAGACTGTAACATTTTCCTATACAGCACAAAAGGCACCAGATAAGCAGTAATTCCTGCTTAAATTTGCTATAGGAAGGTAGAAGAAGACTCTTACTTCAGTTTAAACAAGTGATTTTCCACTGACTTGTACAGAATGACTTCTGTTTTATACCAGTTGAAGAAGAATATAAGAATGAGGCTTTAACTGTGGTTGGTTTTTCTCTCAGTGCAAATTTCTCACTGGCAAGAAAAAGCAGCCTCAATAAAACAGAGGTAAAGTACCACATTTAAATTAATCTAAACTAAGACTGTGCATGCCTGTATTGAGACAGACATATCTTTTTATTTTTTATGGAATGCAGAAAGTGTTCAGCTGTTGGGGAAGGTACTGGCTCTCCAAAGCAGCACAGTGTGCCACTGGTTTTTTAATTAGCAGACAGTAAGTGATGTCTGGTGGTCTGTCAGTGAATTCTCCAGCTCTTCCCAGGCAGCCAGCAGCCCTGTATTAGAATCAGACAGCAGAAACTCTCATATTTCTCTATCTTTCCCTCGGGATGAGTAGAACTCCCTCTCAGGCAGGGTCTGGGATCTTCCTGTGTCTCATCCCATGGAACACCCTTGTTTTCACAGGAGTGAGAGCAAACTGATTGATTTGCAGTTCACCTTAAAAAACTGGGCTGAAGAGAGTGGCAGTGGTAGTTTCAAACATGTGGATTTCCATACAATGCTGGAAATCTTCCAGAATCCTAAGTAATGCAGGTCGAATGCAATGTGTATTCCAACAGTAGTGCCAGTTAGTCTGTTATCAGTTGGGATAGTCCTGTCCTGCAGAACATCCTAAAATCTTAGTGCAGTGAAGACTTTCAGAGCAAATGCAGTCCTGAACTTGGAGCCTCACTGGGTCCAAGAGTTCAAGGAACAGCAGGCTTGGCTGGGAGCTGGTTTTGAGGCAAATCCAACTGTTGTACAAAGTATTTTAGAGAAGTAAATCCAAGAGGTTTTTCCTCTTCAAGAGCACCCACAGCCATTACCTCATTTCTGTTTTCCCCCCTGCAATGGAAGCTCTACAGCCCATTTAAAGGGCACCTTACACTTGGGTTTTATCCTTTGGTTCCTGTAGACTTAAGTTCATCTCTATTACAGCCTGGTCACTCCTTTGTCAGGCCTCATCTGGAAGAAGGAATTGCAACCAGTGGCCACCCTCTAGCACACCTGTGCTGATGCCAGGGAGACAAAACTCTTTGGGAAGCCAAGCTTCCCACTGGCACATGCACAGGGTGCAGGCAGTGTGCGCCAAGGCTTGCCCTGACCGTGTTTGGGGCATGAGGGTAGATTTGTTCAGGGCTGGCCACTGATCACTCCTTCAGGGAGTACTGACCCACACAAGCAGGAAGGTGCTGGGTCCAGGTGGTGATACTGCTGATGGTAATTCTGTGGCTATGCTGAAGCAGGAGCTTCCTTGCTATCTGCTGAAGAAATTAATTGCTGCAACTTGCAGTAATGAGCTGTGAAACAAATCAATCCCTTGGGCACAGAAGGTTCAATAATTCCTGCACTGTATGGAATGGAGCTGTGTCATTTGCATCAAGCAGGCTAATGGGGAGCTATTCCACCTGCAGCTGAGCAGCTCAATGACAGCCAAATATTGGAGAATTTCCTGAAGTCCTGAAAGGAGCTAAGTGCCTAACTTTGATAGGAAACCATTGCTTCTGTTGATGCACTTGGCACTGCAAAAGCTATTGTTGAGGACTCAATGGCTGTTCCACTGCTTTGCAGGATGTTGGGGGCTGAAAATCACTTTTAGCTGCACTTCATCCAAACTGTTTTATTTTAAGCATATGTTCTGTGCCCCTTTGGTGGGAAATTTCAGTATCCCATAAGCTTCCTACAAAAGCCCCTGCCTTGTTTTAAAGAAATAGGTGAGTCAGTGTGAGACTGGTCTTAATTAAATTAATGGATTCTTCCTGTAAAAGCAGACAAAAAATAGTAAGCTATTAAGATTGAACATTGTTGTGACTTTCCTTAGAGTAAGACTGATTTGAGTTTTCTCTGCTTGTGTACACTTGGGAGGATAGTAACATATTTTGACACACTGGGTAGTCATGAGAACAGGCCTGATTCTTTGTGGCTTCTTAATACAGAATTAGAGGAAGAGGTGAGTGTTTCAGTGAGATAACAGCACACCTGGCTGACATCAGGAAACCTTCCTCTAATCAAGGGTGACTTCACAGAATTGTGCGTCCAAACCTCAAAATATGTTAATGCAATTAAGGATTTACTTAAGCTGAAGATTTCTGCCTTGTTTTTCCGTTTTTTGCAGGTATGTTGTAATTGTAAAAAAAATCCCAGGAGATGACACTGTGTGTTTGTGGATTAAAGATAAGGAAGGAAAAATGAACCACCTACCCAGCCACAGGGCAAATCCAAAACAGGGATGTTGGGGGTTTTTTTGGGGGGGAGAAAAACCACTTGGCAATGATTACACTTTTGGAAACACAGAAGTTCTGTGAGACTTTGGATAGATGGGAAGCCAGCTGTAGTTGCTCTGCTCCTTCCCATTCCACCACCACTGTCCATTTCTCCCTTACAGGGTGAGCCATCCACCTGGGGACTGGCTCCATCAGTGGTTACTGAGGGGGAAGGTTAAAAATAACCTCTGCCTTTTCCTAAGGTTATTTTTAACCTGGAATGCTTGAGTGATCTGGTTTACAGTGTTACTTGACAGACAGGTCAGGCTAACTGAGGGTACAGGCAGCTTTGGGCTTTACTGTGAGAGCTGCATGTGCCTTTTACATGCTTCATTTGTCTTGGTTTCTTTAATGAAATACAACACTAAGTGCATGAAATCTGAGTTGTGAGCCTGACTTCCTGATGTACAGGTCTCTTAATTTCCCTTTTTAATTCTGCTGGAAGTTTTGGGTACATGGGGATCCATTTACCTCAGCAGTAGAATAAAATAGCTGAAGTCAAACCAGTCAGCTCATTTGAGACACAGCTGCTGGGGAGTAAAGCAGTATAAAAAGCTGATTTGCTTTGGAAAATTGCCCTCTTTTTGATAGTTTTAATTTTATACACATACAGACACTTGTCCACTTGAACATGCAGAGCTTCTCCTTTTTTTCAAATACAGGCAACAGCTGAGATACTAATCCATTACCTAGTTCTTCCTCTAAAGGCTAGTGACTTCTTACTGATTTTTATTTTAAAACTCTTACCTTAATAATCTTGTTATTCTTAGAGGAATTAGCAAAATAACATATCCAAGCATTTGACTGAGATCTAATGAGTCATTTAATCTCACATGTTGAAACAGAAACCAGAGGATTCTGGCTAATACCTTGGACTACTTAGTCATGGTGGTCTCAGTTATTCAAATAACTGCAACATGAAAAATAATACTCTACATTTTTAAAAAATATAGGAATATTTTGTAACTACCACTATTCCTAATACATAGGGAAAATAAGAAGCAGTTGAACAAAAACACATCTTGCTTTTATTTTTTTGAAAATATTGAGAGTCAAAAATTCATCACAAAGACCAGGTTACCATAGATTTTGTTTACTTGTTTCCTAGCTCTGAAAAAGAAGTATTTTCTTATTTCAAAAGCAAAGTAGATGTAAGACACCATTTTGGTGGAAAACTATTCTCCACCATCCTGGGCTTTTTTGGCATATCTGTCACACTTTTTTATGGTATGTCTTTCTCTCCCTTTATCTCTCAATTCCTATTTAACTCCTGATGCTTTTCTTCTTGTTTTTCCTCTTGAGATATATAAACCCCATTTCTCAATGGTGTTTTTTCCAGGGAATATGTCACACTTGTAGGGAGGAAATACCAGATTCATGGCAACATCTTGTCTGTGCATAGCAGAGTACTGCAGCCACAGCAACTGCCAGGCACTCGGGGACTTCATGCTCTAAAGTTGTGTTGCTTCAACCATTTTAGAATTTGGAGTGTGGTTACAAGGAGAATTGTGTTGTTCCTTCTTATTCACCATCTCTCCCCTTACTTTTAGATATAATTCCTCTCAAAGTCTCAAATTTCTTTCCTAAGACCTAGCAGCTGCCTGGCCTTGTGTGTGCTGTAAGTATGACAGCTCTACAAAAGAATAAATACCTAAAAGCTACTGCCAGGCTAGATTTGGATTGTCTGTAGTCATCCACATAGCTTTGTAATTGGGAAGAATGTTATGATTTGACTCATTATGCAACCATCTCCATAAAAGAAGGAAGTATTTCTCTCCTTGGGAGGAAATTAGGGTGAGTCATAGCTGGTGTTGAACTGAATTAGACAAGCTGGTGCTGAACAGAGCTACAGAACAAAGGAAGAAATCCTGATTAGCACAGTATATTACAGCATCTTGCTGACCTATAATGCTGACCTTTTTGCAGCATTGAATTTTCATAGTACTGGGAGTTTCCAGAATGCTTTCAGCATTTCAACCAGCAGTCAAATGATTACCACCTTGCAGTGTAACTGGAAAGCCCAGAGTACCCCTTGGGCCTTGTTTCCTTCCTTTGACAGTGTCTGAACTGCATTAACCAGGAGCTGGTTAATTAACAGAGCACGTCATTATTGAACACTACCCGTCACGGAACTGGAAGTGAACCCCTGCAGGCTTTGGGAAGTGACTTGGGGCTATTAGTGGGGGGTACACATTTGTGGGAAGATGCAGTATGAAGGACAGCAGGATTTCATACACTCAACATGTTACATGTGGAAGGGAGGCCTTAATTTTACATGTAGATGAAATTAGAAACAAGATTGCATGCTGCAGTTTGCCTGAAAAGGAAGCATGACATGAGCAAGGTTTTATAGTCTCTTTCCATCTCACTTTTTTCCTTTCCTCAAGAGCATTTAAAGGGAAAAATACCAGGGCATCCTAAAGCACTGAGCTGTGAACAGCACTCAGTGTGCTGCTGTTTCAGCTCTCCTGAACAGGGCTCTGCTGTATCCATCTATCAGGGCTATAAAAGATTCATTCACTGTCCTGCTTGGTTTTCATCTATTTTAAACATTTAGAGACCTACTTACATGCCCTGTAAAACTTGCACAAATCATAGGGTTTGGGAATAATTCTAGTGAAGTACATACCTTTTGCTCTCAGAATGGCTACTCTTCTGCTACAGATTAGCATGAGGAACATTTGCTGGCATGAAAACCTTTTGAAGGGGATGGGGGTGTGAAATCTGTAGTAATTTTCATGCTTATTCATTATTCCTTACTTTGTTATATTTACTCCTCACTATTTTTATTTTGCTAATGTCCTGCCATTCTCTTTCCCTCTCCACTTCCAAGGCCCAAGTCTGCAGGCAGGTACATTCTGCTAATGGGCAAAGTTTGCCATGCTCAGCAGAAATAATTGGCATTGGTTTACGGTAAGAAAAAGTCAGTAAATTAACTTCCCCTAGCTCTGCTTTGCCAGAGGTAATGTTTTGGTTTATGCCAGAACTGGGAGGCTTCACCTCTGCCAGGCATGTGCACACGCCTAACCTCATTCTGCTGTCTCAGACTAAGCAAAGAACTAGTCCCATCTGTGGTTTCATCCTCCACAGGCAGTTCAGCTTTCTGTTCATGTAGTTAAAGCATTTAAACCATTCTTGTTTGGGTATAGGTTGACCCCTAAAATCTAATGTATTTTCATGAGAAACCTCTATTAAAAGCAGTCCTGTATCAACAGAATATAAAAGTATCAGAGGGGATTGCACTCTCATTATGTGTAAGACAGACATGGTGGGTACTTACCCATTTCGGGACTGTGGGCTCGCAGCTTCAAAATCCCCTCTCTCTTCCTGATGTGAGGAGACCACACTTGAAGGGTAATCTTGAGTATCTTCCCTGAGCCCTTCTGCCTCCCAGTAACCTTCTTCTTGGCGTGGCAGAGGAGCTCTCTGAGGGTGTGCAGAGGTCTCATGAACTCGTGGCTTTAAGCTGTGCACAGAACCATAACGATATCCACGATGGGCTGTGTGTTCCACCAGCTTTGCCAGTCCTATTGTACTACAGACCAGCAAAAGCTTCGCGAGCATCCTGGGCTTCTTCCCCCCCAGTTACACCTGTCTCTTGTTCTTTTCTCTGAAGCTCAGCCTGAATTACTTCAGAAATGCCCCAGCAATATTCTTTAACTGGAAAGTTGGAAGAAGGAAGGAAAAAATAAAAAAAAATTTTGTAACAAAGAGCGGAAAGAGCTTTCGGCCCTCCCAGCTACTGTGGAAACGTCCGTGGCTATTGAACAATGTGAGCCTGGTTCCTGTGTGGGGCTCAGACGTCTCTGACAGGGGGAAAGAAAAGGTGGTAGGAATATAGCTTATTCAAGGGACTTCTGAGCTCGCCTGCCTTCTAAACTTATCTGTGAACAGGAACTCGGCTCTTATCAACTGCCTTCTCAGGCACAGGAAAAGGATGTTAGCTTAAAGGAAAGGAAGAGAAAAGAAAGGAAAGAAAATATTGAGTGCTCTAACAGACTCTCATTACAGTGCCAGAAAGTGTCACAGACCTGCTTGGTCCAGTGCTGCACATGGGGTTTTTTCTACAGTTTAAAGGCTGAAATCCCTTGGCTTTAGCAGCAGAATATCTGTGGTATGTACAACAAATTGTGGGCATTGAGGGACTCAGAGCAAATGTACAGTAAAAAAGAGCCTACAAACATCCATTCTTGTGTTACCTTTGCAAAGTAGCTCTGTGAATCATAGTCTGATCCCATCAAAAGGGAAGATTTTCATGAAGTTGTCCTTCAGAGAGGTCAGGATAATTGAGCATTTTCAGAATTTCTGTTTGGGTTGTCATCTCTGGGTGTCAGGCCTTTTTTTTTTTTTTTTTTTAATTAGCATTAAAAAAAAACCTCTAGCCAAGAGCTGCTGTCAAGAGCTACCTCTGTCACCACCTTCTAATAATAAATTTAAAAAAAAAAAAAAGGCTGTGGAGGTTGCATGTAGTCGTCTTACTGGTTTTGCTTTGCTTGGTGGTGCTGCTTTTAGTTTTGTTGCTTTCATTAACTGTGTTTCTTTTTTCACAGTCTTGCAGAGTGATGTGGTCTGGCATTTTAAAGAATAAAATGAAGGAGAATGATGCTCCACTGACAAAACAAGTAGGAATGCAGGACTGCTAGATCATCTCTCAGTGTGAATGATGAGATGAGCAGCCCAAAGTTCAGTATGTCCTGCAGAGCATTAAATGTAAAGCTTTTATGGATCCATTCCAATAGCAGCTGAAAATAGAGGATAAAATCTCTCCAGGATTTTGGAAGGCCTTGTTATTAAAGGCTATGAATTTGCATCTCCATATCACTGGCTGAATTTGCAGCCCTCTCCTGATGCCCTGTTTTATGCTTAATGGAAGAACCTAGAGAAACAAGGAAGTGCCCTTCCTGACCTGTGGTAGACACTGCTGCCTAAGAGCAGTGACAGCAGCATAAGGGGCCAGTCAGGGAGAGATTTTCCTAATTCTAAGGGAAAACCTGCTCTTGTTGTAACAGTCACTTCTCCCAGGAGATGAAATCACAGGGTCTGGACTGAAGACTGAAAAAAATTAGCAACTTCCCTCTGTTCCTTCCTGCTGCTTTTATTTCAGAATTGTGTGCATCCTGCTGTAACACATGTCAGTGTGTGAATATTTCATGTGCCATGTTTCACATAGAAACGTGCTCTTCTCACGAGTAACTGGATGTGACCTAATCATTATATTTGTTTACGTATTAAGACCATTATCAGGAAGGAACTGAAGCAACATGAGACAAAACAAGCAACAGGCTTATAACCTGACCTGCAGTGAGATGCTGCAGAGAAGTGAACGGTGTTGCAGGTATTGAAGTCATTCTTCATGGGTGTGATCCCTCCCAAGTGGTGGGGCAGTGTTTCTCTGCCATCCTCCTGGCTCAGAGCATCTGCTGCTCCTCCAGGGGCAAGAACCTGTTCTCTGTGCCTTTGTAATGGTGCTGCCCTACGGGGGCAGCAGGCACAGATTTGCAGGTTCATAATCTGGCACAACTTTTTTTGGTAGCAGTTACAAAAGATGCTAAATATGGAGCAAGGCAGGGGGTGACATCCCTTCCCTTGTGATAGGCATAGCATAGGATGCTGCCATGAACACATGAAAGGTATTAATTATTCAAAGACATTTCCTTACTGAACACTAGTTGGGATTTTTGTCTAATAGCTGTTATAATTTGGGGTATCTGAATAACATTTTCAGGTTATACTATTGGTTCATCAATTAAAACATCAAATTTGTTGGCAGACTGAGTTGTAAGTTTTCTTTTATATCTGTAGAGGAACAGGTATGAGGAGTGTACCTACTCAGGAATGAGGTACACCACGACTTTGCCTCTTTTTTTTTTTTCTTTTCTTTCTTTCTCTTTTGAGCTGTTGCCTCACCATGGAGCCAGGGAAAACAGCCATAATTTGCATGTAACAACCTGCTCATTGCTTTCTGAGGTCAGTCTCTTCTAGGAGGTACTTTCTAGATGAGAAAGATACCCATGCACCAACTAACATCAGTAGATATTTAGTCACTCTTCAGTTGCCTAGTTAGTGTGGTATACTTTACAGAGCTGCATACCACTGCTGGAATGAAAGAAATGGCTGAGATAAATCAATTTAAAATACGGTTTGGAAAATTATTTGGAAAGTGTCATTGTGAAGTGTTACTCCAAAAATATACTTGAAACAATTCAGTAAGTGATGTTATAATAATAGTGGTGTGGGGATGTTTGGAGCTGCCCTGATAGTTCTCACAAGTTTTTAGTGGTTCTAAGAGCAGCTAGCCAAAAGATACTGTTCCTCCACCCTTATTCATGAAAATACTTTTCCTCCAAGTATTTCTGGGAAGTACTTCCTTGAAGTGTTCAAACTATTCCTCAGACTTCAAGCTAGTCTGTAAAGAGTTAATATTGCCAGTTCCAGCAGATCGATCACTTAGGCCCTGGGATCTTGCCAATAAGTCTCATGGCTGCTCTTCCCTTGTCTGGTAATTATAACCACTTCCTTTAAACACAGCTCTTAACCCGCTCTGATGTTGCCTGTCCCAAGAATTCAGTGTCCTTTTTGCAGTTCCATCACCAAGTTGTCAAATGCCAGCACCATCTGCTGGATAATCTGCTTAAGGTGCAAAATCTCATCTTGGCCCCTCCCCTTTTGTTTAGGGTCGGAGCCCTGAAGCTACAGCTGGATGGGAGGTGGGCAACCACAGAGTGAACAGTGCCAAACAATGAGTTTGATTAATGGTTTGTCTGATAAATGGTTTGGCCGTACTCGGGAAGCAAACGCTCTGGCTGTTCCAGTCAGCATGTCTCTGGAGAAAGAGCCCTTAGAAATTCAGTTTTCACTTAATAGATTCTGATGATTTTGTTTGTTCTTTTCTGTCTTTTCAGATTCACTGCCTATTCTGTAATGCTCTTAATTATAGACTTAAATTCCGAATCTGTGTATTTAAAGGGAAAATAAAAACCCTTGAAAAAATGTGTAAAAAGCCAAGAAAAGACCGAAAGCAAGTGTTGGTTTAGATTCATATATCCCAGTTTGAAATCTCTGAAGCAGACTGAATAACGAAGGGATTTTATGTCTAGGAAGACAGTTTTGTTGATAGCTGCACAGCAAGGGGACAGCTTCTCATTAGTCATTGGGATTTAGATCTGGAAAATGCTGTCTCATTCCTTGCCCGCTGCTGATGCGCGCTCATGCGTGTGCAGCTGCTCTGGGGGAAGAGCACGGGGAGAAGAGTGTCCAGAGCAGGACTGCAGGGCTAGGGAGTAATTCCTTTCACTGGTCTGTCCATCAGAGGAAGAAGATGAATTCTTGTTGCCTGTATTTTTAATGGTTTGCTCAAAAGCTATCAGTGGTGTTCGACAGCAGAGATCAGTCACAGAAGATTGCTGTGCTGGCAGCACTCTGTGCACTGCGTGTGGCCCATCCCTGTGTGTGTTCCTGAAAAATGGCTCATCCCTGGGTTATTCATTCCCTGGCTAAGGAAATTAGCTCATTACCTATGCAAACGTACATGCAGGGATTCAAGTCCTAAACTGTTTGCCAAAGGATGTCAGACAACTGCTTGTTTTCATCAGGGCATGGAAATGACAGATCTGTGACACTTCTTCTTTCTGCATTTTGAAGTTTTCATAAATGGAGAGAGAGAGAGGAAGGATTTCTGTTTATTTATAGCAAGGTGTGATCCTGTTAATGTTAATATTATTATTATATCCTGAACAAAGGATATTTACCAGCCACAAAAGCAGTCTGTCTTTCCTTTCCTTACCTCTCTTTCAAACCGGATCATACCCCATTTAAATACTTCAGTAGAATATGACCAAATCACACTTCTTTCATCTAGCAAAATGACTTTGTCAGCTGTTAGTCTCCAGCATAAGTTCATTGTTAAAGGACAAGGTTAAGGCTTTGTGGGCGGAGTAGCTTGCAGCTAGGAAAATTCAAGAAGGAAGAGACCCAAAATAAGTAAAATCCTTTTTAATCTGTTGCAGAAAGAAAGAAAAAGACAGTAGAGGACAGGGAATCTCGATTTCTGCTTTGCATTATTTTCTTTGCCTTGCATCAGTGCTTTGGGAATAGGTAGACTTGAGTTAGAATTTTCTTGCCCGTATTCCAAAATTGCTGGCAGATGTTGCACAGACCTGCTTCCAGCTACCAGCCACCAACACCCAGGGACAAATGGAGGTACATGAGAATTGGGGAACTGTTCCTTTCAGGGGAAGTTTCAAGAAACACTGCTGTTATGCAGCAAGAGGCTCAATGGCCAAGCCTGAGCAGCCAGAATTCAGACTTCAAATGAACAGCAAGTGGATGGTTTGTCATTGCACAAGACAAGGCTTTCCTTCAGTATTATGCAAATCAGCCAAATGTTTATGAGATACTGATTTGTTTACAGTGATATGGATTATATTCAGTAGAAAAAAAAAGAGAGCTTAATGTGTAGCTTAAGTGGCTTCTCCTAGTGTTGCAAGGCAGAAAACAGGGAAAAAGAGGCTGCTGCCAGGTGAAATAGGAACTTGGGGTCTCTGAATTGCCTGCTGGAGGTCTTTCTCTTTAGCTGCTGATTATCTTATCTGATACAAGGGGGGAAACCTTAGCAGGCAGTAAGTCCTCAGCAAAATGTTAAAGCCACGGTAGTTTGTGTTAACTCTTGTTGTTAGTTTTGGCTGAGGCAAGGCAGGATTGGCAACAAGCTGGGACTGAATCCTCTGCTTTGAGTAGAAGAAGGGTTCTGCAGTCACCTGGGGGTGGCGAACGTTGAGGAGCCATTATGGATGCTTGCCCTGTATAGATCGCCTACAATGTTGTCTCGAGTCCAGAGCTTTCCTAAAAAGGTTTCAAGGTTAAACAATGCCTGTGCAAGCTGCCTGCTGCCTTGGGAGGGATCCAACAGCATGGAAATGTGTCTTGTGAGCCCTTTCTCAAGGTCATCGGGACAGGAGAAGGCAGGAAAGGAGTATCCCACTTGAGTACTGGCTAATTCAATCTGGTGATGATTCATGTTTTGTATCCCAGGATGGCTTGATATTTCATGTATTTGTTACCTTTTAATAGCAATGCAAAATACGTAAAACTGAATTGTACAAATCACAATGAGAGAACAATAGCCGAACGAAATCAAAATACACTTCTCACTCAACCTTATCAGCCTTGGTGTTCTCCTGAAAATACCAGTAAAATTCATAACCCTGGGAATGTCTGTGCTCTGCTTTAATGGTCTTTGAAAGCCTGGTGAAAAAGTAAATAGGCCCTGTAGCAATTCCCAAAGATGGTAAATTCATTTTTTTAACAAATGTAGTTAAAACAAGACTCCTGCCCTGTGCCTGATGAAATCAGTGGCGGTTTTGTGACTGGCTCCAGGAGCAGTGAGATTAAACCACTGTTGTATGGCACAGTAAGGTGCAGATGTCTTCAATTTGAGAGCACCTTGGGACAAGGAATGAGCACCAGCCACAGCATAAACCGCCTTGGGGGAATTTTGACAGATGGTAAGAAAAACCTTCTTCACCTCTTGCTGCAACAATCTGGAACTGTGTGAGCTCCTGTAATAATTGGTGTGCTGTGCTGGCCTTCCTCTGAATCTTGCACTTTTTTAAATTAACAGTTGATAAATTCATTAGTCTGACAGAGATTTGGCTCCTTTATGTTCAGATGGAAATTTTTTCTTCATTTATAAGTAAGGAGACTTACCTGTGGGAAAAGGATTAAGAATTCTGTATGTTATTTCCCAGATCAGTAGCTTTTCAATTATTTCAGTATGAGGTAAAAAACACTTCCAAAAACTGAAGAACTCTTCTTAGTTCCACAGTAAGAACTATATTTGTGTACATGTCTGCATGTATGTACAGATACGACATTTTTTGTTCAGACATTTTCTGTGTAGTCATTCCCCATCTGACACTTCCAGGCTGATACCTCATAGCAGCAGTGGCTTCCAGACCACTGCACTTCATGATGCTGTGGTGTGCTACCCTCCCATAATGCAGCTCAGCCTATGAAGTTCATATTCTCTTTGCCTGGTGAGGAAAAGCAACCAAAGCAGGTCAGGGTTTGGGCTCAGCAGCTGATGATTCATGCCTTCCATAGTTTCACATTTGGCACTATTTAAAAAACCAAAAAATTAAAAATCACCTTGCTGCACCAGCAATTGCTTTCACAGGTGCTGGCACTGAATTTCAGTTTGTGGGGAATAGATTCTATGGGCACTCAGGATCTACTTCAGAAAACACTTTAACTTAACTGCAAGCACATTAGGATATCCAACTATGATTAATGATCATGTTTTGGTATTTTTTCCTAGCCAGGCCTTGAGGCTGGATGGATCCTCTTAAAGATTTCCCCAGTCAGTTCTCAGCTGGCTGTTCTCGCCCCTCTGTGCTCTGCAGCACCGGCTCTGACGTGAGGGATGGTGTTTGGTGTGTGATGTTGTCTCACTCCATGGCAGTGGAGCAGAGCTCTGTCTACAGCAACTCAGAGAAACAAATAGGAAACAGGATTTCCCCCAACAGGCATCTGATTTTTCAGAAATGACCTGTTGTAATGGGATGTACAGCTGAGCAAACCCCACAGTTTATACTGAATGATTTCACGCTTGACAAACACAGCAGGTGGGACCTCAAGCTCGCTTCACCTGAGCACCAAGCTGTAGCTGGTTGCCTTTTCCTCTCAGAATTTACTAGAAATAATGTTCTTGTTAATTTTGTGCAGGGTGGGTTCTGGTAAACTGCCAGACCAAGAAACCTTGACCTTACTTGTTTGCTACAAACACTGCCAGCATTACATGCTCTCCACCCTCTGGGGCCTGGGAGAGCTGGTGTTTGGCTCCTGCTGCAACCTCGGGAAGATGTCCTTTCAGGAACTCAGCTCTTCTGCTAAAGTCTCCCTCTTCACGGAAACCATCCTTCAGTGACAACGTTGCAGCATATTTCAAAAGCTCTATCTGTCTGGAAATTCTCCAGTCAGCCCCTTACCTAGTGCTGTCGTCCTCCTCTCCCCCTCCCTTCTTAAAGCTTCCCAGGCAGATCCGTATCATTAATATTTCAGTATCAGCTGTACACGGGCATTGGCTACACTGCAGCACGCTTCATCAATAAGAGCCAGCAAGGGCTGTGAGCTTCGCCACACTGCCTTCATCCAGCACAGGAGGAAGAGCAAAGGCAGAGCCTGCCAGAGAAGCCGAGTATCTGCTGAGGGTAAGGCTGCATCTCGCAGTCCCAGCCTTGACGGGCTTTTTGCTGCTTTTGCTCCCTCATTCAGATCATCCCAGATAATACCCTAGCAAGCAACAAGAATGGATGTCTTTAAGAAAGGTTTCTCCATTGCTAAAGAAGGTGTGGTGGCTGCTGCAGAAAAGACCAAGCAGGGAGTGACAGAGGCTGCAGAGAAGACCAAAGAAGGGGTAATGTATGTAGGTAAGAGAGAACTAGTTTTGATGTACTTTTGAGCATGAGCAGCTGCATGGATTGTCTCTGAGGAAGTCCGGGGAAATCATATTGTGGCTGAAGCTTGGGGGTGACTAGCAGGATGGTCTGGATAAGAATCTGGGCTCTACAGAGTTGCTATGTAAACCTGGAGTGCCACAGCCTCCCCGTGCCTCAGTTTCCCCAACTGTTAGGCATAGAAACCACTACGTCGAGGGCGGGGGGGGGAGGCAGGACGATATTAAGGAGCAGATGCTCAGGTGTAGGGTTTGTTTGACTATTCACTGATTGTTTGCAGGGTGAGTCAGACACTCTCCAGGCATCTGAGCACTGCTGGTCTCTGCCTCACCTCCACACTGGGAGAGACTCACTGAGGGGGTCCCTTAGAGGAGCCAATGGTGTTAGCAAGAGGGGATTGCAGGATGCATCTGTTTCCCCACAAACAAATGGGTTTATCCTGAAATCCTTCTCCTGTTCACCGACCTCTATCGTTGCCCGTGCACAAATTAACCTTGCTTTACAAGAGACGCCCAAATTCCTTTTGCCCAAAGAATAGGATCTGGAAAACAGCTTGCCTGATGTCCTGCCTAGAGATCTCTTTCACAGTTAATGGGCTGAAACCTCCCCTTTCAAGGTCACCCTCAAAACCCCCTATCTCCACTTATCTAGCACATGCAGTTGTATGGCTGGATGGTCAGATATTCCAGATAATACAAACTCTAAAGAGTCTTAGGTTCCCAAGACTGATTATCTCACTGCTGATTACTGCATTTCACACAACTTCTTATTTTTGCTGGATGTGGGAGTGATTATTTTTGTAGGAAAGTTTACATGCAGACTCTTCCTGCTATCATACTGCAACATCCACAGCTGTACTTAGCTACTATATTTAAAACTGCTCTATTGCCAATAGCTACAGATATGTATTTGTACATTACAAATTAAATACAAAATTTGTATGTAGCAGGTCTGGTAATGTCTTCTTCTTGAATTTTTAAATACTTAATTATTGACATGCTGGAAACGAGTGGATGTAACAGTTCACATTTCAATTTGAAGCTGACCCACAAGAAAAAAAGGTAAGCAGCATCCCTGTAAACAACTGAACTAACTACAGTGAGTGAAATACCTGTCTGAGAAATGTCACATTTGGGTGTCACATTGTGGCATCATTACTGCTCCATCTGCTTCCAAATTTGAGTTGTGTTGGGGTTATTCAGAGTTTGTATACATAATTCCTCACATCTCTGTTCAGTCACGTTGTACATTTCCACACTGTGACCTGGTTTTCATTGTTGCACAGCCAAGAGGTCTCTTTATGAGATTCTAACCTTTTCAATAAAGTTTTCTACGAGTCTAAAACTAAAAAGCCATAAAACCTTAATCTCTGAATGAGGATCAAATAAGGGTCAAGGTGAGGATTAAGTCCTTTCTCCTTTTATTGGTTTGTTTTGCTGGTATACTGCTAGTTCCTGCCCTGTCATGCTCTGGACAGAGCTTTGCCTTGGCCTGCTGATTCAGTTCCTGTTTGGAAGCTCAGCCCTTTAGGGAAAATTCAGTCTTTCACAGGCAGGAAAAGTAACGGCCAGATGCTGATTAGCTCAGAAAATAAGGGTTTTGTTGTAATAACCAGAGAAGGTGGAGGCGTGGTATATTGGTTAAAACTGGAATGATTAGTATGTTGTTCATGCTGCCTTTTATCACTCTGTGCCACGTAAAGAGTAAATCAGAGACCTGAACTGTTCCTTCCTTGCTCCTTCCCTTGCAGAGCCCTATCCCAGCAGCTTCATCTAGAGCATTAGGTGATGAGACTTGAATTTTTGGATGCTAGGAGAGAATACTACTCTACTGAACCTTGGGGGTCTTTTGAAAACGTCAGGAAAGGGGGCAAAATCCCCAGGGCCTAGGATGGATGAAGTGGATCCCTGGCTTTTATTCAGGTTTGTGTTAACTCATTGCTGACTCTCCAAGGAGGATTCCAAATGTCTGGGCACAACCCCCACGTCTGGTGAGTCACTTGCTTCTCCCAAGGAGAAGGCAGTAATGCTCACTCAGAGGCATCTGTCTGGAGTGAACAGTGTCACTGGGACACTGTGGCCACCTCATCCCCCCCAGCTGCTCCATGCAGGTTCAGCTCCCACAACCCATGCCAGAGCAGGAGATGCCTCCCTCCTGTGCTAAGCCTGCAATGCGGTGCTCCTGCCCTGCCACCGGCCTTGCTGAACGTGTGGGGTAGAGAGAGGGTGCACAAAAAAGAGAAGGAGAAATCCTGTATCATGGGTCGCACTTGGTGAAATCACAGTTTGCTTTCCAAATTCTAACAGCTTCTGAGTGTACTGAAGTGGTAGGGGATCCCTGTATACTTAATGTGGATCCAGCAGCTGGTTCAATGGGCTGTCTTTTTTTATTTGGTTTAAACAGGGGTGTAAGTGATGCTGAAGTTAATTCATTAATTTAATGCAAAGCTGCATCAGAGTATTGGGTCATTATAGTACTGTTTAGTGCTATAGTTCTGGAAGCCGCAACACAGAATGCACTGATAGTTTTCCAGAATGATTTTCGACCCTGTGTGTTGCAGAAAGCCCCAACACGCCGAGCTGTTTTTAAACTGAGTGATTCCTGCAGGACTTAATGCACATCAAAATATCCCTTTCTACTCTAGACCTTCTCCCAGTGCACAGCACTCCACCACCTCAGTCCCACCCTGGCGGTCCCAAAGCTCTTACGATGACTCACGGCACTCAGAAGAGGCAGGATGCATGAACTTTTAATTCTGCGTACAGAAGCTGCAGGCAAGGACTAATGAGGGAAATAAGATTGAGCATCAGGTGATTGCTTTCTGATTCAACAGATGCGGGTTGCTGGCAGCAGTGTGCGCCGGAAGGTCGGGTTTCATGCGGTGCATAATGGATGGGAGCCTGAGTCATCGGGTGTGGCTGTGCTGGGAGGATGAGGCGAGCTCTCTCCAGGCTGCAGCAGTGACTCTTCCCAATGACATTGCTTCTGTCATGAAATGGATTTGGATGTTTTTCCTCCATCTGCATCCCTCCTTTCTGGAATTATTTTTCATCCACAAATATAGCACCTACCCACTTCCCTATCCCTGTAAAAGAATTGAGCCCAGATAGTCACCTTAAAAGTCAGGCAAAAAGCATAGAGGAGTGCAGCTCTTGTCTCACTAAACGTGTTTACTGCAAAACTGAAAGGCATGAAAGGCTGGCACAAACCATGTCCTTTGCTTACCTATCAACTGCTCTTTGACCAAAAACCAGCAAAGGGCTAAGCCTGGGCATCTGTGTCTGATACGAGACAAGCTTGGATGTCAAATCAATATTGTGGCAGTCTTTTATTGGAATGGTACTGGGAGGGAAAACGAAGCAGGATGGTGTCTGGATCGAACTGTGTGTGTTTGGCCCCATTCAAGGGCTCACATTCATGGCTTGAGACCTGCACCTGCTCTGCTCAGGGCTGTGCTTCTGCACACGTTTGTGTATCATGGGCACCATTATTTAATCCAGTTCACAGCAGTGCACATGTATCATGTACATCACTAGGAACTGCAGTTTACAGCAGTAACAAGTAAAAAGGTATAAAGAGTTCATCTCTTGAGCTTTAAGACAGTTTGGGAGCGTGGAGTGAAATGTTGAGGGCATATTGTAGTAGAGCAGATTTGTTCTGCCCCAGGCAAACATTGCAACCACCGAAATAAATCAACAATTGAGAATTACATTCAATAATACATAACGTGTATCAGGCAGAACAGAGCTGGGCTGGACCTGTTGTTATCAGGGCACTGCACCTGTTTTGCTTTTCAGGCTGTTAATGAGAACGAGCTGTGGGTTGTAACTGGTTTCTCCCACCACACCCATGGATGCTCCACTACTATGGAGTCAAAAAATCTGCTTGGTTGTTGTCCATTTTTATCATTTTGATAGGTGGCCATAGAAATCCTACTACTGTATCAGTATGGGAAACTTGCAGAGAACCGGTATAGGTGCAGATGATTTACAATATACAGTAAAGTGGGACCAGTGGAGTATTTTGGCACGTGTTTCTTTAACTTCCAACAGAGATACATTTGATCCTTTATTTTTTTAATGTGTAAAGCACCTAGTTACCATGGGGGCTGCCCATCTACCATATGAATTAACTTATCTGCAGCAGTATCAAGTAGAAGGGATATATAGCTGGTCACTTCAAGCATAGAGGAAAATCAGAGAGATTAATTGTTCCTTAGGGCTATTTGTGTTGCATCCTGTTAGCTTTCCTGCATTGAGAACAGTGAGATAAATTACAATGTAAGCATACATATGGTGTATTTTCATAATTTGAGATAAAACCATCTGCTTGCTGTGTATTGCTGTGAGCAGGCACTTACAGCCTAGGCTGAGGCACCCAACTGGGAATCTAGTAAGTAGGTATGTAGTAGGTGGGTAGTGGTTCTGTAAATTCAGTCTCAGGTTCCTCCAGAGTCTTTGTTAGTGGTATAGAATGAGAATTTAAATGACCACTGCAGCCAAGTATCCTGCTGAAAGGCAGGGGAGAGTCACAGATGTGACTTCTTGTCTTGCAAGACTGAAGTAGGTGACATGTTACCATGTGATTTTATTTGCAGTCATTTTTACAACTAGCTTAATGTTGGTTTACCACCACTCAACTGCTCATTTTGGAAATATTCCAGGGACAATTTTTCAGGTCTAGGCATCTCCAACTCTTGACACAAAGGTACTCATTGGCTTTATTGGGGAGGGAAGCTGGCCTCTTTTCTGGCTCTATGAATGGTTTGTGTCTGAGCAGGAGGGTACCAGCAGCACCTCGGTTCCCCACTGCACTTTCTCGCAACAGGAAGGCATCTGTGTCCAGAAATCAGGGTGTTCTTTGCCAGGCACACTGATGGATTGTGTTTCCTTTCACAGGCACCAAAACCAAGGAGGGTGTAGTGCAAAGTGTGACCTCAGGTAAGAGCACAGCCCGGGAGGGATGTGGAAATCTGTGATGCTTTGTTAGACCTCTTGAGAAGGCCATCAGCCCTGCCAAGGGGGAGGTCTCTGTGGGACACCACTGATCTGCCTGACTTTCCTGCTGATGAATGGAGGCTACTTGCCAGGAGCAATGGTTCAGGGTCTGGCATTTTCAGGGATATGGATGGGAGAAAATATTTAATCAGTAGACTAGGTCAAAAAAATTTAACAAAGGTTACTCGGCAGACTGGGATGATTCACAGCAATTTAGACATTTCACGATGTGAGGTGCACACAGACAGGATTTACTTGCATCAGATCCTGTCTGGCCAAAACTGCGGTCTTTGGGAGACTCTTGTCGCACAGTCAGGGACCCAAAGGGTTCCTTCTAGGGTGTCCTAAACTCCAAGGCAGAGCAGCCATATGGACTGCCCTGAAGGAAGAGGAATGGATCCTTTCCCAAGGGGTATTAAATTAAACGGAAGGTACTCAGGAAGTGGTCATGCACAATTTGCAATGCAAAATACCTTATTTACACTGTTGTCTCTTAGTATCTGACAGTGAATTTTTCAGTCTTCAGTTGCCCACAAAGACTGACAGACTGCAGTGCTGCTCTCTGAGCAGCATTTTGTGTCAGACAGAAATCCTCACGTACACGATCTAAATTCAGACATGAACTAATCTAAAAAATCCAAACAAGGACTGCACCAGGGCTAATTTCTTCTTTTCTATCAATGCAATCATTTTATCATCCCAGGGAATTTGGCAGCCTTCTGGCAGTGTCTAGCTTGCTGACTTTCTGCTTTTGTTGAAACTGCAGTTGCTGAGAAAACCAAAGAGCAGGCCAACGTGGTGGGAGAAGCTGTAGTAGCCAGTGTGAACACAGTGGCAAGCAAGACTGTAGAAGGAGCAGAGACCATCGTGGCCACTACAGGAGTAGTAAAAAAGGTATGTTTGTTTCTTCTGTCATGTGCAGGACAGAAGAGCCTTTGGATTACAATTAAACTACCTGCAAACATTTACAGTTAATGGTTTTACGTATTTCATGAAATGTTTTCAGCAATATCTGCTTTTGTATAATACCTAATATTATCATATAATGCCTAATATAGTCACAGAATCATTTAGTTTGGAAGGGACCCCTTGAGATCATCTAGTCCAACCCCCTTAGGTCCAGTGAGAGAGGACTGTGTCCTACTGGGTTTTGAATCTCCATGCAAGGAGACTCCACAATATCCCTGGGAAACCTGTGCCAGTTTTTGACCACCCTTATAGGAAAAAAGAGAATTGTTTTCTTCTGTTCAGATGGACACATTAATCACTGGGTGCCTGTTGTCTCTTGTCCCATCAGTGGGCACTGCTGGCAAGAGTCTGGCTCTCCATTTTCCTATGAATGTAGAAAAGCATTTTTCCCAGAGACTTGAGTAGACGTGTCTGGGCTGCAGTGAGCATCTGGACTGAGTCAGAGCTCTGGAATGTTCGTGGTGGGAAGCCATGGGAGCCAGCATTTGCCCTCACCCCTGTGCCATGCTGGTGGGATGTACAGGCTTGCTCTGGCCGTGGCAGCTCCAGAGGCAGCAGAGGGCAGCAGCAATTCAGGCACAGCCTGGTTCCAGCAGAAAGCCTGACCCTGCTGCTCTGCTTCGTGCTGGTTTGACAACAACGAAGTGCTTATTGATAAAGGCCGTGTGACCCAAATTGTGTACGGATTAAGCCAGATTCAGACAAGGCATCTTCTGTCCTCCAGCCTAATTTGACAAACAGGGCTGCTTCAAGTGAGGGGATTAAGGGGCATGTGAAGGAGCAGAACAGCTCCTTGGATGAAGGCAGTGTTGATCATTAGAGAAGATGCTTTGGTAACAAACAGCACCCATTTGTACAGAACGAGGCCAATACTTGGCAGCTCTTTGGTAAAACCGGGCTCTTTCCCCTCTTCAGAGAGTGTCATCAGTGCTGTTGATGGCCA